>NC_056741.1:1659066540-1659121540 GCF_019279795.1 Protopterus annectens | reverse complement strand
GACTGTTTTTCATAGCCTGTTGTTTATCAGCCCTATCTGGACCATGTTGTTTATCAGCCCTATGTAGAGCATTTAGCTGGTCAAAATAAAAATATTCTAATGATAAATAGGAGCAACCCATGGCTGATCAGGAGGTGAAAAACCAATGGCTACCTCCAGCCTCAGGGGCCACTGAATTGAATGTAGTACAATATCTACAGCATTACCAAACACTGTCCCTATGACACAGAAGCACATTCACACTGTTTCATCATGGACTGGCACTTAAAAAGGAGCAGTTTACTGCCATCAGAAGGGTACCCTGCTTACCCAGCTTCAGGTGAGGGCTGTATTGAAGAAAACATTGGAGTGATGAAGCTTGGACCCTAAACATATACCCCCATATTCAGTTAGATTCCATGATCATTTAGCACAGTGGCAGCTTCTCATGTGCAGTTGGCAATGACATCATGGGAGAACATAAAGAAATTAGGAAGATGGAAGTCTAATGCTTCTGAAAGATAGCTGAAAAATAACCTCCCCTACCACACCTAATATTGTTGCCTTATTTGTAGAATGTGGGTGTTTCTTGTAAGACCCACATTTCACCTTCCAGCAATACCTTTTGTTGACCGGAGCCTTCTGCATGTTTGACTGCCCAGTACCTTGCTGGTGCTCATCCATGTGAATGATAACACCTGTCTTATATATCACCTTCTGGAACATGCTGACATTACCTGTGATGTGTTCTGATTCAACATATAAAATGTGTATTAAAGCCAAAATTATGTTATTTACACTGAGGCCACACAGTTTTCTGAGCTGTACACCCTTCCACAGTCCTTACTGTTGCCTACTATTTATGGTGATACTTATATCAAGGAATCAAATGGCATTGTTGATATGTGCAGTTCTTGTCCTGTATGCCAATCTTCAGCAGAGTGCTGTCCATGAGTAGGAAACATGGCCCATTCTAACCTGCCTGACCTCTTACAGATATGCAAAACACACGCCACAGTTAAAGCCCACAATAAAGACTAATATTTTATAGACAGAGAAATAGAACATGGCTGGCACAACAGATTTCTATCCCAAGGAATCCTATATTTATTGAATAAACTTCCTATGCATGTCAAGCAATACTACACATGGTCTGCATTCAGTAATAGTCTGAATGAATAATGAATAATCTGGAAATCATAAATCCTCTTTGGGGTATACAGCATGTTGCTTCTTGACCATAGAACTTAACTCACTCAACAGCGTTCAGGCTTAGCTGGCTATGGTTATGAATGGTCTTTTGAACTGCATGCCTAGTATATACCTATGAACTTATCAACCTAACATATAATCAGCAAGTATCTTACAAATGTGCATGCTGCATATAGAATACATATGGGTCTATATCATATGTTCGAAGTTTTAAAACTTCAAATCACTAAAGGTTGAACTTTAATGATCGAAGTTTTAAAACCTTGAATCATACAACGGCGATCACCATAGAGTGCGGGAAGGAAAGATTTCCCTTTACTGCACTGTAGTGCGCTCTCGGAGTTGGTATATTTAAGTAGTGGGGGGTGCAATGGGGCTTGCCTCCTGCATAGAGCGTTTTTTTGTTTTGTTTTTGTTTTGGGCTTAAAATTTTTTTTTTTGACATTTGAAGTATTAAAGGTTTGCTCATTAAAGTTCAAACTTTAGTGAGTCAGACTTTTAATACTTCAACAATATAATATAGACCCAATATATATGCATACAAAAACATCAGTTTCTTGATGAGTGTATTTCTATAATCCATCTAATTTGAATATCATTGTATGGTCATTAGTATATACGACTGACCACACCAATTTTCATACTACTGCGATTGTGCTACAGATACCTCTGAATTACACATGCCCTGCATGTCAACACTTACTGCATATTTAGCTTTACACACTGCACTATTTTTCCTTTCTGAATACACCCCTACTGTGTTTTATGTCCTGTAAGAGTACCAACTGTATACACAAACAACAAGGTACCTGTAAACAAACATTTAATTGTTTATTTTAGTAAGTAATGAAAACAACAAATAGATGTATGCTCTACTCTCCAAGGTACCATGAATTACACTAAACCTCTGTTTCAAATCATTTAATGTATTCCCCTTATTCCTTTATTCAGCTGTTTATTTGTTTATTTACTTATTAATTTCAGCTTGATAACCATGTAAGTGGGTGGCTGACAGACCCTTCTGAGTCACAACCTGAGCTCCATGGTGCAAGACACAAACAGAAAATTGTAAATAGAATAAAAAATTATACTACTTTCTGAAGGAATGTCAAGCAGTTTGGCTAAACACACAAGTGGAATTCAAACAAGATGATAGCTAAAAAATATAGCAAATGTAAATGAGGTCAAACTATAACTACAACTTTGCAGGCAAAAATGGCATTATTGCTCACGTCTGTAATATTTGTATGTGTGTACATATCTAACATGTATAAATATTAATAAACTTTTAATAGAGTGGCTATGTTAAGTATAGAAGGCTCTCTCCATTTTTATTATTTTTTGTATTATGTGCGATGGTGTTTGTTAAACTGATGAGTGGTGTATATTATACATATCTTGCATTATTGTGATTCATCAGCAAATTGCCTCTTCTGTGTTTCACTGTAAACTGGTTACGTTATATCAAAAATATCGAACTATACCTAGATATGATACTTTTGAAACAGTCAAATGAATAAAATTATGACTCCATGAGGAACATGCATTTCTGCTTGCTTGCTCATTTATTTTACAAAATAAATGAAACTACAATTTTGCATGGATAGTGTGTGTCTGTTTACTTATATTTGTATGTATAAAGTTGTACTGGCTAATTCTAATTAGAAACAAAAAGGTCTGTCTAGTGTATAGGAATATACATGCAATAAAATACATTAATTACTTATGATTTCATGACATTCATGTCCAGGGAAGTAAATAGTGTGGGAAGAAATAGTCAGGGAATTGATATGGCTAGGCTTGTATAGTCCCTAGGGCTGATAGTCTAGTAGAAACCTATGAAACTATGAACATTTCAGCTATAACTGAAGGCATGTCTCTCAACCTTATACTATAGAATACAGAGTCCATAGAACTCAAAGATGACTAGTTACTCCTTAGAAAATGCCCTCTACCTCTAATGCTCTTCACTGTTACTAAAGAATGGATCCTCACTGCAGCCTCCACAGCTAAACATACTACAGCAGTGAGCGCTGATAACATCCAGGGATGCCTCCTCTAGAGTTTTAAAAATGACCAGTCAGGCCCACTAAAATGTCTATTCAGCCACAGCCTCTAGACAGACTTTGTCCCTAGGGAATGCAGGAATGTAATGGTCATCCCTCTACATAAAGGTGGACCATGAACAGACCCAGGAAACTATGGACCCACAAGCTGGACTAGTCTTGTATACAAGGCCATGGAAAAAGTTATCATGGATCTAAAAAAATACATAGGAAATCTTCAAATACTGGACCCATCCCAGTTTGGTTTCATTAAGGATAGGTCACGCTTACTAAACCCAGTGGACTACTTTAAGAAGTCCACTTGAGCCATGTATGATGCCCCTTGGGGAAAAAACATATACCCGTGAATTACCACATAGGTGGCAGTACACTACACACCAAAAGTGTTATAAGAGACTTAGGGACACAGGTGGGCAGTGGTCTCGTCTTCGTTAACCACATCACAACAACAGTCAGGAAATCCTTCTATGTGGCACACCTCATCACTAAGGGCTTTTCATCCAGAAAAAGGGAGGTCATTGTCCCACTGTACACAACCATCATTAGATCCATTATAGAATACAATGCCCCATTAGGTATGTACCCCTCAAGACATCTGCAACAACGGGAAAGGCCGCAGAAATACCTCACTAAAAGAATCACAGGCCTAAAGCAGATGCCCTATGCTGACGTCTAGAAAATCCTCCAGCTATACTCAAGCGCATATCGTCTGCTCAGAGGCGATCTCTGCTTAACATATAAGGTCATGTTAAACCCAGAGCTGTTGGGCATGCTACACTTAAAGAAATCCCAATCCTTCAGAGCCACATGGTCCAGGGATCTAAACCATGTCATCACAATGAACAAAACATGCTGGAGTGATAGGTTCCTGACCCAGAGACTCCCCAGACATGTCAAGCACAGTGCCTCTGGCCCTCTTCAAAAGGAACCTTGACGACTGGATGGAAGATGGGAAATTCACCCCGGAGATCACGTCAGTCACCCTGCTAGACAGGGGTCCAGGGAAGTAAATATTGTGGGAAGAAATAGCCAGGGAATTGTTATAGCTAGGTTTGTATAGGCCCTAGGGCCAATAGCCTAGTACCAACATATGAACCTATAAAAAAGTGCATACTGCCTACCTTGACCTAGTAAGGGCATTCAGCACACTAATCCTCACTTAGGTATTATAGACAAACTCAAAAATCATAAATCCCTATGTAACTCAATGGATAGTCAAATGGCTCATGGAGAGGATACATGAAGTTAGGGTGGTGGAATCCACCTCCACCAATAGGCCTGTTAATGGTAGTGTTCCACAGGTCTCAGCAACTGGACCTGTCCTGTTTGGAATATACTTTTCTCAAGTCATAACAAATATAAGAGGGTATTTGTGTGACCAATTCTGCATATGACTGTAAGTTGGGTACAGTGACTGATTCCTTCAAAGATGTAAATATCCTTGAGGAGGGTCTGAGAGCCAAGTAACTGGTGACAGAAACTTAGCCTAATACTCAATGCCAAAAAATGCATATCTATACCCTTTGGGGAAAATGAGCACCCCTGCAAATTACAACATTGATAACACTGTTCTAATAGTAGACCCAGTGGTAAGGAGCTTGAGAACTCAGGTTGACAGTAACCTGAACTTTGATCACCATGTGTCCATGATGGTGAAAAATCCTTCTACAATGTATAACTCATACATAGTGGCAAGCCATCCAAATCTAAGGACATTATACTCCCCTATGCTTGGCCCTCATTAAGCTAATAATTAAGTAAAATGTACCCTTTGACATTTGTAACAACTATAGCAGCTACAGAGGTTCTGCTCCACCAAGTCTCCTCTTCAGTTTTGCCCTTGAAAGTAGTCTCTCAACCTAAGCACTTAAAAAGCATCCTACAGTCCAGTACTTGCTCAGACCTAATAGCAAGCACTAATATACCCCGACACTTGATTGCCCAGCAGGGCAAGGCTCATTGTTCACCCCTCACCAACCAAGTGACCAAGCAGCTCACCCTACTATTCAGACATGACCAAAGGGCAATTTCAGGTATACTCTCCAGTCCAGCTGGTGAACCTGGGTATCCTGAGGCAGTGTTACAACTGCCTGATGTACACAGACAACCCGCTCCTCCTACACAAAACATTAACATATGCAAGAGATGCAATTATATAGCTAAACTGGAGGCTAAGCTCTCTCCACCCAAGACTGGAACAGGCAGTCCTGAGGAGAAGGTTAACACTTGCATCACACCTCCAGCCTCACATAGACAAACTAAACTAGCACTGACAAAAAAATACACATAAATACACAAAATCATACTTGGTGGCTCTAAATAAAAACCTGCAAAAGCATCAGAGACCTCCAAAGCAGACACCCAGAAAACCTGCACCTCCCATCACAAACCAGACAACACATAAAACACAAAATCAGTGTGCTGCACAATCACAGCCCTTAAGGCAAAATAACATACCTAACACACTAGTAATAGGTGACTCTATAGTCAGGCACACTGACGTCTCACTCACTAGGCTGGACAAGGAGAAGGTTACTGTTAGCTGCCTGATGGGAGCCAGAATCCGCCACATAACACAAGCACTTAGGTCACTCCAGAACAACTACAAATATGACTCTGTCATTGTTCATGTTGGTATGAATGACCTGAGACGTGCCTCCCTGGACTACATGAAAAGAGACATGGAAGAGCTCTCTGATCATGTAGCCCAGGCGGGTATGACCCTGACCAGCATCCTGCCCTCACCAAGAATGATACCGCAGTATAAAGAAAAAAATGAACAATTTCAACAATTGGCTAAGCTTCTGGTGTCACTCAAAGGGGATCCAGTGTCTGGCAGCCTGGGACAACATGCTCAACAGGCCTCGTTGCTTCACAAGAGATGGCTTGCACCTGTCACTCCTATGCTTTCGAATACTGGACAAGGCTCTTGCTGCCCCCATAGTGCCTTTTTAGGCATGGCTCAAAAGTCAAACCCACCTCCGTAAACAGCACAAATAAAACAATGAGGGTTATGCTACTCAACGCTAGGAGTTTAAATCTCAAAATGCATAAGCCTAGCCAGAGTGTGTCGGCTTTTGCTGCCCCATTGATTAATTAACTGAGCCTCTGTCAAGTAGAGCCAATGAAGTGATCCCAGAGGTGTACTTTCTATTACCCATCCACTCGTCAAGGCTTCTCTTGAAGAGTGTTAGTGAGGGGCTCTGCCTAATGTAGTTAGGAATTTTGTTCCAAAACATGGGGAGTCTCTGTGACAGGAATCTATCCCTCCAGCATATTCTATTTATTGTTGTGGTGACGTTTAGCTCACTAGAGCGCGTGGCTCGCAGTGACTTGGATTTCTTTAGGTGGAGCATGTCTATCAATTCTGAGTTGGACATGGCTTTGTATGTCAGGCAGAGATCACCTCTGAGTAAGTGATGTGCCACTGAGTACAGCCAGAGTTTTTTCAGTCGGGCTGCATAGGACATATGTTTGAGGCCAGTAATCCTCTTGGTGAGGTGTTTTTCTGGTCTTTCAAGCTGCTGGAAGTGTCTTGTGAGGTACATTCCAAATGGGGCATTGTACTCTATGATGCGTCTGATGAGTGACGAGTAGAGGGGCACTATAACCTCTTTATTTCTAGATGCAAACCCCTTAATAATTAGATGGGCCACATAGAAGGATTTCCTAACTACTTTGGCAATATGATTGCCAAAGGAGAGATTGCTATCTATCGGGGTCCCCAGATCTCTTATTACCTCTTCTGTATTAAGGGGGCTGCTGCCTATGTGGTAATTTGTGGGTGTTTTGTTTTTCCCAAACGGGATGACTATGCATTTTTTGGCATTTAGCTTGAGGCCATGACTTTGACACCAGGTGTCTGTCTCAGTAAGGCCTTTTTGGAGGATGTCCATGTCAGCCGGAGAGTCAGTTATGGCTCCCAGTATGCAGTCATCTGTGAACTTGGTTAGCCATAGTCCTCCTGTGTTTGCCTGTACTTCTAAGAAATATATGCTGAACAGTAGGGGTCCCAGAAGTGAGCCTTGCAGGACACCACTTGTGACTGGTGTAGAGTCAGACCTTGAGCCTGCTATTCTTACCGTGTGAGTTCTGTCTGTAAGCCAGTTGGCAACCCATCTTGTGATGTAGGGGGTTATGTTCAGGCTGGTGAGTTTTTCTATAATACCTGAGTGAGGAATGGTGTTGAACGCCTTGGTGAGATCAAGGTAGGCTGTGTGAACCACCTTTCCCTCATCTATGGCCTTGGTAACTGTCTCGAAGAAGTCAACCAGGTTTAGTAGGCATGATCTGCCCTTAACAAAGCCGAACTGGGTCGGATCAAGTGTTTGGAGGTTCCCAATGTCTTTGTTAATAAGTTCCATGATGATGCGCTCCATAGCCTTGCAGACCAGGCTAGTCAGGCTTACGGGGCTATAGTTACCAGGGTCAGTTGTGGCTCCTCCTTTGTGGAACGGAATAACCATTGCTGTGCACCATTCTATAGGCATGTAGCCTGTGGAGAGGCTGAGGTCGAACAGCGTGTTTAGGTGGGGGTTAGTTCGTTCTGTAGTTCATGCAAGATGCAGCCTGGGACATCATCTGGCCCCATTGATGCTGTGTTTTTGGCTTTTGAAAGGGCTGTTTTCACCTGTGCTTCTGTGATTTCCGGGACACTACACTTTTCTGGTATTGTTGTGGGCCCTTTTGAAGGTGAGAGGGAGGTGAAGTTTTCACTGAATCTATCTGCCAGTATGTTGGCAATATCAGTAGGTTCAGTATATTTTGTGCTATTTTGCACTATCTCAGAGCATATCTGTGAGTTGCCACTTAGATTTTTGACATAGCTAAAGAAGACTTTGCGGTTATCTTTCGAGTCTTTGGCTATTTGGACCTTAGTTTCTTACTGATACTGATCAGGGATGTCTTTCCTTCTTGGGATTTGCTTTTTTTCTGAACTAGTTTCCTCCTTTTGTTGTATAACCTGTTTATGGCAGGGGTCCACCAGACTGGTTTCCTTCTCTTAGGGGAGTGAGTCTTGGTTTTGCTAGGGATGGCACGATCCATGCATCCTTGTAGGTGCTCATAGAGTGCAATTGTAAAGGATTCTGCATCTTGGGCAGTGTTATCCTTTAGCGTGGGGGCTGTGAAACGTACCACCTCTGACTTAAGTAAGGTGAAGTTTGCTTTAGAAAAGTTTTTCATTGTGGTTTCCTTGGTTGGGGGTGGTGGTGGGGTGTGGATATCCAGGGTTCATAGGTTCATAGGTTCATACTAGGTTATCTGCCCTGGGGCAATTATAAGCCTAGCCCGATTCTGTATGGCTTACGCCACCCCTTGATTTGAGTATACTGTGCCCCTTTTAAGGTTTAGTTTACTATGCCTCTATCTAATAGTGACACAGGAGTAATCCCTGGGACAAACCTACGATCCCCCATCCACCTATCGAGATTCTTCTTGAAGAGATTCAGTGAGGTGCTCTGCCTCACATGAACTGGAATTCTATTCCAGAGCGAAGGGAGCCTCTGGGTTATGAACCTGTCCCTCCAGCAAGTTCTATTTATTTCTGTGCTGAGGTTCAAGTCCCTCGAGCATGTGGCTCTAAGGGATTTAGATTTACTGAGGTGGAGCATGTCCATTAATTCTGGATTTGACATAGCTTTGTATGTCAGGCATAGATCGCCTCGAAGTAGGCGGTATGCAACTGAGAAGAGCTGGAGTTTTTTTAACCGAGCAGCATATGGCATCTGTTTGAGACCCTTGATCCTCTTGGTGAGATACTTTTGGGGTCTTTCTAATTGCTGCAGGTGCCGGGTAAGGTACATCCCAAAAGGGGAACTGTATTCTATGATGGGCCTGATGAGGGATGAATAAAGGGACACAATTACCTCTCTTGATCTAGATGTGAAACCCTTCGTGATGAGGTGGGCTATGTAGAAGGTCTTTCTAACCACTTTGGCAATGTGGTTTTCAAAGGAGAGATTGCTATCAACTTGGGTCCCCAGGTCCCTAATAACTTTCTCTGTACTTAATGGGTTTCCGCCTATGTGGTAATTTGTGGGCACATTGTTTTTGCCAAAGGGTATGACTATACATTTTTTGGCATTTAGCTTTAAACCGTGGTGCTGGCACCAGTTATCTGTCTCTGTGAGACCTTTTTAAAGGATGTTTGTGTCAGCTGGAGAGTCGATTATGGTGCCCAGTTTGCAGTCGTCTGCGAACTTGGTGAGCCATAGTCTTCCCACGTTTGCCTGTACCTCGGAAATGTATATACCGAACAAGAGTGGTCCCAGGACAGAACCCTGTGGGATGCCACTTGTGACCGGTTTCAAGTCTGACATGGCTCCAGCAACTCTCACTCTGTGGGTTCTGTCTTTGAGCCAGTTTGCAACCCATCTTGTGACACAGGGGTTTATATTTAAGCTGAATAACTTATCTATGATGCCCGAGTGGGGTTATTGTGTCAAATGCCTTTGCAAGGTCCAGATAGGCTGTGTGGACTACCTTCCCTTCATCTATGGCTTTAGTGACTGTTTTGAAGAAGTCAACCAGGTTCAAAAGGCAGGATCTGCCGTTGACAAAGCCAAACTGGGTAGGATCTAGTATCTGTAGGTCCCCAATGTCTTTGTTTATGAGCTCCATGATGATCCTCTCCATAGCCTTGCAGACTAAGCTAGTCAGGCTTATGGGGTGATAGTTTCCAGGGTCCGTTGAGGCTCCACCATTGTGGAGTGGGACCACTGTTGCTGTACGCCATTCTGTGGACACATATCCTGTAGTGAGGCTGAGATTGTATAGCCGTTTTATTTGAGGGATTAGTTCCACTTGGAGTTCATATAGGACACAACCTGGGACGCCATCTGGTCCCATGGAAGCAGTGTTTTTTGCTTTGGAGAGGGCAGCCTTCACCTGAGCATCAGAGATGTTTGGGAGGCAGCCCTCTGCTGGGATAGATACTTGCTGTTTTGGGGGGGAGGGGGTGGAGAGGTTTGCACTGAACCTGTCTGCCAGGATATTGGCGTTGACTGTGGGTTCAATGTATTTTTTGTCGTTTAGAATCAACTCAGAGCAAGTCTGGGAGTTGCATCCCAGGTTCCTAACATAACTGAAAAAAGCCTTATGATTGTCTTTGGTGTCCTGTGCAATTTTTCTCTCGAAGCTGGCCTTGGAGGATTTTATGAGGGATCGTAATTTTTTGCTAGTACTGATCAGAGATGCCTTCCCTATTAGGGATTTTGCTCTAACATGTAGTAGCTTCCTCCTTCTGTTGTGCAGTTTATTTATGGCAGGGGTCCACCAGACTGGAAGCCTGCCTTTGGATGATTGGGTCTTGGTTTTGTTTGGGATAGCATGATCCATGCATTCCTGGAGATGTCTGTAGAATGCGTTTATATAGGCTTCTGCAGTTTGGGCCGTAGTTTCCACTGGCCCTGGGGCCTTGAAGGATTCCACTTTGGTTTTGAGAAATGAGAAGTTCGCTTTTGAGAAGTTTTTCACTGTGGTTTTCTGGACTGGGGGTGGGGTCGGGATGTGGACATCCAGTGAAATTAATTTATGGTCTGATCTTACCAATGAGGGATATACTTCTGGTGTGGAGTATAGAGTCCCCATGTTGGTAATGATCAGGTCTAGTATGTTGCCCCCTCTTGTGAGAGTGGTGACTAGTTGTTCCATATCATTTGAGTTTATAAGGCACTATGGGGGCAGCAAGAGCTTTGGCCAGTATTCGAAAGCCAAGGGGTGACAGATGCAAGCCATCTCTTGCGAAGCAACCCGGCTTGTCGAGCATGTCATCCCAGGCTGACAGACACTGGATCCCCTTTGAATGACACCAGAAGCTTAGCCAATTGTTGAAATTGATCATTTTTTCTTTATACTGAGGTATCATTCTTGGTGAGGGCAGGATGCTTATCAGGGTCATACCTGCCTTGGCTACATGATCAGAGAGCTCTTCCATGTCTCTTTTCATGTAGTCCAGGGAGGTACGGCTCAGGTCATTCACACCAACATGAACAATGACAGAGTCATATTTGTACTTGTTCTGGAGTGACCCGAGTGCTTGTGTTATGTGGCGGATTCTGGCTCCTGACAGGCAGCTAACAGTAACCTTCTCCTTGTTCAGCCTAGTGAGTGGGGCATCAGTGTGCCTGACTATTGAGTCACCTATTACTAGTGTGTTAGGTATGTTATTTTGCCTTAAGGGCTGTGATTGTGCGGCACATTGATTTTGTGTTTTATGTGTTGTCTGGTTTGTGACGGGAGGTGCAGGTTTTGTGGGTGTCTGCTTTGGAGCTTTCTGATGCTTTTGCAGGTTTTTATTTAGAGCCTCCAAGTATGATGTTGTGTATTTATGTGTATCTTTTTCCAGTGCTGGTTTAGTATGTCTATGTGAGGCTGGAAGTATGGTGCAAGTGTTAACCTTCTCCTCACGACTATCTGCTCCAGTCTTGGGTAGAGATACCTTAGCCTCCAGTTTGGCTGTATAATTGCATCTCTCACATATGTTAGTGTTTTGTGGTAGGAGGAGAGGGCTGTCTGTGTACATGAGGCAGTTGTAACATTGCCTCAGGATACCCAGATTCACCAGCTAGACTGGAGAGTACACCTGAAGTTGCCCTTTGGTCATGCTTGAATAGTAGGGTGAGCTGCTTAGTTGCTTCGTTGGTGAGAGGCGGATATAGAGCCTTGCCCTGCTGGGCTGTCAAGTGTCGGGGTATATTAGTGCTTGCTATTAGGTCTGAGCAAGTGATGGATTGTGGGATGCTTTTTGAGTGCTTAGGGTGAGAGTTAGACTAGTTTCAAGTGAAAAACTGAAGGAGACTTAGTGGACCCAGGAATAATTTAACCCTAGCTAACCGGTGCTGCCCGGCACACAAAACCATGCAATGCGTTTATTTAAACTGCTAACATCTGGGCTGGAACCACTCCTCCAGGGACAGATGGCTGCTCAAAGTTCCCCTCTCTCACAAGTGAACAGAGAAACTTCCCTCTATCCAAGTAAGGTATGGGCAACTCAGAAACTTGTAACACAGCCCTGAATTCAGCACTAGCCTGAAAACTGGACAATACTAGCTTAGAAAGGTGGGAAACAAGAAATGTATTTATTTTATTTTTTTTGAAAAGATAAGGCAAAAACAGTAAAAAGTACACTTAAAACAGCTATAAACGACTACAAGTGATCAGAAAAGGCTATCGTACTTTAGTGTGTAGCCTTTAGTGTGTAGCCTACAACAGTTAAACAATTTATTTAAATAAAAACAACTTTTTAAAAGTGCAGGCAGTCAAATAAGTACAATATGTGAAAAAAAATAAGCTTTTAAATCACAATAGGTGCTGGAAAATCAGCGTTTAGGCAGGAAACAGTTAAGTACAGCAAGAAAATACAGAAAACTGATAATCACTCCAAAGTCTCTCTTTTAAGCTAGAAGGCTTTTATCAGTTTAAGGCTTTCTAGTGCTTTCCAGTAAGTTAGTTGCAGGAAAGATGGGAAACAATTGCAGATGTGGTCTTTTAAACCAGAAAGTTGAAAGAGATGGACAACTTCCCGAATGGTCAATAAACTACAATTCCTGGGCCAAGAACTACTCCTCTTGTGGTAGACAGGCTACCTAGTACTTACCACTCCCACTGATAAGCTAGAAGGCTGCACTCCAACAGAAGAGCTTGGGGGGCTCAGAAGCTTACAAACAGTCCTGGATACAGCAAATCTGTACCTGGACTAGACTAGTTATGAGAAGGTGGGGATCAAGCACAAACATGGGCTTTAAGACCAGAAAGTTGAGAGATATGGAAAAAAAAACTGCCCGAACGGCCAAAAATCTACAATTTCTGGGCCAGAACCACTCCTCTTGTGGTAGATAGGCTATCTAGTGCTTACCACTCTCATTGATAAGCTAGAAGGCTTCCCTTAAAACACAGAAAAGCTTGTGGGGCTCAGAAGCTTACCAACAGTCCTGGATACAGCAACTCTGTATCTGGACTAGGCTAGTAACAGGAAAGCTGGGAAACAAGCGCAAGTACGGCTTTTAAACCAGAAAGTTGAAAGAGATGGGAAAAACTGCCCAAACGGCCAGTAGCTACAATTTCTGGGCCAGGAAACACTCCTCTTGTGGTAGATAGGCTACCTAATGCTTACCACTCCCACTAATAAGCTAGAAGGTTTCCCTCCAACACAGAAAGGCTTGGGAGGCTCAGAAGCTTACAAAGAGTCCTGGATAAAGCAAATCTGTACCTGGACTAGACTAGTAACAGGAAAGGCAGGAAACAAGCACAAACACAGGCTTTTGAATCAGCAGGTTGAAAGAGATGGAAGAGCTTCCCAAACGGCCAATAAACTATAATTTATGGGTCAGAAACCTCTTCTCCTGTGGTAGATAGGCTACCTAGTGCTTACCACTCCCACTGATAAGCTAGAAGGCTTCCCTCCAACACAGAAAGGCTTGGGGGGCTCAGGAGCTTACAAACAGACCTGGATACAGCATATATATGTATGTGTGTGTGAGTGTGTGTGTGTGTGTGTGTGTGTGTGTGTGTGTGTGTGTGTGTGTGTGTGTGTGTGTGTGTGTGTGTGTGTGTGTGTGTGTGTGTGTGTGTATATATACATATATAGATACATACACACACACACACACACACACACACACAGATATATATATATATATATATATATATATATATATATATATATATACATACACATACACACATTTATATATATATATATATATATATATATATATATATATATATATATATATATATATATATATATATATATATATTTATATACATATACAGGTTCATAGGTTCATAGGTAGGTATTAGGCTATTGGCCCTAGGACCTATATAAGCCTAGCCAAAAAGGTACCTTGGCTTTCGCCACCGAAGAAAATTATTTTCCTGTGCCCTCTGTCCAGCAGAGCCACAAAAGTGATCCCCAGGGTGAATTTCCTATTTCTCATCCAATCATCAAGATTTTTCTTGAAGAGTGCTAACAATGAGCTCTGTTTGACATAGTTAGTCTGTTCCAGAGTATGGGAAGTCTTGCAACATTTATAAACAGTTTGGATAACTGTAAGAATTCAGGACAAAACCAATAAAACAGCAAATCTATTTTCCAAAAAGTTTTTCCCCTCCTGAAAGAAAAGTAATTATTTTCCTTCAGTCTTCTGTGTATGAAATCAGAGTTTAATTTTTCTGGCTTTGTTAAATCTACCGGCAGTAAAAACTATGGTTGTGTTATGTCATGTGTGATTAACATAAACAATAATAATAAAATATATTACCTAGGTCAGTTGCAGCTCATAACACATTTTTTTTCAGCCAATTTAGGTCTAAGTCATTTACTCACAAAATATATTCATACCAAATTTGTCTCAGCATAGGCCTCAGCTTAGTAAGCAATCTCATTAACTGACAAAGAACATTCATAATTGGTGATCTTTAAATGTGTGCAAACATGTCCCTGTGCAATACAAGCACAAGCTATTTGTAAAATTTCATTATGCATGTGTGTGTGAGTGTGTATGCATGTATATATGTACTTAATTTATTGAATCCAAAAAGTAATCTATTTTCAGTGAAGGCTTGAGTAGCATCTTACCCTCACCAAGAATGATGCCACAATATGAAGACAAGATGATCAATTTCAACAATTGGCTTAAGTATTGGTGTCATTCAAAGGGGATCCAATGCCTGTCAGCCTGGGATGACATGCTCGACAAGCCACGATGCTTCACTACTGACGGCTTGCACCTGTCACCCCTGGGCTTTCGGATATTGGCAAAGGCTCTTGCTTCCCCCATAGTGCCTTTTTTAGGCAAGGCTCAAAAGACAAACCCACCTCCATAGGTATCACAAGCGATAAGAAACTAAGAGTAATGCTACTCAACGCCAGACGTCTAAACCTCAAGATGCACGCACTCGAAACTCTCCTTAGCATGGGGAACATCGATATCTGTGCAGTAACAGAAACCTGGTTCAAGGCTCCCGAGAGCACCCCAGCACTACCAGGTTATACCTCATACCATGATTTTCGGCCCCAAAACTTGGACTGAACCACAAAAGGAGGGGGAGTATCAATATTCATCAAATATATCCACACCTCCAGGTTGGTGGCACAGCACGAAGCATCAGAGACTATCCATGTGCAACTAACAGTGGGTAAAACTGCCTTCCAGTTTATAGCCTGCTACAGACCACCCTCCCAAACCCAGGAACCCCACTCGGCCTTCCTGAGAACACTGGAAAATATGAAGGTCTCTCCAAATACCATTATATTGGGTGACTTCAACTACCCAAACATAGACTGGGAGCATTACTCTGGCTCCAATACCCTAGCCCACAGGTTCCTAGAATTTATAAACTCAAATGCTATGGAACAACTTGTTACTACTCCCACAAGAGGGGAAAACATACTGGACCTGATAATCACCAACATGGGGACTCTATGCTCCAGACCAGAAGTGTATCCTTCACTGGTAAGATCAGATCATAAACTAATCTCACTGGATATTCACATCCCGACCCCACCCCCTGCCCAGAAAACCACAGTGAAAAACTTCTCTAAAGCAAATTTCACACTCCTCAAAATCGAGGTGGAAAATACGGCCCAGACCGCGGAATCCTTTATAAATGTATTCTATGAACACCTTCAGGAATGCATGGATCATGCAATCCCAAATAAAACCAAGACCCAATCCTCCAAAGACAGACGTCATGTCTGACGGACCCCAGCCATAAACAAACTATACAATAGAAGGATGAAGCTACTACATGATACAGCAAAATCCCAAAAAGGGAAGGCATCTCTGATCAGTATTAGCAAAAAACTACAGGCACTCATAACAGGCACTCATAAAATCGTCTAAGGCCAGCTTCGAGAGAAAAATTGCACAGGACACTAAAGATAATCACAAGGCTTTCTTTAGTTATGTTAGGAACCTGGGTGGGAATTCCCACAAAGAGTGGCGTACAGCAACAGTGGTCCCTCTCCACAAAGGTGGTGCCTCAACGGATCCTGGAAACTATCGCCCCATAAGTCTGACTAGCTTGGTCTGCAAAGCTATGGAAAGGATCATCATGGACCTCATAAATAAAGATATTGGGGACCTATAGACACTGGATCCTACCCAGTTCGGCTTTGTTAAGGGCATATCCTGCCTCTTAAACCTGGTCAATTTCTTTGAAACAGTCACCAAGGCCATTGATGAGGGGAAGGTGGTCCACACAGCCTACCTGGACCTCACAAAAGCCTTCGATACAATACCCCTCTTGGGCATTGTAGATAAGCTCACCAGCTTAAATATAAACCCCTATGTCACTAGATGGGTTGCAAACTGGCTCAAGGACAGAACCCACATGGTTAGAATTGCTGGAGCCATGTCAGACACCAAACCAGTTACAAGTGGCATCCCACAAGGCTCAGTCCTGGGAACTCTCTTGTTTGGTATATATTTCTTGGAGGTACACGCCAACACGGAAGGACTGTGGCTGACCAAGTTCACAGATGACTGCAAACTGGGTGCCATAATTGACTCTCCAGCTGACACAAGCATCCTCCAAAAGGGCCTCATAGAAACAGACAACTGGTGCCAGAGCCATGGCCTCAAGCTAAACGCCAAAAAGTGTATAGTCATCCCCTTTGGCAAAAACAAAGTACCCACAAATTACCACATAGGTGGTAATCCATTAAATACAGAAGAAGTAATTAGGGACCTGGCGACCCAAGTTGATAGCAATCTCTCATTTGACAACCACATGGCCAAAGTGGTTAGAAAAACATTATATATAGCCCACCTAATCATGAAGGGATTCACATCTAGATCAGAGGAGGTCATTGTGCCTCTTTACTCATCCCTCATCAGGCCCATAATTGAGTTCAATGCCCCTTTTGGGATGTACCTTACCAGACACCTGCAGCAACTGGAAAGACCCCCCAAAAGTACCTCACCAAGAGGATCAAAGGGCTCAAACAGATGCCATATGCTGCCCGGTTAAAGAAACTCCAGCTCTACTCAGTGGCATACCGCCTGCTCAGAGGTGATCTGTGCCTGACGTATAAAGCCATGTCCAACCCGGAATTAATGGACATGCTGCACCTCAGAAAATCCAAATCCCATTAAGCTACGTGCTCGAGAGACTTGAACCTCAGCACTGAAATAAATAGGACATGCTGGAGGGACAGATTCATAACCCAGAGGCTCCCTTCACTCTGGAATAAAATCCCAGTCCAGGTTAGGCAGAGTCCCTCATTGACTCTCTTCAAGAGGAATCTTGATGAGTGGATGGGAGATTGTAAGTTTACCCCGGGTATCACTTCTGTGTCACTGTTAGACAGAGGCACAGTATACTAACCTCGAAAAAGGGCATAGCAAAATTAATTTAAAATGGGTGGCGAAAGCTAAACACACTGGCTAGGCTTATAAATGCCCTAGGGCAGATAGCCTAGTATGAACCTATGAACCTATGAAACACACAGACACACACACACAGACCTCAGCTCTCCCAATTTTGGGGGGAGACATCTTATTTGTTTTATTCACTCCCTCCTAAATCTGGAAATTATTTTGAGTGAATAGCACCCACTAAGCGTACTTTTCCCCTAAATACTTTGTCTAGAATTCTGAGGTAAAAGTTTAAAAACATGACACACACATGTGCTATGAGATATGCAGCTATCTCTCACATTTTTAGAGTGGGCCACTTTGTCCCTTTTATCTGGCTCCAAATTGTTACAGAAAAAAATAGTTTATTGCAGTCCTTTGCAAAAAAATGTTTACAATTAAAAAATGAGTGCACTCAACAAAACAAATAAAATTTCTTCAACTATCTGATCAATAAAATTATGTGTTGCCATGGATATGAACTTATCCACTGCCTCTCTTACCAGCTTAGTAGATATGGGCATCCTGAGGCAATGTATAAACTGCCTCATATTAAATATTGTATAACAAAATACCTAACTAATAAGCCACACTAAAACTTTCAACAATGACCACTCCTCCTCAGATGAGCTAAAACCTTCCTGAGCAAATCACAAATTACATGGCAAACCTCCTAGAAAACCAGACTCACGAGCAATCAGTGAAAAAACAGCCAGTAATGTAAATAACACTTCTCCATTAACACAAGTGCGCACACACACACACACACACACACACACACACACACACACACACACACACACACACACACACACACACACACACACACACACACACACACACACACACACACACTGAAATTACCACACAGAGTGTAGGAAAACTAGCAACCTGTAAAATATTAAACCTATACTACAAAGCTTTACGTTATGTAAACCAAACACAAGAGATGCCATCAATAACACACAATTTAAATCAGAATCTCCAAAACCTAAAAATGTTCATTTACCTGTAATGTCCAAGTGTGTAGTCTAAACAAGTCTCATTACGTCTTCGAGCAGCCATCTCTTACAAAGCTGTTTCTCCAGATGACTTCCACAGACTCTACAGAACAGTTTAACAGCAGAATATAGGTATTATCTGTAAAATTTACTCCAAAATTTAAGTCACCTATAGCAAATTGTGACAGTCATTTATAATCCCACTGTCACCAACCACAAAAAGAAAAATTCTTAAAAAGGTAATAATTTAATAAAATAAAAGCCTGCATTAACCTCTTATCCAAACTTCCCTTATGACTGTGAGTTCCACAACTGAGAGGAATTCTGTAGAAAGCGACACACATATTATTTCATAAAACAGCACACCCACCCTCAAACAATTAAGCCAAGCTTCTCTCTCCACATGATGCACCTAGACAATATCAGAGTGTAATACTTACTAATGAACGCATGAATAGATTACACTGGTTAAACACATTCAGATAAATACATACATTTAAATGCATAAGACAATTGAAACCTCTCATTCAATGAAATGAAAGTCAATACCAAGCCAGAAACCAAGGCACTTAGCACCTCATCAAATTGGATATGACCATTTTCACCTCTGCTGGCACCCATTGTTTAATCCAGTATACCCAAGATCAAAGACACTTAACAGAAAGCCAAGGATGACTGCAGCAATTTTAGAATAATTTGCATGCAAACCAACTAACTCAGGCTTCTGTTACCACAACCTGAGAATTATATAATTATTTTGTATATATTTAGTCAATGTTGTAGTTAATGTACAAACTTTAAGAAACTGACTTTTCAGTGGTGATTGATACCTGCAGTAAATGATAATAAAGCTACGTATACAGATGTAAGTGCCCAATTTATAGGTTTGTAACGCATTTGGTACAGATCTGAAAAAATAATTTCAGTTAAAATCTGGGGAACCACAAATGACAGTTGCCCAAGAGGACAGTTGAGAAACAGAGGTTGGCATGAGAGGAATCACATTAATTTTACTGATGTACTTTCCCTGCAAGAATGAAATGAGTTGGGTAAGCTGACATAAACTGGCATCTCAAGATGGCCTGAAACACAAAAGCAAAAAGTATATTAAAGTATTTTTACTTTTTTATGTTGCAGTCATGTAAACATGCTATGGTCTTAAAATGCACTCACAGTGCACATACTGTCTGTAAAAATACCATGCATATACCTTTTGCCAAAGTCTTCTTGGCACACTGTTAAAGATCTCAGCCTTCAGTGCAGAGAAGACAGCACATACTCCTTCTCCACTCCTACATACAGCAAGACCATGCAGGCCATCCAAGCATCACCAGGAAAGTAGGCCTAAGCATGTTATGCCCACTAATTCTGCTCCTATACAAGGACGTGACTTACTCATATGTCATGGGTTCATAGGAGTTACATTTCCCCTTCGCCAGTGCCCAACCTTAAGTCTTTGATCCCTTTTCAAGAAAGGCAAAGTCATTCATACCAGAGGTGAATTTATGAATAAACTGTGCTTAAATTGCCTGTAATTGTTCTTTAGTGTGTACTATGTCAATTCTTGCCTGTATAACTTCTTTGGAGCTTTTCTCCCCGGGCCTCCACTGAAAATGGACATGTATCCAGTCAGACTATCCCGGTCAACAAATGTAAAATAAAAAATAAAAAAATAAATAAAAATACCCACCCAGTTAAAGGCCTAGGTCATTCATACCAGGGGTGAATTTATGAATACCCATCCAGGTATTCTTTGTAAAAGCAGACAGTGTGTTACACTGGCACTTTACCTGTGTGCCCTGTTCAATCTCAGCCTCACCTCAGGTTTTGTCTCTACCAAATAGCACACTGTTACAGTCATTCCTCTCCACAAAGGAGGATCAACTGTATACCCCGGGAACCATCACCCTATTAGCGTGATGAGTCTGATATGCAAAGCTATGGAACACATCATCATGGAGCTAATAAATAAGGATATAGGGAATCTCCAAACTCTGGAACCTACACAGCTTGGTTTTGTGAAGGGTAGATCATGCCTGCTCAACTTGGTTGACTTCCTTGAGTCTGTCACCAGAACTGTGGATGAAGGCAAGGTGGTTCATGCAGCCTGCCTTGATCTGGCCAAGGCCTCTGATACCATTCCCCACTCAGGAATCACAGAAAAACTCAGTAAGCTAGGCATCAACCCCTATATCACTAGGTGGGTTGCAAAGTGGCTCATAGATATAACCCACAGTGTGAAAGTAGCCAACTCCAAGTCAGACTGCTGACCAGTCACGAGTGGAGTCCCACAGGGTTTGGTCCTGGGTCCTCTCCTGTTTGGTATCTAGGCCAACACGAAGGGACTATGGCTGACAAAGTTCACAGACAATTGCAAGTTGGGAGCTATTATTAACTCCCCAAATGATGCCGATATCCTACAGAAAGGCCTCAATGAGACCAACAACTGGTGTCAGAACCATGGCCTTAAGCTCAATTCCAAAAAATGTGTCATCATCCCCCTTGGGAAAAACCCAGATCCCATGAAGTAACACATCAATGGTATTCCACTGAACACAGAAGGTGTTATAAGAGATCTGGGAACACAGGTTGACAGCAACCTCTCTTTTGATCACCACATTGCCACTGTGGTCAGAAAGTCCTTCTATGTGGCACATCTCATTACTAATGGTTTTGCATCCAGGAAGAAAGAGGTCACTGTCTCCCTCTACTCTTCCCTTATTAGGCAAGTCATAGAGTACAATGCCCCATTTGGCATGTACCTCACTAGACATCTGCAACAACTAGAGAGGCTGCAAAAGTAGCTCACAAAGAGGATCTTAGGCCTTAAACACTTATCCTACATGGACAAACTAAAAAAACTCCAACCATTCTCTGTCTCATATTGCCTACTTAGAGGTGATCTCTACTTGACTTACAAAGCCATGTCTGACCCAGCTGTGTTAGAAATGCTACATCTAAAGAAATCCCAATCCCTCTGCACCACACGCTATTTGGTTTATGGATGTACAAAAGTTTTTGTATTACTGGATCCATTGTAACCAGCAAAGCCTCCCTGCTCCACAGTAGTAACGTATGATAACCCTGCCCTTTACTCTAACCTGTATCTTAAACCAAAAAAAGCTGTTCCTATACACTCACAATCACACACTCAATCTATCCTCTTACCCAATATATCTATATCTATATTTTTATTTATTTTTTTTATTTTACATTTGTTGACCGGGAGTGTCAGACTGAGCAAAAGCCCTTTTCCAGCATAGGCCAGGAGAGAAAAGCTCCAGAACACATAGGACAATTACAATAGCAATATGACATTCAATATTAGAGAAGAAAGAAAAAAAACACAAGAATTATTTATTTGAATAAAATCATCATTACAACAATTATCAAGTTATACAATAATTAAGCAAGCAGGATGAATAACAATTTAAGTTTGGGATGTAAAAAGTAGAGGTTTAACAAGCATATGCTAACAAGAAGTTCTAAGAGCAGCATATAGCTTAAGTTTAGGAGTTTATCTATTTATTTATATATGTGTGTGTGTGTGTGTGTGTCACACACACACACACACACACACACACACACACACACACACACACACACAAAAATACACACAAACACACACAAAATCACCCACGATTATTTCCATAATCTGTATTTTTGCCAGGATTGAATGAGAAGAAATGAAATGGATCTTTGAAGTTCAGGCAGATAAATAGACAAAAAAAATTAAAGATGCCTAAACAACTTGTTCGATCAGAAGCATACTGTTGTCAAGTGGGAATGGAATAACATATTTATATGAAAAAAATCAAGAAGCTATTGAATTAAATCCATGATTAAAAATGAAAGACTGTAAAAAGAACAATCTCACTATAAGGCAAAATATAATACAGTTGCAAGTTATGAAAAGTCAGATAAGGAGCTGCAGTGGTGGTGCTGTGGTAGCATTGTCGCCTCATAGCAAGATGTTGTCCCGTTTGATTCTCAGCTAGACCGTCTTCTGTGTGGAGGCATATGTGAATGGGGTGTGCCTTCATTGAAGGTTGTGCATCAGGGCTGGTAACCCGGTACATAAAAATCCACTACCAATCATTAGCGGACTGGAGTTTCACTGTGGCGACCCCTAACCGGGAAAAGCCGAAAGACACAAACAAACCCTTGATTTAATGCAGGAATGACTCAAAAAAGCAAAATAGGAAAGGTTAACACTAGCATCATTGGATGGAGGACTAAGTACATGTAAATTTCTAAAATCCATTGAACATGCATGGAAATAGATATATAGAGTTGCTGTCAAACAGTAGTAGAAAAAATCACACATCTTGTTTCAGAATGTGAAACACTGATGACAGAGAGCCTGCATATGTAAGGTATAAAAAATGTGGTAAAAGTAATGGAAAATCATTGGAAGCATGACCCACAAACCATTAAACAGTATGATGAACATTATACCACGTGACCCACAAACCATTAAACAGTATGATGAACATTATACCACATGTGACCCACAAACCATTGAAGAGTATGATGAACATTATACCATGTGACCCACTAATCATTAAACAGTATGATGAACATTATACCACATGTGACCCACTAATCATTAAACAGTATGATAAACATTATACCACATGTGGCCCACTAATCATTAAACAGTATGATGAACATTATACCACATGTGACCCACTAATCATTAAACAGTATGATGAACATTATACCACATGTGACCCACTAATCATTAAACAGTATGATGAACATTATACCACATGTGACCCACTAATCATTAAGCAGTATGATGAACATTATACCACATGTGACCCACTAATCATTAAACAGTATGATGAACATTATACCACATGTGACCCACAAAGCATTAAACAGTATGATGAACATTATATCACATGGAAGTACCCATTACCAGCATTTCTTGAAAGATACAGTGGTCCATGAAAAGAAGGCACAAATAGCAAAATCATGAAACATCATGACTTGTAGGCAGAAATTAATGCAATGTGGAAGAAGGATATGCAGACAATTCTCCATAGTAGTATGGGACTCAGTAGAATGGAAACACATTCATATGTAGATATGCAACCACTACATGTAAGTCCATTTGAAGTGAAGAATGAGTCAATGTTGGGGACATTAGAGTGCTGAAAAGGGTAATATTGCTCTCAATTACAAGTTCTTATCGTTGAGGTCATTTAATGACAACATGTTAAGGTAACAGTTTCCAAATAGATAGCATCTTACTTTGTCAACTGCTTTACACTCAAACTGTTAGAATTTAAAATCATTTCACTAATGTGTCACCCAGTGGATAGCCAAATGGCTCACATATTATTTCACATTAAGTTAAGGTGAGGGATTCCACCTCCACCAATAGGCCTGTTAGTAATGGTGCCCCACAGGGCTCATAATAGGACTTCTCCTGTTTGGATTATACTTCTCTGAAGTCAAGGCAAATGTAGAGGGCCTTTGGATGACCAGATTGGCTGATGACTGCAAGATGGGCACAATCAATGAATCTCCTAAAGATGTAAATATCCTTGAGGAGGTTCTGACAGACAAATAACTTTATTTATTTAACATTTTTAACCAGGAAAGTCCGACTTGGAACAAAGCCAATTTTCAGTGGAGGCCCGGGGAGAAATGCTCTAGATGCATGTCTTTATAATGTGGGAGGAAACCAGAGCACTGGAGGAAACCCACACGAATGCAGGGAGGACATACAGACTCCACACAGAAGGTGCCCCAGCCGAGAATCGAACCGGAGAACCTCTTGCTGTGAGGTGACAATGCTACCGCTGCACCACTGTGCCATCCAATAACTGGTGCTAAATATGAACTAAAACTCATTGCACAAAAATGCATTATTATACCCTTTGGGAAAGTGATCACTCCTGAAAATTACGACATTGATAATGCTCTCTTAAAATTAGAGTAGACCCAGTGATAAGGGACTTGGGAACTCTTACTGACAGTAATCTGAACTTTGATCATCATGTGCCATGTGCTTAACCTGGCCTACAACATAATTAGGACTTGCTGTACAGACAGCTATGTCTCTAAGAGGTTGCCACTCCTCTGGAATAGGCTACCAATTCACATCAGACAGAGCCACTCTATGACCCTGTTTAAGTATAGCCTGGATGACTGGGTGGGAAACTTTAAATTCCTTGCTGGGGAGTTCACCTATGACCCTCCTAGATATGGGTAGTCATTGCTAACTAAGATCTTGAATTTAGGCTAGATCTTTTATATTGACTTTCTCTAGTATTATATGGGTACACATGGGTAGGCTTGTAAAGACCTTTGGGTCAGTAGCCTAGTAACCACCTGTGAACCTATCAAGTAACAAGAGTATTCTTGTTTTTAGTCATCTAAAGTTTTAGAGATGATAATTTTACTTGTGTGTTGGCATGCTCTCACACTGCAGTGCATTTGTTTTCAGGATAACTGTTGTCATATCCATATGAATTTGGTCAGGAGAGGTACTAAGGAAGAAAAGCTCAGCAGCAGGTGGTCAAGAGTAATTACATGTAGACATTACTTTGCCATTACAGAGTTAAAGTTCTTCCTGGATATACAAACAGAAGGCAAACAAGGTACTCCAAACTCAAAATTGGACAACATATGTATAGTTCAGGCTGGAAGCAATCAGCAAAAAGGGTGAGGTGAAGAATAATTGGACATTTTACACTATATTGCTTTCACGGTGGGCTCAATTCAATAGAGTTGCACTGGACACAGCACTAGTACCAGTGAGAGTACAAATTTATTCACAGTATCAATGGACATATGAGAATAATAGATAATAAATACCTTGAAGGTAGCATTACACCTGGCAAGCTATCCGCTGGCTGCACAAAGCCATGAGGAGGCAATGCAAACCTTAGGGGATAAACTCCAAAATATATGTGATCAGTAATGCAACAGATTGTTTTTCATAGCCTGTTGTTTATCAGCCCTACGTGGAGCATTTATATGGTTAAAATAAGAATAGTCTAAGCATGAATAGCCACAATATATGACTGATTAGGAGATGAAGAACTACTGGCTGGCTCTAGCCTCATGGACCACAGAATGTACTGTAGTACAATGCCTACAACACTACCAAACAACACAGAAGCCCACTCACACAGTGTCATCATAGACTGGCACTTAAGAAGGAACAGTTTTCTGCCATGAGTAGGGTACCATGCTTACCCAGCAAAGGTGAGGGCTGTATTGAAGAAAACAGTAGAGTGATAAAGCTTGGATCCCAAACATATACCCCACACTCAGTTAGATTCCACACTCATTTAGCATAGTGGCAACTTCTCATGTGCAGTGGGCAAAGACATCATGGGAGAGCATCAAGAAATTAGGAAGATGAAGTCCAATGCTTATGAAAGATAGCTGAAAGATAAACTCTTCTAAATTGCCTAACATTATCGCTTATTTGCAGACCCTGTGTGTTACCTGCAAGACACACATTGCACCTTCCAACAACACCTTTTGTTGACTGGAGCTTCCTGCATGTTTGATTGCTTGGTACCTTACTGGTGATCTTCCATGTGAATGGAAACACCTGTCTTATGTATCACCTTCTGGAACATGCTGACATTACCTGTGATGTATTGTGGTACCTAAGATATAACATGCAAAATTTCTGTTAAAGGCCTGATTACAATATTCACACTGAGGCCACACAGTTTTCTGAGCTGTACACCCTTCCACAATCCTTACTGTTCCCTACTATTCATGGTGATACTTATATTAAGGGTTCAAATGCCATTTTTGATAAGTGCAGTTCTTGCTCTGTATGCCATTCTTCAGCAGACAGAGTGCTGTCCATCAGTAGTGTAGATGGTCCATTCCACCCTGCTTGACCTCTTAGAGCTATGTACCCACAACAAAAACTGTAATCTTTTATAAGCACAGAAATAGAACATGGCTAACAACAGATTCCTATCCCAAGGAATATTGTACTTACTGAATAAACTTCCTATGCATGTCAAGCAATACGACACATCATCTGTAATCAGTAATATTGTGAATGAATAGCATGGAAATGATAAATCCTCTTTGGGGTATGTAGCATGGTGCTTCTTGACCATGGAGTTTAGCTCATTCAACAGTGCTCAGGCTTAGCTGGCTATGCTTATCAATGGTCTTTTAAACTGCATGAGTAGTACATACCTATGAACTTATCAACCTAATATATAATTACCAAGTATCTCACAAATGTGTATGCTGCATATAGAATATATATGCAGACAAAACATCAGTTTATTGATGAATGTATTGCTATAATCCTTCTCATTTGAATGTCATTATATGGTCATTAGTATATACTACTGACCACACCAGTTTTCATACTACCGCGATTGTGCTACAGATACCTTTGAATTACACATGCCCTGCATGTCAACACTTACTGCATATTTAGCTTTACCCACTGCACTTTTTCCTTTCTGAATACACCCATACTGTGTTTTATGTCCTGTAAGAGTACCAACTGTATACACAAACAACAAGGTACCTGTAAACAAACATTTAATTGTTTATTTTAGTAAGTAATGAAAACAACAAATAGATGTATGCTCTACTCTCCAAGGTACCATGAATTACACTAAACCTCTGTTTCAAATAATTTAATGTATTCCCCTTATTCCTTTATTCAGCTGTTTATTTACTTATTAATTTCAGCTTGATAACCATGTAAGTGGGTGGCTGACAGACCCTTTTCAGTCACAACTTGAGCTCCATGGTGCAAGACACAAACAGAAAACTGCAAATAGAATAAAGAAGTATACTACTTTCTGAAAGAACGTCAAACAGCTTGTCAAAGTGCATAAGTGGAATTCAAGCAAGATGACAGCTGAAAAGATATAAGAAATGTAAATGATATCAAAGTATAACTACAGCTTTGCAGGCAAGAAGGGCATTATTGCTCACGCCTGAAATATTTGTATGTATGTACATATGTAAAATGTATAAATATAAATAAGCTGTTTAATAGTGTGGCTAGGTTAAGTATAGAAGGGTCTCTCCATTTTTATTTATTTAGTTTTTAGTTTTATATGCAAGTAGTGTTCTTTAAACTAATTAGTGTGTATTATAGATGTCTTGCATTGTCACGATTCATCAGCAAAATTGTCTCTTTGCAACAAAGTATCACACTTGCTTTTACTTGAAATTTACACTGTTTCTCTGCAAACCTGTTACATTAAATCAAAATGTCTATCTATCTGTCTGTACATACATACAATAGTTATGAAACAATCAGATAAATAAAACTATGACTTTACATGGAACCGGAGTGTCTACTTGATTATTTTGTAAAATAAATGAAACTACAATTTCACATGGAATATGTGTGTCTGTTTACTTATTTATGTATGTATAAAGTTGTACTGGCTAGTTCTAATTTGAAACTAGACTGTCTAGTGTATAGGAACATGCAAGCAATAAATGGCATTAATTTCTTGTGATGCCATGACATTTCAGTTATAATTGAAGCCCTACCTCTCAACCTTATAGTGCACTGAGAAAAGCCTTTACAGAAACATTTAATTGGTTAAAGTAGTTACTAAAGTGCAAGATAAAAGAGTAGACAGCAGTAACTTTACTCAAAAGTGTTACACAACAGCAAAAAGGTACAATGAGAAGACATATGACTTGAAGATGACTAGTTACTCCCCAAGAAATACCCTCTACCACTTATCCCCCCACTGTTACTAAAGAACGGGTCCTCACTGAACTCTTCATAGTTAAAAACAATAATCAATGATAATATCCAGGTATGCCTCCTATATAGTTTGAAAAATGACCCCTCAGGCCCACTAAAATGTCTGTTCAGCCACAGCCTTCAGACAGATTTTGTCCCTAGGGAATAAAGGATTGTAACGGTCATCTCT
Source organism: Protopterus annectens (assembly GCF_019279795.1). NCBI lineage: Eukaryota > Metazoa > Chordata > Ceratodontiformes > Protopteridae > Protopterus > Protopterus annectens. Next base: position 1,659,093,008 of record NC_056741.1, on the reverse strand, counting down.
CTACATAAAGGTGGACCATCAACAGACCCAGGGAACTGCAGACTCACAAGTTGGACTAGTCTTATACACAAAGGCATGGAAAAAGTTATCATGGATCTAATAAATACATATGGAATCTTCAAACACTGGACCTATCCCAGTTTGGTTTTGTCACTGGTAGGTCACACCTACTAAACCCAGTGGACTACTTTGAGAAGGCCACTTGAGCCATGGAGGATGGGCAACAAACTGCATACTGCCTACCTTGACCTGGTAAAGGCATTCAACACACTACATCACTTAGGTATTACAGACAAACTCAAAAATGTAGACATAAATCTGTATGTGACCCGATGGATAGTGAAATGGCTCATGGATAGGATACGTGAAGTTAGGGTGGGGGTATCCACCTCCACCAGCAGGCCTGTTAGTAGTGGTGTTCCAGAGGACTCAGCACTTAGACTTCTCCTGTTTGGAATACACTTCTCTGAAGTCATAGCAAATATAAAGAGTCTTTGGGTGACAGATCTGCAGATGACTGCAAGTTGGGTGCAATGACTGATTCCTCCAAAGATGTAGATACCTTGAGGAGGGTCTGAGTAACTGGTGCCAGAAACATAGCCTAATAATCAATGGAAAAATGCATATTTATACCCTTTGGAAAGATGAGCACCCCTGCAAATTACAACATTGATAACACTTTCCTAAGAACAGACCCAATGATAAGAGACTTGAGATCTCAGGTTGATAGTAACCTGAACTTTGATCACCATGTGTCCACGGTGGTGAGAAAATCCTTCTATGTGGGGCAAGTTATAAGTTATGGCAAGGCATCTAGATCTAAGGAGATCATTGTCCTGCTATGCTTAGCCCTCATTAGACCAATAATCGAGCACACTGCACTTTTCAGTATGTACCTGACCAGGCATTTGCAACAAGCTCCCTAACCCTAACTCACCTAACCCGCCCTAACCCTCATGTCCACACAATCGCACACATACCTAACCCACGCCCTAACCCTAACTCACCTAACCTGCCCTAACTCTCACATCCACACAATCGCACACTTACCTGAACCTGACCCGTAACTTTCCACCATAGCGTTGAAAATACGAAAGCAACAGAAACGGACAACCAAAATCTTTCCCTAGGAAAGAATTTTGGTTTCTGTTGCTTCGATATTTTAAAGCTTTCGCTCCGCAGGGTTCGATATTAAAACATGTGAAGGTTTTATACCTCGATGTTCTAATATAGACCATATATATATATATATATATATATATATATATATATATATATATATATATATATATACGCACACACACACATACATACTTCCCTGTCATAAAGTCTGATGATGGTGGCTGTGAAATGGGTGTAGTTAATAAATCAAATTCTGATATTCAAAATCTCCAGCAAGGACAACACCAAACAAATGCTTTGTGTGTTAATCATGGGCTTACCTTCAATGCTCTGAAGTGCAGCATTTTTTATGTTGGTAAAGCTTGTATCTGTACCACTTAACATACAGATATCTCACTCTGCCACAAATCCTTATCCTTTGTGATATCTCCTCAAATTCCAAATAATTTATATCCTTATTGTATTCATCCTTTATTAGGCCCATCACTGAAAATACTTACCCCATTGGCACATGTCTCACAAAGTACTGAAAGCGGCTCCAAATACTTCAACTTTTCCTCAACAAAAAAAGTGCAGGTCTTAATAACCCTAACTGCTGTAATAGACTGATAGACCTGTGTCTCTACAAAGTGTTCTACACATTCCTGAGGGGGTCATGTCCACTAAAGTTTCCATGCAATTAAGGACCCAGCACTCTAAGATCACCATCACTACAATAAAACTATTTCTAAACCTATGCCATCACATCAACAATACCAGAAGGCTTAACAAGTATGTTACCCAATGTATGCTACATTTGTGAAATAGGCTGATTTTACATGTCAAATAAGTACTTCTCTTGCAACATTTATAAACAGTTTGGACAACTGTAAGAAATCAGGACAAAACCAATGAAAACAGCAAATGCATTTTTTTCAAAAATTGTGGTATGTTCCCATGCCCAAAGAAAAGTAAATATTATTTTCTTTCAGTCTTTTTTGTATGGCATCAGACTTTTATTTTTCTGACCTTTCTACATCTACCAGCAGGCAAAACTACTAACGGGACTCTGGGTGTGTTATGTACTACCTGATTAACTTCTCATGACATTAAACTATTGATTAAACAAAAGCACAGAACCAGGGCCCTATACCAATCCACCAAAAACAAAACCAATCTCACCATCTATCATCAATTATGAAACCAAACAAAGAAAAAAAATCAACAATGGTAAAAAACACTACTTCCAAACCTCTCAACAAAAGTTCCTTCACAATCCACAAAATTTCTGGCAATCAGCTACCTCCTCAACCCTAGAAAAACCTTTACCTCCACTCCTAAACCTTTACCCCCACTCCTTCCACATCCAATACCTCCGAACCCTTAGTCTCACAGTTCAACTTGAACTTTATTAACTCTATCACCTACTTACTTGATAGTCACCAACATCTACCACTCATAATACCCTCCCCTACCTCTATTACTACAAATTCCTTCTCATTTATACCTATTCAAACTTCTTACATTAAAAAGCTCCTAAGTAAGCTAAAACCCTCCTGCCTTGCTGTCAACCAGTTACCAAATGGCAGCTCCATCCATCACCTGTCCTATCTCTATACTAATTAATCATTCTATCTCTGAACAATATGTGCTTCACCTCTGGAAAGTCACTCACATCATCCCCCTCCACAAGGGTGGCCCCTCTGGAGATATCTCTAACTACTGCCCCATTGCTATCCTTCCACCTATAGCTAAGATTCTAGAGAAATGTATTCAGCAACAACTCCTAAATCACCTTACCAATAATAACCTTCTAGCAGATACCCAGGAAGGATTTTGAACCAAGTATAGTAATAACACAGCCTTAAAACCCTTCACCAACACTGTTCATCACCTTTTGAACAATGGACAACTAGTCTCTGCTATTTTCCTGGACATGTCAAAAGCTTTTGCCACCATTTCCACCAGCTACTACTTAAACTCATGACGTAAAATCTCAGTTCATCATCCCCGACATGGTTTCACAGTTATCTATCAAACTGTCAACAGACTACTAAATGGGAGAACAATCTCTCCCCTCTACTGCCAGAATCCACTGGAGTACCCCAAAGTTCAATACTTGACCCCCTTCTCTTTATCATATTTACTAATAACCTTAATTCAGCAACCCAACTTGCCTAAGTCATACACTACACAGACGATACATCTCTTATTTACTCTGCCCCTTCCCCACAAGAAATACAAGATAAGAAAAAAATCTTGAGCAGCTCAGTTAGTAGAGCATTAGACTCTCAATCCAAGGGTCCAGGGTTCCAGTCCCTGTTTGGGCATCCTAATGTACAGCAGAAATATTTCTGGGCTAGGCTTATAAATGCCCTAGGGCAGATAGCCTAGTATGAACCTAAGATGCAAAAATAATTTCAGGAAATTAAAACTTACCTATCAAACCACCAACTCATTCTTAACCCAAATAAGACTAAGTTAATGATTTTCACAAACAAAACTACCAAACAGTGTTCCCTACCCCTCTTTATTCAATCCACCAATGGTACCAAAACTGAGCCAATAAACCAGGCCAAACTCCTAGGTATTACAGTAGATGACTGGGTAAAATTTGATATTCATATTTCCCTAACAATCAAAGTCCATGCCAAACTCAGTGCTCTCTATACAGCCAAACCTTACCTAAATACTCCAAGCCAGGGTAGCCACAGCTAGATCTCAGCTTCTATCTACCCTTCTCTACTGCTCACACATTTTCACCAAACTATAACAAGGCTGACCTTCATAACCAAGATTCCTGATATAGCAAAATAGCAATGCTTGCCACCAATCATCCCCATAAATCCCATAATTGTTCTGTTCTACAACTTAACTAGCTAGAACTTCCCAACCTGTTAACATTAAACCAACTTACCCTAACCCATAAAATCATTCACAGCCCCAATAACTGCCCTGTAATGTGTTCATATGTTTTTTTATCTGGCATGCTCTCTGACAGCTTCGAATTTTACTCAGTTATCCAAAAATCTGTAGTTTACATTTCTAAGTTGTTCCTATTTGTAATAGTTTGGCTAGTTTACTTTTAACATATGATTATGTATGGATAATATTCAGATCTTACTATTGTAAATTCTGTATTTTTTTATTTATCTTGTTTTTGGAGCTTTTCTCCCAGGTCTCTGATGAAAACGGGCTACTAGCAAAATAAGACACTACCCGGTAAACAAATGTAAATAAATAAATAAATAAAACATACAAAAAAAAAATAATAAAAATGTATTACCTAGGTCAGTTGCAGTTCATAATACATTTCTCAGCCAGTTTAGGTCAAAGTCATTTACTCACAAAACATATTCATACCCAAATTTATCTTAGCATAGGCCTCAGTTTTAGTAAGCAATCTCATTAAATGACAAAGAAAAACATTCACAAGTGGTGTTCTTTAAATATGTGCAAACTGGACAATACAAACACAAGTTATTAGCACATCACTTTATCTTTTATTTACCATCACCACTAGTTAAAACACAAAATAACAGCCAGTGGGGGGTTCACAGCTGGGTTTCTGTGAAGATATAGAACATTAATACATTAATAACCTCCTCCATCTTGTTATTGAAGCCTTGCAACTAAATATGTCATTTATTTGTATGTGTGTGTTTTAATTTATCAAATCCAAAAAGTAATCAATTTTCAGTCATAAACCATAAAGGTCCAATACACACACACACACACACACACACACACACACACACACACACACACACACACACACACACACACACACACACCTCAGCCCTGCCAGTTTTTGTGGAACATATGTGATGTGTTCTCAAACTTTTGTTCCATTCCTCCTAAATCTGGAAATTATTTTGTGTGAATAGCACCCACTAACAGTACCCTTTCCCTGAATATTTTCTCTTTGTCCAGAATTGCCAGGTAAAAGTTGAACACATGAAACATACATATGCACACAGATTGTGCTAAAACATATGCAGCTATGTCCCAAATTAGAGGAGTGGGCCACTTTTTCCCTGTTGCCAGGCTCCAACTTTTTTAAAAAGAAATTGTTTATTGCACTCCTTTTGAAAAACTGTTTAAAATTATACAAATTAGTGCACTCAACAAACCAAATAAAATTTCTCCATCTATTAATAAAATGGTCTGTTGCCATGGATATGAACTTCATCACTACACCTGTTACCAGCTTGGTGGATATGGGCATCCTGAGGCAATGCAGAAAGTGGCTCATATTTACAGACAACCAGTTAATTATTAAACAAACTGATATGGTATGCAAGAGATGTATTTACACAATGTCACTGGAGGAAATGCTCTCACATAAAAGCACTCCTAATGTCAATAAGGTTGTCAGTAGTACACACACTGTACCGATCACACACAATTCCAATAGACCTATATATGCCGAGGCATAGGATCATAGGAGGTTACTAGGCTATTGGCCCTGACACCCTTATAAGCCTAGCCAAGAGTTTAGCCCATGTTTAGACAAATCAGCATCCAATGCCCCTGTCCAGCAGGGACATGGGTGGAATCCCAGGGTATATTTTCTGTTTACCATCCAGTTATCCAGGTTGCACTTAAAAGAGGTAAAGAGGTACTCTGCTTGATGTGGAGAGGAAGTCTATTTCATAGATGAGGGAGTCTCTGGGACACAAATCTGTCCCGCCAACAAGTCTTGTTGATGTCACAGACCAGGTTGAGGCTGTGCGTGTGGGTTACCCGAGTGGAGCTCGACTTGTGGATATGCAGCAGTCCTAAGGTGGAGTCCATGATCACCTTGTATGCCAGACAGAGGTCACCTCTGAGGAGTCTGTATGAAACTTGAGTAGAGGGATAAGACTTTTAGCCTATCTGTGTAAGGTAGATGTTTGAGGCCCTGGATTCTCCTAGAGAGGAACCTCTGTGGTCTCTCCAGCTGCTGCATGTGCTTTGTGAGGTACATGCCGGACGACACATTGTACTCAATAATGGGCCTTATATGGGAAGAATACAGGAGTGTTATGACCTCCTTCTCCCTGGATGAGATACCCTTACTTACGGGATGGGCCATGTAGAAGGCTTTGCGTACCACGTAAGCAACATGGTGGTCAAAGTTCAGGTTGCTATCAACCTGGGTGCCAAAATCCCTCATGACTGATTGAGTGCTTAGGGTGTTGTTATTAATGTGATAAGTTGTGGGGGGGCCCTCTGGGGGGAACATTTTTGGGATTGATTTTTTTTTTTTTTTTTTTTTTTTTTTTTTTTTTTTTTTTTTTTTTTTTTTTTTTTTTTTTTTTTTTTTTTTTTTTTTTTTTTTTTTTTTTTTTTTTTTTTTTTTTTTTATTTTTTTTTTTTTTTTTTTTTTTTTTTTTTGTTTTTTTTTTTTTTTTTTTATTTTTTTTTTTTTTTTTTTTTTTTTTTTTTTTTTTTTTTTTTTTTTGGGGGGGGGGGGGGGGGGGGGGGGGGGGGGGGGGGGGTGGGGGGGGGGGGGGGGGGGGGGGGGGGGGGGGGGGGGGCCTTTTTTTTTTAAATTTTTAGAAAAAGAAGGTTTAATTTTTTTTTTTTTTATTTTTTTTACCTTTTTTTAGTTTTGGGGGAAATAGTTGGTCCCCAAAAAAAAAAAAAAAAAAAAAAAAAGGGTTTGGCCCCAGGGTTTTAAGGAGGGGGGGTGTTTTTTTTTTATGACAATCAACTAAAATTTGACACTCACATTAACTCTACAATAAAATTGACTAACAGAAAACTAGGTTCTCTATAGAATCAAATCTTTCCTTACTCCAGAAGCTAAAACTACAATAGCTAGAACCCACTTAATATCTACCCTATTATATGCCTCCCTATTTATACTAATCTTTCTAAACATAATCTTAACAAACTAGCTACATCATATAACAACATTGCCAGATTTGCTACAGCCTCTCCATACAGGACTCATCATTGCTTCAATCTAAAAATTAAGGTGGCTAGAATTACTCCACCAAATACAATTTAGTCAACTTACAATTGCCCATAAAGCCCTTTACCACCCTGACAACACTCCAATGCTCTCCATCCTCATAAAACCCTATAACAATCTAAAAAACCTTCGCTCCTCTAACAAAATATTGATTCAAACTTTTCTATCTAATAACAGCAGGTGATTCCACATTTTCCAACTCGGTTGGTAAAATATGGAATCAACTACCTCAAGACCTCACAACTCAAACATCACTCCCAATATTTAAAACTAAACTAAAACTCTTCTTATCCAACCACTGGCTTTGCTCTTGCAATAACCCTGACTAAGCATTCTTACCTCCTTCTTTTTGATTCTTTACACCCATTCTTTTTCTTCTTATATCTAACACTCTAAATTATCCTCTATATAACTGTTTCTGTTATTCCATATGTAATAAAGGCATACATAAATATTTTTTTCAACTTCCAATGAAGTTGTAATAGGGTAATTAAGTTCTTTACTTTTATCTTTCTTTGCTAAATCTCTTACTGTACTCGAATACTATTACATCCTGCCATAGGCTTAAAGTACATTGTTTTTTTCTATTATTAATTTGTATGTTATTTGGTACATTTTGTTTATTTTTACTTAAGTAGTATTGTAGCGGAGCTTTTCTCCCCGGGCCTCCACTGAAAATGGACATGTATCCAGTTGGACTAGCCCGGTAAACAAATGTAAAATAAAAAATAAATAAAAATAAAAATAAAAATGCATCTTGTTATGGGTCTACTGCTTGAGGTGGCTTCCCCTATTTTGACTACGTGGATTCTATCAGTGAGCCAGTGTGTTATCCATCTGGTAACATATGGATTGATGCCTAGTTGAGAGAGTTTATCTATTATACCTGAGTGGGGAATAGTGTCAAAGGCTTTGGCCAGGTCAAGGTAGGTGGTGTGTAGTGTCTTCCCCTCATCCATGGCTTTGGTGACTGTCTCAAAGAAGGCGACCAAATTTAGCAGACATGACTTCCCCTTGATGAAGACAACCTGTGTGGAATCAAGTGTTTGGAGGCTGCCAATATCCTTGTTAATGAGGTCCATGATAATCCATTCCATGGCCTTGCAGATTAGGCTGATGGGTCTATAATTTCCCGGATCGGTGGATGCTCCACCTTTGTGTAAAGATATGACAGTGGCTGTCCTCGACTCAGCTGGATGAAGCCAGTACTCAGGCTTTGGTTGAATAGGATGCCTAATGGTGCTGCAAGTTCCTGGCGGAGTAAACGTAGGAAGCAGCCTGGAATGTCACTGGGTCCCATGGAGGCTGTATTTTTTGCCTTTGAGAGAGCAGTGATGACCTGTTCCCAAAATATAAGGGGAGGAGGGCAGGTACTGGGGGTGTCCTGATTTACTAATGAGGGGACAGAGGGGTAAAGTTTTTGCTTAATCTGTCAGCCAGCAAGTTTGCTTACTCTATGGCATTTGTATATGTGGCATTTAAATGTAACCTACCTAAACCCCAAAGACATCCTAGGTGACGTACCCTTAACAAACTTCCTCAGCCACCCTGAATACACTCTTTCAAAATAATGCCCACATCAACCCATACAGCCACATCTCATGGAGCCTCTACTTTTAAACCCATATGGCAAGCCACCACAGACTCTAACATTCTGGTCAATGGAGGCCTCATTGTGAGATACGCTGATGTCCCTCTCACCAGGCTGACTAAAGAGAAAGTCATAATCAGTTGCTTATCAGGGGACAGGATCCACCACATTGGTAATGCACTCAGGTCACTGGACCACAAGTACCAGTATGACTCAGTAATAATCCATGTGGGTGTAAATGTCCTGAGATGTACCTCCCTAGACAGTATGAAGAGGGACATCATGGAGCACTCAAAATGTGTGTCTCAGGCTGCTATGAGCATAGCATTAAGCATCATTTTACATTCTCCTAGGATGATGCCACAGTATGAAGAAAAGATGACTGACTTTAATAATTGGCTTAGTTTCTGGTGTCATTCTACGGTGATGCAATATTTGTCAGCATAGAAGGATATGGTTAACAGACCATGCTGCTTTGCCAGGGATGGTCTGTACCTCTTACATCCATAAAACGCCACTCAAACTTCTGTCATTACAAACCACCGATATCAGTCAATAAGCAAAATATCTGCAGAAAAATATTTGCAGAAGTAAAACTCATCCAAATAATTCAACATTGGAGAGATTTGTAACTAATGAAGAGACTGCTACTAGCAAGCAACTTTATATTTCAGTGGTTCATCTACAAATCCCCCCCTCCCTAACCCTAAAGCCCCAACTGATAATTAAAGCTACATTCCACTTCCCCTCCAATTCCAGATCACTCCCTAAACCTAAATTACCTTAGACCTCCTGCTCACCATGGCTCAGTAAACTGAAAATTCTCAACCCCCTCCCTCCCTAACCCTAATGTTCTTATCACTTCCTAAACCTAAAATCCCCTGTCTTCTCCCTATACTAAAAATACCCTTCACCCACTGGTCCATGAGCTCTTAACCTAAAATCCCCACCCCCAAACCTAAAGTCCAGACCATTCCATAAAATGTAAATTCCATGTCCCCTTCTAAACCTTAACATCTCTGTTATGCATTAAACCTAAAATTCCTGTCCCTTCCACTATCTGTGCCCATATCTATACCTAAAATCACCCTCCCATCTCCTTTCTTCACTTATCTGGTCCACAGCAAGCACTTGCTTGCATCCGTTTCCTAGGAAGCAAGCAGATGGTATGGCAGCTGTGATGCTGAACTTACATTCAGTTTTGAGCATGAGCAAATGATCAGATGGGTTTACAGCCACTGGAGTTCCTGTCTGCATGTTTCTGATATTCAAGCAGGTGGAACACCCACTACACCAGATTTAGATGGTGAACTACTTCATATGCTATGAACAAAGTGAAGAGAAATTAGAAAGAATACAGAATGCCATTACCTTAGACTATAACATCATATAAGGTGTTGCTACTATTATGAATTACTACTAATATGAAATGATTATGGAATGCTTGGTTGTTGTTGTTGTGTCTTTCGGCTTTTCCCAGTTAGGGGTCACCACAGCGGAACTCCGGTGGACTCCCAATTAAGTATGAAATCCACTTTGGATTATGTTCAGAACCCAACTCTCTCTGAAACAATGTGATTCCAGTAAAGAGGATGGAGTGTCAGAAAGAGAAAGATTTCCAGAGCTGGGGATGTTGAACAGACAGGTAATCATGCTGACTGAGAGGAATGTACTTTACTTTCAGAGACATTTCCTTTCTTATTGAGCCTCCTTTCCATTTCTAAAACCTCATGACTAGCTCTACAGTGCTTACATTGTTTGTTAGAAAAAGGAACTAAAGAGGAGGAAAGCTATTTGTTGTGAAAAAAACAAGGTTGAAAAATCAGAATCAGTCCAGCAATTAGTTTTCCCACAAGTACATCTGCTGCACAGAGACAAAACACACCAAACAAGTCTCTATTTCAGATTACACATCAGGAAAAGTTTGAGTGAAACTAAGCAAATTTCCTCAAAAGTGCTCTTGATGTAGTAGATCTAGAGGAAGGTCAGCAGCATCATGAGTACATGCTAAAATTTCTTTAGTCGCCAGAGAAATGGATATTACAGAAGCATTTAATGAATTATTTTACTCAGAAGAAGAGAGGTTAATCATAAATGTCTCCACATTCCAAAAAAACACAAGAAAAAACTTCAACATATGAATGTGACAGTTTAAAATCCTGAAAGTTAAAGAATACATTTATGCTCACCATATGATGAGTGCTACAGTAGCCTTAACTATATGTTTTATATTTTGCATAGGCTATAACAGTCAGATAGCTTCCAAAGCTTCAGGGTACATTCCATGGGTCTAAACCATCAGTGAGATTCAAAAGAGTAAACACAGACCTTTTCTGTGACCAAACAGCAAGCTCTTGTAAGGCTTACAAGGATGGATGGTCGCCTTATGCTGCTTTTTTGCTAGGCAGACAAGTTCCCTTTGGGGAAAGAAATCTTCCATTTTAGAAAAAAAAGTTATGTACTCATAGGTAGGTACTAGCATATCTGCCCGAAGGCATTTATAAGCCTAACCAGAATTTTTTTGGCTTTCGCCGCCCCCTTAGATTAGTTCCCTGTGCCTCTGTCAGCAGAGCCATTGAAGTGATCCCTGGGGTAAACTTTCTATTTCCCATCCACTCGGCAAGGTTTCTCTTGAAGAGTGTTAGCGAGGAGCTCTGCCTAATGTAGATTGGAATCTTCTTCCAGAGCATGGGAAGTCTCTAGGACAGGAATCTATCCTTCCAGCACGTTCTATTTATTGTTGTGGTGAGGTTTAGATTCCTAGAGCATGTGGCTCGAGGGGATATGGTTTTCTTTAGGTGGAGCATGTCCATCAATTCCGGCTTGGACATGGCCTTGTATGTCAGGCATAGATCACCTCTGAGTATGCGGTATGCAACCGAGTACAGCTGGAGTTTCTTCAGTCAAGCTGCATAGGACATCTGTTTGAGGCCAGTGATCCTCTTAGTGAGGTACTTCTGTGGCCTTTCCAGCTGTTGCAGGTGTCTTGTAAGGTACATCCCAAATGGGGCGTTGTACTTTATGATGGGTCTAATGAGTGATGCATAGAGGGGCACAATAACGTCTTTTGATCTGGATGCAAACCCTTTTGTGATTAGGTGGGCCACATAGGAGGATTTTATAACCACTTTGGCAATGTAATTTTCAAAGGAGAGATTACTATCTACTTGGGTCCCCAAATCCCTTATTACGTCTTCCATATTTAGGGGGCTACCAGCTATGTGGTAGTTTGTGGGTATTTTGTTTTTTTCAAAGGGGGTGACTATGCACTTTTTGGCATTTAGCTTAAGGCTATGATTTTGACACCAGGTGTCCATCTCAATGAGACCCTTTTGGAGGATGTCTGTGTCAGCCGGAGAGTCAATTATAGCCCCTAGTTTGCAGTTGTCTGCAAACTTAGTCAACCATAGTGCTCCTGTGCTTGCCTGTACCTCTGAGAAGTATATGCTGAACAGGAGGGGGTCCTAGGACTGAGCCCTGGGGAATGCCACTTGTAACTGGTTTAGAGTCAGACCTAGCTCCCGCAACTCTTACCATGTGGATTCTGTCTGTGAGCCAGCTGATGAGCTTGTCTATAATACCAGAATGGGGAATAGTGTTGAAGGCTTTTGCGAGGTCTAGGTAGGCTGTGTGTACCACCTTTCCCTCGTCTATAGCCTTGGTAACTGTCTCAAAGAAGTCCACCAGGTTTAGAAGGCATGATCTGCCCTTAACAAAGCCGAACTGGGTAGGGTCCAGTGTTTGGAGGTTCCCAATGTCTCTGTTAATGAGTTCCATGATGATGCACTCCATAGCCTTGCAGACCAAGCTAGTCAGGCTTATAGGTCGAGAGTTGCTGGGGTCTGTTGTGGCTCCACCTTTGTGGAGCGGAATAACTGTTGCTGTGCACCACTGTATGGGTACGTAGCCTGTGGAGAGGCTGAGTTTGAACAGTGTGTTTAGGTGAGGGGTTAGTTCGTCTTTGAGCTCATGTAGGATTCAGCCTGGGACACCATCAGGTCCCACTGATGCTGTGTTTTTGGCTTTGGAGAGGGCTGTTTTAACCTGTTTGTGATTTCAGGGGGCTCTACATTCTTCTGGTATGTTTATGGGCCCTTTTGGGGGGCGAGATGGAGTGAAGTTTGCACTGAACCTGTCTGCCAGGATGTTGGCAATATCGGTTGATTCAGTGTATTTTGTGCCATTCTGCACTAACTCCAAGCAGATTTGAGCATTGCCACTTAGATTCTTGACATAGCTAAAGAATGCCTCGTGGTTATCTTTGGAGTCCTTGGCAATTTTTCTTTTGAAGCTCGCCTTGGATGATTTTATGAGGGATCGTAGTTTCTTGCTGATACTGATCAGGGATGTCTTCCCTTCTTGGGATTTTACTCTTTTCTGTACTAGTTTCCTCGGTAATCTCCAAGTGTAGTACCTCGCAGGATGCGCACTAGCAAAACCCGCCCCAAGCATGCCTCCAGACCTGTGGAGGCAGCAGCAGTATGATTATTCAACAGTTTGCGGACTGGAAGTTAATTAATATTCAGCATCTGTGCTGAAAGCAGCCCAAATGACATTAATGTAATGTTGTATTAGGAACATAACACTTCATTCAGTACCAAAAAGGAAATGTTTTATTAGGGACATAAAACTAAAATGCCTGCAATAAGTCACAGTTCAGTCAGTCAATCGGGCAGAGTTCACACCATTTCTCTAAACGATACTATTACATTTTAACAGCTTTAAGGACATGTGCTTGCAAGAAAGTGGGGGGTGTGGGGGCACAGCGGGGCTTACCCCTCTGAAAAAGGAGAAAGGAGTTTGTTGTGATAATGAATATTTGGCAGTTTACACAAAGTGACATGCAAATTTGCATGCCTGTCCGTCTTCCTGGATATCCTTGCCCATTTAGCATGCCAATCAATGATGGCACACCCAAAGCTGCACAGAACTAACTGCGAGGTACTACACTTGGAGATTACCGTTTCCTCCTTCTGTTGTATAGCTTGTTTATGTCAGGGGTCCACCAGACTGGTTTCCTTTTCTTGGAGAAGTTAGTCTTGGTTTTGCTTGGGATAGCACAATCCATGCATTCTTGACCATCATGTGTCTGTTGTTGTAAGAAATTCCTTCTATATTACACAGGGGATTGTGTCTAGATCTAGGGATGTCACTGACTCCCTTTACTCAGCCTTCATCAGTCCAGTCATTACGCATAATGCTCCTTTTGGTATGTGTTTGTTCAGACACATGAAATAACTGGAGCTCCCACAAAACTACCTTCCTAAAAGGATACAAGGCTTAAACAACAGGTCCTACATGGAGCAACTGAAACCCCTGTGACTATACTTGGTAACCTACACACTTGTAAGATGTGAGTTGTGTATGGCATAGAAGGCATCCTCTGACCTATTACTAATAGATTTACTGCACATCATTAAGTCAAATTCCATCAGAAGTACTTTGCCTGGGCATCTAAACCCCTTCTACAACATTAATAGGGCAGTTTGGAGGGACAGGCATATTTCACAGAGGACACCACTGCTGTGGAACAGACTCTCCATCCATATAAAATAGTTCATCCCTGTCCATTTGCAAAATTTACCCTAAAACTGCCCCATGCACTACAAATGGGCAGATGCAGTTCCTAAATGTTGTATCCTAGGCATGGGTCCAGTCAAATTATCTATGGTATGATCCCAGTTATTCTCATTAGGGGTAATATGTAATTATCAACCATGGGACAGATAAGGCCAATATATATAACCAGTGTGATAGGTTATTTCAAACACAAAAAGGTGAATTAACTAGATGAAATGGCCTGCACCATTTAACTCCTTACTCCCCCTTTTCACTCATTTCCTAACTTTATCTAGATATGTAATAATGAGAAGTTATGTACTTACCATAACTTTCCATGTTAGTTGTCTTCTTCTCACCTTCTTTCTTGCTGGATGGGCTCCGACTCGGCCTATTACTAAAGCTCGAGAGCTATTTTTACTGGCTCGAGGCTATCCTATATCCCATAATGCTAGGCGTCATATACCCAGATCTCGTTTGATAGCTAACACTATGGATATACATGTCCCCACCATAATAGAGAATATATATATATATATATATATATATATATATATATATATATATATATATATATATTTATAGATCTACCTCTATATATCTAAGCTCTTGTATATATATATATATATATATATATATATATATATATATATATATATATATATACATATATAAAACTCTTATAAGAGTTACCAAGAAAAGGAAGAGAGGTAGCTAAGGAGATAACTCTCATGATAACACATCTCAGAAGATACTCTCGGTCTTGCCAGGCTAGGGGGATGGAGGGTGGGACGTAAGAAAGAAGGTGAGAAGAAGTCAACTAACATGGAACGTTATGGTAAATACATAACTTCTTAATGTTAAGTTGTCAATCTTGCCTTCATTCTTGCTGAATGGGACAGCATCCCTAGCACCTTAGTCCTGGGTGGCTCAATGGAACAGACTCTTGAGTACAGTGGAACCAAAATCAACCCAACTTCTAGAGGTCATGTCCAGCTTGTAATGAGAAATGAAGGTATGAGGAGAGGCCCATGTGGCCGCTGCACAAATGGAATCCATTGGCAATCTTGCCTGAAAGGCTACTGAAGAAGCTAATGCTCTGGTTGAATGAGCTCTGGGCTTAATAGGGAGCTCTTTATGCCTCAATTGGTAAATCAACATGATAACAGAGGTCAACCACCTGGACAAGGTTACTTTGGAAACTGACAGGCCTTGCCTCCCTTCCGCGTAAGACAGGAAGAGCTGTTCTGATTTCCTCGTCTGCTTGGTTCTATCCAGGTAGAAGCGTAATTGATGGTGAACGCCCAGACAATGTAACTTCTGTTCAGACCTACTGGTATAAAGTGGGAAGAAGACAGGAAGATCGATGGTCTGATTCAGATTTTTTTCAGAGAGTACTTTGGGTAAAAAGGACGGATTAGTCCTAAGTGACACTCTATCTTTGTGAAAAACAAGGTAAGGAGGGCAAACACAAAGGGCTTGAAGTTCCAATACCCTTCTCACTGAAGTGATGGCTACTAAGAACAGAGTTTTCCAAGAGAGCAACTTTAACGAACAGGAAGCAATAGGATCAAAGGGAGGGAGAATTAAAGATGACAGCACCAAATTTAGGTCCCATGGTGGGGGAGTATCTTTTACCAGGGGCCTAAGTAAGAGGGTTCCTTTGAGAAAAGCTTTACAAAGTTTTTGTGACATAATGCTGGTCTCTGACAATCCAACATGAAAATTTGCAATAGCTGCCAGCTGAACTCTGATGGTGGCTGAAGAAGAACCCATTTGAAAAAGTTCTGCCAAAAACTCTAAAACTCTATGGACAGGAGCTGTAAAAGGGTCAACTTGTTTCTCCCCTGCCCAAACAGAGAAATGCTTCCATTTGCTAGCATACGTCTTTCTGGTAGTAGACTTGTGTGAACTGAGGATGATGTCATGAACTGAATGAGAGATTGAGGGAAGCCTGGCTAGGGTTGGAAGTGGAGCAACCAAGCTGTGAGGTTGAGAGATTGAAATGACTGATGCAGCCCACCCGATTGATGGGTCAGAAGATCTGGCACTGGGTCCAGATGCCAGGGCTGTTCCAGTAGATGACGTTGCAGGAACAGAAACAAAATTTGTCGAGGCCAGTAAGGGGCAATAAGGATCATTCTGGATCTCAAAGCAGTTCCTTTCTGGATTAACTGAGTAATTAAGGGAAAAGGGGGAAAAGCATACTTAAGACCCCGGGGCCAATCGTGGACTAGAGCATCTCTGGGGGGAAGACCTGGGAGAGGGAAGAGGGTGAAGAAGTCTTGGCACTTGCTGTTTTGAGGGGTTGCAAAAAGATTGCAGCAAGGCCGACCCCACCTTCTGAAAAATTTTTCCGCTACGAGCTGGTTGAGAGACCACTCGTGGGGCATGAGAATGGCTCTGCTCAGCCTGTCCGCTATGATGTTGGACTTCCCGGGGATATGCGTTGCTACCAGAAACCATTGAGAGGAGATCGCCCACTGCCAAAGTCTGAGTGCTTCCTGACATAGGGGGTAGGACCTTGTTCCGCCCTGCTTGTTGATGTACCACACTACAGACATATTGTCTGTCTGAATTGCAATAGTCCCGGTGGGTAGAGAGTCTTGAAGGGCCTGCAACGCTAAAAGTACCACTCTCATTTCCAAGACATTTATGTGCAGGTGGCCTTCAAAAGGTTGCCATGTGCCCTGGACTGTCCTGCCCTGAAATTGACCCCCACCCAATCAGGGAGGCATCCATTCTCACAGTAGCAACAGGAGGAGGAAGGACAAAAGGTCTGCCCTGAAGAACCTGAGGGGAGACCATCCACCATGAAAGGTGCCTTTTTCATGACTGAGTGATTAGAATGCTGTGTGACATTGGAAGCTGTTGAAAGGACCACTGGGAAAACAGCATCCATTGCAGGATCCGCATGTGAAAGCGAGCTAGGGGGAGTAATGTGATGGCTGCTGCCATGAGACCTAGGGTTTTTAGTACGAATCTGGCCTGGACTCTGCTCTCTTGTAGTAGGATTTGAACATGATCACGAATGTCTGAAATCCTTTGTACAGGCAGTTTTGCTGACAGTTCCACAGTGTTTAAAATGGTGCCTATGAAGGTAAAAGATTGACAAGTCGACAAGGCAGACTTTTCGGAGTTTATAGAGATACCTAGCTCGTTGCAAATTTGGAGGGTATAATCTCTGGAATGGAGTAGCTGACGCTTGGTGGTGGCAGTAAGGAGCCAGTCGTCTAAGTATGGAAACACCTGGAATCCTTATCATCTCAGGTGAGTTGCAACCACTGCCATGCATTTGTTAAACACCCTGGGGGCTGTGGTGAGGCCAAAGGGCAGGGCTCTGAATTGATAGTAACTGGCTCCCAGCTGGAAGCAGAGAAACCTCCTGGAGTACCTGTTCATTTTGATATGATAGTACGCATCCTGAAGGTCTATAGAGCACATCCAATTGTCCTGACCCAGAAAGGGTAGAATGGAATGAAGCGTGACCATCCGGAATTTCATTCTTTGAACAGACTTGTTCAGCCTGCTGAGATCCAAAATAGGTCTCTAGTCCCCTCTCTTTTTTGGTACCAAAAAGAACTTGGAGTAAACTCCAGATCCTTGCTGGTCTGCTGAGACTGGCTGGATGGCTCTTTTTTCTACCAGCTTTGAAATTTCTAGTGCTGCTTGATCCCTCAGACTGGGTGGAATGTCTGGAAGGGGCCCTTTTGGCTGTTGTGGGGTGTGAATAAATGGAATTTTGTAACCCTCGGATATGATCGACCGTACACATTTGTCTTGCGTGAGGGAATGCCAGGCTTCTGGGTACAGCGATAGTCTTCCCCCGACTGCCTCCAAAGGTGGACAGTCGGGAAGCTCCTCAGGGGTGCTGGAAGGATTTGTCAGAGAAGGGTTCTCTGCTACCCTGATTCTGCGGACCCCCCCCCGCCCCTCGGGCGGCATCTATTATTGTTCCCTCCTCTGCTTCTGGAGGGAAGTTCACCACGTGTGTCAGGCAGTACTCCCTGAGGTTTGTGGAACCACATTTTCCCACTCTTCTGACCCTTAGGGTATGGTCTAGAAGGGGTAGAAAAATGGACTCCCACGGCATAGAGAGTCTTGCCTTCCTGCTCTCACCTGGTCAATGTATCCTTCACTTGAGGTCCAAACAAGGCAGAACCATCAAAGGGGGTGTTAGTGAAGGATGCCTTGAAGGGGTCATCAAAATTGCAAAGCCGCATCCAGGCATGTCTCCTTAGAGCAACGCCCGTGCCTGCAGCCCTACTCGCTCCATCGGCTGCATAGGAAATGATCCACATGGAGGAGTTGACAATAGAGTTCAGGGTCCCCAGCTGGGAGCTGATCTTTTCCTGAGACCCCGCAGCTGATGGATCCTGTAAGGTATCACCCAGTTCTTTGAGAAGGTCTCTCTGGAGTCGGGTGAAATGGCACAAATAATTCAGCGACCACATAGCAAAGGTCGCTGAAGAAAACATCCGCTTGCCATACCTGTCCATACTCCTAGATTCCTTATTAGGAGGATGGAGGATGGACAGGTACTGAAGGGTCAGCCAACTCCTTTTTAGTGGCCACCGCCACCACCATGGCATCAACAGGGGTGCCCTTAGTTAGAAACTGCTTGTCAGAAGGGGCGGTAATAAATTTTGTAGGCCTCCAGGGAGTTGGTTCCATAATATCCAGAGCCATCCATGCCTTTCCAGCCACCACATCCATGAGTGGGTCGAAAGGCGGAGACACCCAGGAGGTGGAAGGGCGAGAACCAAATGCATCCAGATACATCGACTCGTCCTCAGAAGGGTTAAGGGCAGACCAGTTCCCCCTCTGCTTAAGAATCTCCAGGATGTCAGAAAAGGAGACATCCTCAGAGGGGGACCTTGGGGACCCTTCTGACTCATCCAAGTTGGTGTCAGATGTGACTGACTCAGGGGAGTCTACATGCTTCCTCTTGCATTTTCTCTTCCGAGGGGCTCCCTGAAGGATCAGGGGAGGCCTCAGAAGAGGAGGATACACCCAATGGGGCTACCTGTAGCATCGGTTCTCCATGCTCGGGATTGGAAGGGCAGATAGAGACTGAAGCAGGCACCATAGAGGGAGGAGCTGAAGGAGCCAACCGTGGAGCAGGCACAGGGGCCAGCACACTCCTCATGACCTCAAAGGCACCCCTATCAGGCAGGGAAGGGTCCCCACTCTGAAGAGACTAGGACTCCTCCCGGCACTGAAAGGGATGGCTCCGGGGCGATGTCGGGCCGACCACCTGCGCCGAGGCTCTGAGATGGAGAACAGGGTCAGACAAGGGTCTGATGCCACTCGCCCCTAGGAACCGACGAGGAGTCCCGGCACCCAGATCCTCCAAGGATGGAACCAAGGAAGAGATCAGAGCTGACGAGGGAGCCGAAAGGAGTGGTATCGGCTCAGACGCCGACAGTCCTGACCCCACGATCTCCGGCTCCGAACTCAAAGGAAGAGTCAGAGGAGGAATCGAAGAGGGAGTAGTGATAGCTGCTACCTGATGAGGAGGGCTATGCAACATTTGGGCCAGTGCCTGCGACTTAAGTAGTCTGCTAACCACCCTCTCGAGGTCATGATCCGACAGCCTGGAAGACCGAGAGGAATGGGACCTGTGACTCTACTCTGATAACAAGGGAGACTTCAGAGCCGAATGGACAGATTCCAGGGAAGGAGACCTGGAATGCTTTCTGCTCGAAGACGGCTCAGACAGCAGAGTCGGAGCCAACTGAGGCCTCGAATCATCGGTTCAGGCCGGAACCGATGCAGAGGTAGTAGTAGTAGTGCCGCTCGGCGATGGCTCCGAACATGGAGCCGATGGTTTGGCAGGCTTGGAAGGTTTACCCGACGAAGGCTTAGCCGGGGGACCTTCAGGCTTCAACAAACCTCTCAAAATAAGCTTGTTTTTGCATTCCTGCAGGACTCTTGGACTGAACACATGGCAGACAGAACAAGAGTCCTGCAGGTGCAGAGGGCCCAAGCAATATACACAAGACGTGTGACCGTCTGTCAGAGACATCTTCTGACAACACGAGTCACACTTCTTGAAGCCCGAGAACTTGGTGTCTTACGACATCCTGAAACAAGGATGGCGGGCAGAAAAGACAAGCCTAAGTGGTCTAGTCACAATCAGTCAACACACACACACACAAAGAGCTTGTAACAGACCAAGAAAAACAAAAACCCAACACTTTTTAACACAGTTTAACTATAGGCACACACACACAAGCTGAAGCGGCAAACGAGATCTGGGTATATGACGCCTAGCATTATGGGACATAGGATAGCCTCGAGCCGGTAAAAATAGCTCTCGAGCTTTAGTAATAGGCCGAGTCGGAGCTGAGGTTCGGCTCCGAACCCATCCAGCAAGAATGATGGTGAGATTGACAACTTAACATCTTATTTTTCCCCTAACTTCACTTTGCAATTCCTGTATGTGTTATGCTAGTTTACCTTTAACTTCTAAAAGCTGTCTAAAATTTCTCTAATAATTAAATTATTGTTTTATAACCTGAACTTGTTTAAAATAATTTTGTCAAATTATGTCCAACTTGGTATAATTATTTTAAAATGTTTTGTTTCTCCCTGGGCCACTAATAAAAATGGACATCTACCCAGTTAGACGTTCCCGGTAGTCAGATGTCAGTAAACAAATGTAATGCTTGACCTTGTCCTTACAAATGCTGCCTTTACCTACAGCCCACTAATATAATATAATATAATATAATATAATATAATATAATATAATATAATATAATATAATATAATATAATATAATATAATATAATATAATATAATTAACAGATGATACAACCTGTGATTGCAACAGTTGCAACAACTACCCTAATGAAATTCACGAAAAAATTACACAAGATAAAGAAGTCTGTGGAAAGAACTGGACACCGACATCACAACAAAAATTAACAGATTGGAACAATATGAAAGCAGTATTACTGGTCATTAACCACTTCATACTGCTCACCTATCCGTGATTTCACCTCAGACTATCTCCCTTCTCCTTATAAAATGTTTTGATTTTCTGGTAAATCACTGAAGATTACAGTCAGTCCATAATAGCAGACTTGAGTCTGTAATTTCAGACATTAGAGTTTCATACTTCTTAGTATTTAGGAAATCCATGTTGGTGAAAATCTGGTTATTCTCCTAGTAACGCTAATTGAGGTAATATTTAAAAGTTATGCATGGTTTTGGACTTGTAAAGACTCTGGTGGTCACTTGTCTAGTATAAACCTATGAACCTACTACTTATGCACAAAACATGGCACAAGAATACACTGAATGCATCATTCATACTTATTTCTTCAGACAACATATACTCCAAATTCAAGATTTGGCGATAGTTTAGTGTACTGGCTCACCAGATGCACAGTAGCAAGCACCGCCAAAACCCTCCCTCATTGTTGTCGTCAGTTGGAAGTATTCAATATTCATCCGGTGTGAATGAATATTTATTTATTTTACAGTTTCCCAACTGTACGATGCCACATCTGCAGGAAATGTGTAATTAAAATGTAAATTAGTCGAATGATGGGCAGTACTGTGTTAAGAGGCAAACGAAGTTACCAACTCTTGGTTAAAGTTATCAGATCGATATCTTAACAAGAAGTCAGTAGCAATCCTGCACGTGATATTTTTACAGTACTATTGTTACATTCGGCCACATTAATTGTATGCATGATGTCACTGCCTAATATGAAGGGCATGTCAATCATGCCTCATTTCATATGCAACTTTTCATGCCAATCACCAGAGCCATGCCCACTCCTGTGCAGAACTGAAAATGAGCCAGTACACTACCCTATCTCCGGTGAGATCGCTAGTGGAAGTGAACTCAATACTTTTCAAACTGTGCTTTCCAAGAAAAGCTGTAAGGATCAAGATTAAATTTATCTTAAAGAGTCTCACGGGTGACAGATGACAGCACCAAATTTAGGTCCCATGGTGGGGGAGTATCTTTTACCAGGGGCCTAAGTAAGAGGGTTCCTTTGAGAAAAGCTTTACAAAGTTTTTGTGACATAATGCTGGTCTCTGACAATCCAACATGAAAATTTGCAATAGCTGCCAGCTGAACTCTGATGGTGGCTGAAGAAGAACCCATTTGAAAAAGTTCTGCCAAAAACTCTAAAACTCTATGGACAGGAGCTGTAAAAGGGTCAACTTGTTTCTCCCCTGCCCAAACAGAGAAATGCTTCCATTTGCTAGCATACGTCTTTCTGGTAGTAGACTTGTGTGAACTGAGGATGATGTCATGAACTGAATGAGAGATTGAGGGAAGCCTGGCTAGGGTTGGAAGTGGAGCAATCAAGCTGTGAGGTTGAGAGATTGAAATGACTGATGCAGCCCACCCGATTGATGGGTCAGAAGATCTGGCACTGGGTCCAGATGCCAGGGCTGTTCCAGTAGATGACGTTGCAGGAACAGAAACAAAATTTGTCGAGGCCAGTAAGGGGCAATAAGGATCATTCTGGATCTCAAAGCAGTTCCTTTCTTGATTAACTGAGTAATTAAGGGAAAAGGGGGAAAAGCATACATAAGACCCCGGGGCCAATCGTGGACTAGAGCATCTCTGGGGGGAAGACCTGGGAGAGGGAAGAGGGCGAAGAAGTCTTGGCACTTGCTGTTTTGAGGGGTTGCAAAAAGATTGCAGCAAGGCCGACCCCACCTTCTGAAAAATTTTTCCGCTACGAGCTGGTTGAGAGACCACTCGTGGGGCATGAGAATGGCTCTGCTCAGCCTGTCCGCTATGATGTTGGACTTCCCGGGGATATGCGTTGCTACCAGAAACCATTGAGAGGAGATCGCCCACTGCCAAAGTCTGAGTGCTTCCTGACATAGGGGGTAGGACCTGGTTCCGCCCTGCTTGTTGATGTACCACACTACAGACATATTGTCTGTCTGAATTGCAATAGTCCCGGTGGGTAGAGAGTCTTGAAGGGCCTGCAACGCTAAAAGTACCACTCTCATTTCCAAGACATTTATGTGCAGGTGGCCTTCAAAAGGTTGCCATGTGCCCTGGACTGTCCTGCCCTGAAATTGCCCCCCCACCCAATCAGGGAGGCATCCATTCTCACAGTAGCAACAGGAGGAGGAAGGACAAAAGGTCTGCCCTGAAGAACCTGAGGGGAGACCATCCACCATGAAAGGTGCCTTTTTCATGACTGAGTGATTAGAATGCTGTGTGACATTGGAAGCTGTTGAAAGGACCACTGGGAAAACAGCATCCATTGCAGGATCCGCATGTGAAAGCGAGCTAGGGGGAGTAATGTGATGGCTGCTGCCATGAGACCTAGGGTTTTTAGTACGAATCTGGCCTGGACTCTGCTCTCTTGTAGTAGGATTTGAACATGATCGCGAATGTCTGAAATCCTTTGTACAGGCAGTTTTGCTGACAGTTCCACAGTGTTTAAAACGGTGCCTATGAAGGTAAAAGATTGACAAGTCGACAAGGCAGACTTTTCGGAGTTTATAGAGATACCTAGCTCGTTGCAAATTTGGAGGGTATAATCTCTGGAATGGAGTAGCTGACGCTTGGTGGTGGCAGTAAGGAGCCAGTCGTCTAAGTATGGAAACACCTGGAATCCTTATCATCTCAGGTGAGTTGCAACCACTGCCATGCATTTGTTAAACACCCTGGGGGCTGTGGTGAGGCCAAAGGGCAGGGCTCTGAATTGATAGTAACTGGCTCCCAGCTGGAAGCAGAGAAACCTCCTGGAGTACCTGTTCATTTTGATATGATAGTACGCATCCTGAAGGTCTATAGAGCACATCCAATTGTCCTGACCCAGAAAGGGTAGAATGGAATGAAGCGTGACCATCCGGAATTTCATTCTTTGAACAGACTTGTTCAGCCTGCTGAGATCCAAAATAGGTCCTGGTCCCCTCTCTTTTTTGGTACCAAAAAGAACTTGGAGTAGACTCCAGATCCTTGCTGGTCTGCTGAGACTGGCTGGATGGCTCCTTTTTCTACCAGCTTTGAAATTTCTAGTGCTGCTTGATCCCTCAGACCGGGTGGAATGTCTGGAAGGGGCCCTTTTGGCTGTTGTGGGGTGTGAATAAATGGAATTTTGTAACCCTCGGATATGATCGACCGTACACATTTGTCTTGCGTGAGGGAATGCCAGGCTTCTGGGTACAGCGATAGTCTTCCCCCGACTGCCTCCAAAGGTGGACAGTCGGGAAGCTCCTCAGGGGTGCTGGAAGGATTTGTCAGAGAAGGGTTCTCTGCTACCCTGATTCTGCGGACCCCCCCCCGCCCCTCGGGCGGCATCTATTATTGTTCCCTCCTCTGCCTCTGGAGGGAAGTTCACCACGTGTGTCAGGCAGTACTCCCTGAGGTTTGTGGAACCACATTTTCCCACTCTTCTGACCCTTAGGGTATGGTCTAGAAGGGGTAGAAAAATGGACTCCCACGGCATAGAGAGTCTTGCCTTCCTGCTCTCACCTGGTCAATGTATCCTTCACTTGAGGTCCAAACAAGGCAGAACCATCAAAGGGGGTGTTAGTGAAGGATGCCTTGAAGGGGTCATCAAAATTGCAAAGCCGCATCCAGGCATGTCTCCTTAGAGCAACGCCCGTGCCTGCAGCCCTACTCGCTCCATCGGCTGCATAGGAAATGATCCACATGGAGGAGTTGACAATAGAGTTCAGGGTCCCCAGCTGGGAGCTGATCTTTTCCTGAGACCCCGCAGCTGATGGATCCTGTAAGGTATCACCCAGTTCTTTGAGAAGGTCTCTCTGGAGTCGGGTGAAATGGCACAAATAATTCAGCGACCACATAGCAAAGGTCGCTGAAGAAAACATCCGCTTGCCATACCTGTCCATACTCCTAGATTCCTTATTAGGAGGATGGAGGATGGACAGGTACTGAAGGGTCAGCCAACTCCTTTTTAGTGGCCACCGCCACCACCATGGCATCAACAGGGGTGCCCTTAGTTAGAAACTGCTTGTCAGAAGGGGCGGTAATAAATTTTGTAGGCCTCCAGGGAGTTGGTTCCATAATATCCAGAGCCATCCATGCCTTTCCAGCCACCACATCCATGAGTGGGTCGAAAGGCGGAGACACCCAGGAGGTGGAAGGGTGAGAACCAAATGCATCCAGATACATCGACTCGTCCTCGGAAGGGTTAAGGGCAGACCAGTTCCCCCTCTGCTTAAGAATCTCCAGGATGTCAGAAAAGGAGACATCCTCAGAGGGGGACCTTGGGGACCCTTCTGACTCATCCAAGTTGGTGTCAGACGTGACTGACTCAGGGGAGTCTACATGCTTCCTCTTGCATTTTCTCTTCCGAGGGGGCTCCCCTGAAGGATCAGGGGAGGCCTCAGAAGAGGAGGATACACCCAATGGGGCTACCTGTAGCATCGGTTCTCCATGCTCGGGATTGGAAGGGCAGATAGAGACTGAAGCAGGCACCATAGAGGGAGGAGCTGAAGGAGCCAACCGTGGAGCAGGCACAGGGGCCAGCACACTCCTCATGACCTCAAAGGCACCCCTATCAGGCAGGGAAGGGGGTCCCCACTCTGAAGAGACTAGGACTCCTCCCGGCACTGAAAGGGATGGCTCCGGGGCCGATGTCGGGGCCGAATTCACCTGCGCCGAGGCTCTGAGATGGAGAACAGGGTCAGACAAGGGTCTGATGCCACTCGCCCCCTAGGAACCGACGAGGGAGTCCCGGCACCCAGATCCCTCCAAGGATGGAACCAAGGAAGAGATCAGAGCTGACGAGGGAGCCGAAAGGAGTGGTATCGGCTCAGACGTTCCGACAGTCCTGACCCCTACGATCTCCGGCTCCGAACTCAAAGGAAGAGTCAGAGGAGGAATCGAAGAGGGAGTAGTGATAGCTGCTACCTGATGAGGAGGGCTATGCAACATTTGGGCCAGTGCCTGCGACTTAAGTAGTCTGCTAACCACCCTCTCGAGGTCATGATCCGACAGCCTGGAAGACCGAGAGGAATGGGACCTGTGACTCTACTCTGATAACAAGGGAGACTTCAGAGCCGAATGGACAGATTCCAGGGAAGGAGACCTGGAATGCTTTCTGCTCGAAGACGGCTCAGACAGCAGAGTCGGAGCCAACTGAGGCCTCGAATCATCGGTTCAGGCCGGAACCGATGCAGAGGTAGTAGTAGTAGTGCCGCTCGGCGATGGCTCCGAACATGGAGCCGATGGTTTGGCAGGCTTGGAAGGTTTACCCGACGAAGGCTTAGCCGGGGGACCTTCAGGCTTCA
>NC_056741.1:1659056540-1659061540 GCF_019279795.1 Protopterus annectens | reverse complement strand
TTTCAGGGGATTATCATAGTATCATAGTGCAATACTAGACTAACTACTCTAAAGGGCCTGTGATGATGTGAGGTAGTGCCAGCATAGCTGGCTGGAGTTTTGTAAAGAATTATATGCCATTTGTATATCAAACTAATCTGTACAGGTGCTTGTGTTGAAAATATACTTGTAAAGTTCCTTGTGTTAAAAAAAATGTATTAACAATGGGTTCTGCTGGACAGAAAAGAAATATACCTGTATGGCAGACTATATTGTAACTGTAGAAATGAATATATTGTAAGAGAGGATACTTGAGGAGAAGAGGTTAATCTCAGTCCAGCTAACTTTGGAAAATTGTCTGAAATTAAATTACCTGATTTTAGGCCATAAAGATTGCATCCCACAGGTCTGATTGCAGCCAGAGGTAAAATGTCTGTGAAAACCAGGACTAGGAATCCTACTCTATTGTCCTTAGGAGTGAACTAATTGCTACCCTGGAAGGGTGGAAGTTTTTGAAATTGTTTTATGGCTTCCAGATGCTGCAATAGATCTTACCAAAGCTCTAGATGTGTATTGTGACACATCTGTGCCAGATCCTGTCTCAAGTTTCTAGTAAAGGGGGTAATGTGGGGACCAGAGTCAGAAGACCAGATGTGTGTGATGCCATTCTGTAAACTAGCACGGAAATGATATTTAGATACTAGTGAGAGATTGCACTCAGCAGTCTGTTTGTGAAACCTGACAATAAAGAACACTCACCCACATTATCTTGCCTTGCTATACTAAGTAACTTAACTACGGAACAAGAAAAAGTACAGTGGAAAGCCACTCTAAAATCACAAAGAAAACAGTCAAAACGTGCCTGTAGTGCAAAGTAAAACACGGAGATAGTTTTCCAAGCTGAATTTTATTCCAAATACATACGAAACATCACAGGTAAAAGGCACACATAAACACCTTTGCAGTACATGCGTTTTCATCTCCGTAATCAGACTTCCTCAGATGACCAGTGTTACAAAAAGTCTCCAGAAACAAAACAAAGAGTCTACGTAACTCCACCGTTACTCTACGCTACAGCCACTTTTTAACTAGGGAACAGTAATTCTTTAATCAGTTAGGAAAATATAGTGTGAATATCTAAATTAAGTTTTTTTTTGTATCTGTGTGAATCTATCCATCTGTGTTATTCTTTCATATTTCCAGTGACTGAAACTCTGGTGTCTATTGTGAAGAGGTTTTCAGTATTGTTCTATTTTCTTTTTATTATTTATTATTAAATATATTTAAATTTTTCATCATGGCTGGTGTTTCAGAGAATATTTTAAACTTTGAGAATACTTATATTTATTTGCTGACACTGGCCATTCCTGAAATTATTGCTGCATTGGTGAAACACTGCCATTTGTATTAGTATTAACTTTACTCAGTATAATTGGGGACCCTTGTAAGAGCCTTAGAGTAGCTGGCTGGTGGCAGTGCAACTACCTTATAGTCTGGGCAAAGATGGCAGAGATGTGCCAGCCTTTCCCAGGTGTGTGTGTATGAAAATCAAATCTCATAGAGTGTGTGTGTGTGTGTGTGTGTGTGTGTGTGTGTGTGTGTGTGTGTGTGTGTGTGTGTGTGTGTGTGTGTGTGTGTGTGTGTGTGTGCATGTGTGTGTCAGCTACTTAGGACAGGGAAACAGAGTTCCTTAGTGGTCAGTGTGGATTCTTATTTGGGGCCTGGAGAGAGAGAGTCCAGCCCCAGGACTGGGGTGTGCTTCCTGTGTTTCCTTAAGGGAAACTGTGCTTAGTTCAGAGAGCTGCATTTGAAAATACCATGTGTGCCTATTTCTCTCATAGGTTCATAGGTTCATAGGTTCATACTAGGCTATCTGCCCTAGGGCATTTATAAGCCTAGCCAGAATGTGTTTGCTTTCGCCACCCATTTTAAATTAATTTTGCTATGCCCTTTTCTGAGGTTAGTATACTGTGCCTCTGTCTAACAGTGACACAGAAGTGATACCCAGGGTAAACCAAAGATCTCCCATCCACTCATCAAGATTCCTCTTGAAGAGAGTCAATGAGGGACTCTGCCTAACCTGGACTGGGATTTTATTCCAGAGTGAAGGGAGCCTCCGGGTTATGAATTTGTCCCTCCAGCATGTCCTATTTATTTCAGTGCTGAGGTTCAAGTCTCTCGAGTGTGTAGCTTGATGGGATTTGGATTTTTTGAGGTGCAGCATGTCCATTAATTCTGGGTTGGACATGGCTTTATACGTCAGGCATAGATCGCCTCTGAACAGGCGGTATGCCACTGAGTAGAGCTGGAGTTTCTTTAACCGGGCAGCATATGGCATCTGTTTGAGCCCTTTGATCCTCTTGGTGAGGTACTTTTGGGGTCTTTCACTTTCAAAGTGAATGTTCCGCCACTGGTGTCTGTGGTGAGGATTGAGACTCCTTGATCACTGGTCCAGAGAAAGGATGTCACAGGGTCTTTTTAAGCCTCACCATGATACCAAATAATATTAGATAGGGCATTGGTCCAATAAGGATATGCATAGTGCCTGATCACAGTCATGTGGTTGTCTTCATCAGATGGCAGTGTAATCAGCACCAGATATACAGTACTTGAATTGCATGACCATGACTGCCTTGTGATTTGTGGGATGGCCATTCTGACCATGTCAATTATGGTAGCTCTGTCACTGCACTACAGGTACATCACTTGGTAGCAAGGATGATGTGCCACAATGTGGCCTTGACATAGTTTCCCTGTGTGGCCTACTCATATGAAGCTTATGGCTCTGCCTAGGTATGTTGATAGCCATTTTGGTCATAGAAGACAGATATGTGTGGCTGTGCCCTGCAATCCTGATCTTTAGGTGCCATTGGCCTTTCTTTGTACATGAGCATTCACCTATGGTCTTTGTCCAGACACAAGGTGCCACTCATACCCTACACCTGCACATCAGCCAAGCACTAGCTTTCTCTGTAACATCTGGTGGGGCTAGTCTCCATCGATAGCAGACTCCACAAATAAATGCCCAATAATTGCACCATGGATACAGCCCATGATGTACCTGCAGCCTTTGTATATATATATATATATATATATATATATATATATATATATATATATATATATATATATATATATATATATATATATATATATATATATATATATATATATATATATATATATATATATATATATATATATATATATATATATATATATATATATATATATATATATATATATATATATATATATATATATATATATATATAATATATATATATATATATATATATATATATATATATATATATATATGCATATATACTTGTGGTCCTAGGATGTGGTGCAGTGTTCTCCCCATATACTGATCAGCATTCTCACCCATGCTCCTGGTGTACGCTTCTTCCCAGTCAAATGTGGATTTCTTCTAGACCGCTCCTGTTTATTATCTTTGTGTTTCTTCCCGCACCTCTTCCAGGTCTGTGTTGCCTGCCAAAATGGTCATTCTGCCCAGCCATGGTTGAATGAATTTTTACAAGGGGGCTGTGGACATCCAAGACTTGAGCCATATGTAGTCCCAGTATCTCTTTCAACAGATATCACTCATTTGCTCACACACACACACACACACACACACACACACACACACACACACACACACACACACACACACGCACGCACGCACGCACGCACACACACACACACACACACACACAGCCTTAGTGTATCCCTACCTGTTGACTGTCTGTGCTGTTTTACCATAAGTTGCAAACTCAGTAATGTTGCTCCTGTAGTCTGCACTGTCATTAAAAAAAATCCCTAGGTACCTCAATTCTGTTACTAGTGGTAGTGGGTTGTAGTCTGTAGTGGTAATAAGATCTGGGGAGATTCCTGTGGTACTCAACTGATGTTGTGTCTTTTAAAGGAGATATAGCTACTCACCGTAATATTCTGGACTGTATTTGTGAGTCAATTTACTATTCATCAAGTTACTTGGGCTCATAGGTTTGCTTAAGGGGCCTTACAAGCCTAGCCACTCATCCCTAAACTGTTGGGTCCAGATTATTATGGATGTTCGTATGAGGAGCATGTCAGTAGGGAGATCATTAAGGATTTGTGAAGGCGGGGGTGTTAAGATAATACTTTTCTTATTTACAGTCTCTGTACATAATAAAAATGAAGGACAGAACAGGGGCAAATTTACAATTTCCCATCCAATTGTTAGCATGTGGTGATGCCAAAAATGAAAGAAATGTGCACATTTAGGTTCATAGATTCATGTGTTAACAGTGGACTATTGATCCAGAGGAACAGTAGTAGTCTAGCCACAATATCCCATATTGCAATTACCCATTTGCTAGTTTATACCTAGTTTTAGGCCCCTTTCAATGACAACTTCAGGGGCCAGACCTGGGCAGTATTTACGATTGCCCATCCATGCATCCAGGTTATGCTTAAAGAGAGTAAGGGAGCTACTTTGCTTTATATCCAAAGGAAATCTATTCTGTTAATAGGTGATTCTCTATTCTGTTAACAGGTGATTCTCTATTCTGTTAATAGGTGATTCTCTATTCTGTTAATAGGTGATTCTCTATTCTGTTAATAGGTGATTCTCTATTCTGTTAATAGGTGATTCTCTATTCTGTTAATAGGTGATTCTCTATTCTGTTAATAGGTGATTCTCTGGGATATATAGCTATCTTGTCAGCATGTTCTATTTATGTTATTGAGCAGGTATTTAGGATGTTACTAGTTCTGAGGATGCACAACAGATGTCAGTGGGCTGGATCCTTTGAAGCTATGCATGTTAGACAGAGATTACCCCTCCAGAGTCTATAGGAAAACAGAAAAAAAAGACAAAGTGCTTTAAAGCTGTCTGGGTAGCTTAAGAAAGACATGGCCTTGATTTTTGTAATAAGAAAACAATGCAATCTCTTAAGGTCATGTGCTTAGACAGGTGCATACCATAGGGGACATTATACTCTATTAATCATCAAATGGTAACATTAGTGGGT
>NC_056741.1:1658884040-1659051540 GCF_019279795.1 Protopterus annectens | reverse complement strand
TTTACGACATTAGATTTGCCTAACTTATTATAAACAACTTAAATTATTTAAAAAATTTTATCAAGTACATGTGTTATGTGCGATTTATATACATTTCATGTACTTTATATACTTTTTGTAGTACCATCATATACATACAATTGTTTTTTATTATATATTTTTTTAAAAATTTGCTGTGAAAATATAAATTCTTAGCACCAATTAATTTCTAGCACCACCAAATATAGTAGAGTATTTTTACTTATTGTTCTACAATTATATAAAAACAAAAAAATATAAAAACAAAAAGACATTAATTGCAAACTTTATATACAACTTCTTTTTCTAAATTGGTTTTATAAATTGAGTTCTTTTTTTAACATTTTTTTAACATTTTTTAACATGTTTTTTAACATGTTTTTTGAAACTCATAATAACCTTTGGGGTCTTTAATGCTTTCACCTTATACACAACGACATATGTGGGTTTAGAACCTTGAATTAACAGTAAAACATAATTAGGGTTCAAAAGCTGTTGAAATTTAAATAGTATTGTTGTTTACTCAATGGTTTCAACATGTAACACATTTCATAAGATTAATTTTCATAATTTTCATAACAACAGGTTGATTTATGTACTTGTGTTGTAGGTATATTTATAAGGATGTGTAGTTTGCTACCATTAACGTTTACTGTCCTTTTAAGTAGTCTTTTTTAAAATTCTTTTTTAAAACTCATTTCATTTCACGTTAATTATACTAATTGAATTATTGCTTGATGATGTAAATGAGTGTTCTGCCTTTATAAGAATCAAGCTGCCAGTGGTCTTTGTTTTGTTTTCTGAAGAAGTCAGCTTATCAAGCTGACGAAAAGCACTTAAATAAACCTTTTTTGACTGTCTTGAGTCGTTCACGGCTTGGTTTGTGTTTTCCGCGTTTGGTTTCGTATTTTGATTCTAAGTTACTATCCAAACAGAGCCATCTCTTATGAAAGCAGATATAACTATGCTGGTGTTCTCTTAGGCTCTATAATTTGCTCCTGTGCATCTCCCTGTTCTTTTCAATCTCTGAGAAGATTAGAAACATAAACAGGGCATAATGAAACCAGTGATGGTGGCACCCATTGGCAGCATATTTTTTTTAGCTAAAGATGGTATACTTTCAGTACTGAGGTGGTGACTGTACTCTAACTTCAGCCTGCCATCAACCTATGAGGTCAAGATTACATCAGCTCAAGTAACTGTACTGGTGATGCCATTTTTCTCCCATGTGTGGGATGCCAGCAACATGGGAGATAGTCTTAACGAAACTACCACAAGCATCAGACTTATATTGTGGCATGGTAGGGCTCACTTGCAAGAGCCTAGGGATGCAATGCTTATGGTGGATCTCCAGAGACAGCTTCAACTCCTCCTTCTCTGTCCTCTAAAAGGAGCACTACCCTCACACTCTCTGGCCATCATTGCCTCACTTTAAAAATTATCTGGAAAAATGGCAAGGAGCTGGCTTGTCTCCACTCTGTAAAATGATAGGCACCTCATTTGCACGACGGATGCCAAAATGAGTAACTATAGGTCCTGTGTTTTTATAATTCCGATGGCATTTTAAAATGGGAAAAATGGCTATCCTCCATCCCTTTGTATGCTACTGACAATACATGCTCTACAGCAACTCCATCTTCAGGTGGCTGATTATGCAATGACAATTTTCTCCCCCCAATCTGTTATATGCACCTCAGGCGCAAGTAGCTGGCCACAGGTGCTGAGGTGACTACACAATGCTGTGTAATTCTTTTCATGATATTTGTCAGGCTTGCTCATTGTGTAAATTAATCATAGGATCATAAGATCATAAAAAGTTACTGGGCTAATGGCCCTAGGGCCCTTACAAGCCTAGCCAAGTTCTACCCTTATTTCTATGCTCAGCACCTATTGTCCCTGTCCAAGAGGGATACAGGTGGAACCCTTGGGGTGAATTTATGGTTACCCATCTAAGCGTTCAGACTGCATTTGAAGAGGGCCAATGAGATGCTCTGTTTGACATGAAGAGAGACTCTGTTCCAAAGGTGTTGTAACCTCTGGGAGATAAATCAGTTCCTCCAGCAGGTTCTATTAATGTCACATACCAGGTTAAGGTCTTTAGAGCAAGTAACCTGTGTACCATTTGACTTGTTGATATGCAGCATTTCCAATAAAGCAGGGTTAGAGATGGCCTTATATGCAAGGCAGAGATCGCCTCTGAGTAATCTGTATGAAGCAATTCAGAAAAAATAATGAGACGGACCCTAATTATCATAATCATCATGCCCAGAGTGTTGAAGCTATATGACGGAAGTGAGACAAAAAGCCAAGAGCTTCATTGCACTACAGAAGAAAACTACTTTGAAAGGGCTTTGAATACTGCAAGCTGATTTTGTCAGAAACTTTCCTTCCAAGTCTGATTATCTTCTTATATAACATAAGTGCTGCTTCTTACACAATTTATTCACTTCTAGAATGTTATTTTTGACTGTTCTGACACCTTAATAGTTATGAGGGATGTTACTTTGTCAGTAATTTTACGATGTACCTTACCTGACACCTGCAGCAACTGGAAAGACCCCAAAAGTACCTCACCAAGAGGATCAAGGGGCTCAAACAGATGCCCTATGCAGTTTGGCTAAAGAAACTCCAACTCTACTCAGTTGCGTACAGCCTACTCAGAGGTGATCTGTGTTTGATGTATAAAGCCATGTCCAACCCAGAATTAATGGACATGCTTCACCTCAGGAAATCCAAATCCCTTAGAGCTACATGCTCCAGTGACTTGAACCTCAGCACAGAGATAAATAGGACATGCTGGAGGGACAGATTCATATCCCAGAGGCTTCCCTCACTCTGGAAAAAAATCCCAATCCATGTTAGGCAGAGCCCCTCACTGACCCTCTTCAAGAGAAATCTTGACAAGTGGATGGGAGATCGTAAGTTTACCCCTGGGATCTCTTCTGTGTCCCTGCTTCACAGAGGTACAGTAAGCTAACCTTAAAAGGGCTATCTTCTGTGACCTACTCTACAGAGGTACAGTCAACTAATCTAAAGGGTGGCGAAAGCCAAACACACTCTGGCTAGGCTTATAAATACCCTAGGGCAGATAGCCTAGTATCAACCTATGAACCTATGTGTTAGCCAAAGCTGTCTTAGGAGGTACATTGCATGTGCACTACAAGTAACAAACTGTGAAGCGATTAAAGCTGACAGCAGTTGCCCCCACTCCTTTGGCTCATATTCTAAGTAATGTTCATTGCTATTTTGCTGTTGTGTCCCTTACCAATATGTCATTAGCCACACTCTGTTGTAATTGTTTTGTGGGAATATGTGCTCAGAACACAAAGCATCACTAACATTTCCTTAAAGATTGTTGTTAGATATATAAATCGTCAGACACAAATTGAGCATGGTATATGGCTTAATAGGATTGGAGTATTGCACAGGTTTTTATAACCATGTAAATACAAGGCAATTAATTTCCCTGTTTGCCATAACAACAGAGCAGTGCCTAAAAAAGTTCCTAAAAAAAGTGTAAGATCTAGAGGTCCATCCACATCAACCCACATACCCAAATTTTCAAATGCAGAAAAGGAAGTGGTACTACAGGACATCAACTTCCATGGCTGATGGCTCTTCACTATCCATGTCAAGATGCAAGTGTAGTGGGTGGTCATGGCCACAAGTATGATATGGTCCATTGCTTGGTCATGGATATGATTCATGCTGCCACCCACTGATCAGAGGTTGTGATATAGGAATGGAGGGAAAATGGTGCTGGGCCATCAGCCAAGCAACTTCTTACAATGGAATTCCTGTCCTTGCTGATGGGCAGCACCCTAACTATGGAGCCACACAATGTGATGTTGGATGTTAGGAGAAAGCTGGACAGGTCACAGATAGTTTTAACCACAGATGCTCCAGGTATATAATCTTACTTTTTTATTACTAATGGCTGAAAATTCTCCTTAACATGTAGTCAGTGTAATGCTTCTTAAATCTGTTTGACTTATGGAATACAGATACATAGCAGGTCAGAGTTCCACATCCATCTGCACAAGGTATGGCCAGGGGTATTAACTGCTATCATATCTTTACAGTTATAAAGCTATCAGTTGTGTGTGTAGTTGTGGTGCTGAGTTCCACTTACTCTGTGTATATTTTTTGGTTTGTTGTATTCATGAGTGAATCTTTATTTGGCAAGAGTACTGTGGAACTGATCCCATCTGATGTTGGGGGATCTATTGCCAGTGATAATGATGTTGGGGATGAGCTGATATGGCAAAGGGTGCTGAATATGTGTCAGACATAGGAACTGTGATCCACCATCCCCTACTCAGAATATAGACACAGTCTCTATGTTTGTGGATACCCAGGAAACACAACACCTGAGAGTGGATGGGCTCATGATGACAACCTAGACCAGGGAATTGTTATGACCCCAATATCAGAGATGCCTGCATCTGCCCCTACCATTTTTGGGCAGGGAGATGCACATGGGGGGTATAATGGTGTTCCCTAGAGGTATGGCTGGTATGTCAGTAGCTGCCATGCAATGTATGTGCAGGGCCATTGTGGGGATACAGGCTAGTTTCATCAGAGCTATGGCAGAGATAGTAAGGTGATCTAGATTATGCACACTGAACTATTAGAGTGCATGATCAGTATGTGTGATTTGTTGGCTAGAACAAATTACACATTGAACAGTGCTGTGTCCTCTCTGGGTCATCTTTCAGGAGTGAGTGGCTATCCTTGTGGCTGGTTATCTGCTACATCCACAGATGTTAGATGACATAGTCATGGATAAGGGGGGGATCCCACTGCCACACATCCAACTCCCACACATCCCATACTGCTAACACGTCCAAAGCAGCACACATAGGTTCATAGGTAGGTACTAGGCTATCAGCCCTGGGGCCTTTATAAGCCTAGCCAAAAATGTTCCCTGGCTTTCACCACCCAAGAAAATTATTTTCCTGTGCCCATGTTGAGCAGTGCCGCAAAAGTGATCCCTGGGGTGAATTGGATGATGACTAAGCACCATTGTTGATGATGCCCTGTGCATCACAGACTGCCTGACAGTTCATGGCATGGTACCGTTTGCGATTCAGATATGTTCTTCCCAGTTCACTAGGTAGGGCCTTTATTTCAATGGCATTATACACTGTGGACCCGAAAACCTCAGGAAAATCAGCTATGTCATAAAACTCGTGCATGGTATTTGCTCTGTTCTCTCTGGGGTACATGAAAACCACATATACTCCCACACATATGGATGCTTCTGTCCTATATGGATAGCCTTAAAGTTGTATCTCTATACTTGGTCTCCTACAGGTTACTGAGAGGCAATCTATGCCTACCATACAATGTATCCTTGGTTTCAGCTCTGATGGACCTTTTCTACATCCAAAAAATGAACAGCATCAGAACCACTAACTTTAAGCATTTAAATTTTGCTTGCAGCATAAATAGAACATGTGGCAAGACAGATTTGTGTCTCAGAGGATCCCCATCCATGTGAAGCAGAGCCCATTTCTAACCCTATTTAAACAAAACTTTGACCAATGAATGGGAAATTGGAAATTCACCCTGGGTCTGTCCCCCTTGTCTCTGATAGACAGAGGCAGACAGTAACTATGTCCAAACTAACATACCTCTGACACACCTCCACATAACCTTTAAAAACATCCTAACATACCCCCTCCTAATAAATGCCCATGATACATAGGAACACAACTGGGATGGGTTACACAGCTAGGCTTGTAAAGGTCCTAGTGATCATTAGCCCAGTATATGTCTATGAACCTATTGACATGCTGAAACATGACATTGAGGAACTGATGGTGTATTCTTATAGCAGATACCTGACATATCCCCACTGCATCACCAGTAGGTCACTGAAAGGTTCCTGTATTTAATATATGCAAAGCCACACATACCAGTGTATTACCTGGAAGAGGTACTCCATGGCTCCAATGAGGTTGCAGAAGAGTCCCCAGTTTCTTGCATAGTGTAGATGTCCATGTGATACTGATCGACTATGTTGGTATTGTAGAGGGCATGAAATGTTAAGCATGGTCAGATGATTCTGCACTTCTTGGGGCAACACTGCACGCTACCAGGCAATGCAGCTACTAATATATTTTTAGATAAACCAAAAATTCACTGCGAGTCACCAATAAGAGGATCGATGTTGTTTAATGTAGAATCCACAGCACAGCGTAACAACAGCAACAGCAAGATACAGCAAAACACAGCAATTAAACGCTTGTAGTTGCAAATAGCGTTTTCGTATTCCTTCATCAGAATGAAGTAGCTTGTGCTTCTCACTGCCTTATATACCAGATACAATTAATTAACTAATTAAAAAAATTAGTTAAATTGGATTCTGACAATCAAAGTTAAAAACATGATAAAACAATATTTAATAACCTATATACATTAAAATCAGTTTAAAAACTTCCATAAAACAATCATCCAAGGTATATAACCTTGCATATAAAGTTGGTGTCATAATGACATGAAACTAGTAATTTGAAAGTGAATTGAAGTGTATATTAAACTAAACTACAAAGTGTAAACCCTTGAATTGTGTAATCACAACTTGGCCTGTCTTAATTTTAAGACTGGTTTTAAATGAACCATGTCATTTAGACCTGGAGGACTAGATGCCTCTAACCAAAGTTGCCAATACAATTCACGATATTCAAGACGTGTTTCCCACATACCACCTCTCAGGTCTTTTTCCACTGTTTCTAAGACAAAAAATGAATATTTAGCTCCTGTACAATCTAAGGTGTGCTTGTACAGTGCATTATTAATATTTTCCCTGGTGATTTCGTAACAGTGTTCATAAATTCGGTTTTTAAGTTTCCTTTCGGTCTTGCCTACATAAAAGGAATCACATAATTTGCATAAGGCCAAATAGACTAGACCGTAGGTATGACAATTAGCATAACAATTACTGGTTAGTCTTTTGTTTCTGCTAACCAATTCAACACAGGAAGCATTTATCAAATAATTGCACTGGGAACAAAACCCACATTTGTATGTACCAAATTTCCTCAACTTATTAGTAAAATAATTTTTACTACTGGATTCAAATAAATTCTTAAAATTCATGTCCTTTCTATATGTAAAACTTAAAGGACTATTTCTCAAAATGTCTATGTCTGTAATATCCTGGAACTTTGACCATTCTCTTGAGACCACTTTTTTAATGATACCAGAATCACCATTGTAGTCCAGGATAAAGTTCTCATTCTTGCTGTTCCCTACTGAAAATTCCTGAATTGAAGTTGTGGGGTTGTTGACAATTTTCCCCAAGATTGGAGCGAATCTGTTCTCTCTACCCTCCTTAACTTCTTGTATCATAGTTTCAATAAGAGAAAGGGGGTAACCTTGATCAAGAAACATTTTACTTATTAATTTACATTCCTTGTTAAAATTATCGTTGTCAGAGGTCATCCTACTTGCTCTCACAAGTTGCCCCTTAATCAAATTCTTTTTTTGAAAAAATGGATGTCCACTTGTATAATGCAAATAAGAATTTGAAAAAGTTTATTACTAATACAAATTACTAGTTTCATGTCATTATGACACCAACTTTATATACAAGGTTATATACCTTGGATGATTGTTTTATGGAAGTTTTTAACTGATTTTAATGCATATAGGTTATTAAATATTGTTTTTATCATGTTTTTAACTTTGATTGTCAGAATCCAATTTAACTAATTTTTTTAATTAGTTAATTAATTGTATCTGGTATATAAGGCAGTGAGAAGCACAAGCTACTTCATTCTGATGAAGGAATGCGAAAACACTATTTGCAACTACAAGCGTTTAATTGCTGTGTTTTGCTGTATCTTGCTGTTGCTGTTGTTACGCTGTGCTGTGGATTCTACATTAAACAACATCAATCCTCTTATTTGTGACTCGCAGTGAATTTTTGGTTTTTCAAGTTTTGACTTCACTGTTTCTGTTTTCGTTACTTGTTTGCAATGTTGGAGACACCGGAGGTCGAACACGATGGGAATCCCAAGAGCTCCCTTCAGGGCGAGCTTAGAAAGATGATCGGACAACTTTCACAGCTCATTGAACTACTAACCCCAGCATGCTCTGCACTCAGCACGTTGATGTCAAACGTTCCAGGCAACCAGCAAGCAGCAAGAGACGTGAGACCTAAGACACACACTGAAGCGTTTCATTTGAACGCTCCAAAAACATTTCGGAACATTTCTAAATCAAGAGAGCTTCTTGATACACCTCAAATATTTCGTACCCAGGAGGACACGAACAATATTTCTACCGATACGGATTTTTTACGCTCCAAAGATGACCAACACGCCAACAATTGTTCAGGTGACTGTACTGGTTTTAAAACAAAAGTTTGTTCTGGTTTACAACCCCGGTTAAACTTCAAAGACATTATTAACAAAAATTATACGTTTATTAACGAAAAGTCTGACAAAGCTGGCAATGATGATAATATTCAAAGGTTAACTT
The DNA here is from genome assembly GCF_019279795.1 of Protopterus annectens. Taxonomy (NCBI): domain Eukaryota; kingdom Metazoa; phylum Chordata; order Ceratodontiformes; family Protopteridae; genus Protopterus; species Protopterus annectens. Next base: position 1,659,043,032 of record NC_056741.1, on the reverse strand, counting down.
ACAAAGAGAATTTGGAACAGTTATGTTTTTTAATGGACAAATATAAGAGACTGGAAGTAGATAATGTGTATTTCAATGAATGCTTAAAGCACAAAGTTGTTCCAAAAGGTTTAAGGGTATCTAAATACCCCAACAATGTTATGGAGGGTACTGATTTTCAAAAAAACTTGTTACGTATTTTTGACCAGTGTGGTCTGGAGATAGTTAAAGCTATTAGAGATGAAAATGAAAGAATTAAACCTTTGATTGTTAAAGATATGGAAAAAGTAAATGACCATATCCTTAAAGGCTTATTATTTTCCGTTGATACTGAAAAAAGTAAATATTTTAGTATCTTTTCACAGGTAGACAAGAATTGTATTACAAACATCTCTAGGAAACAGGGGAAGTTAGAAAGGGACTTGCAAGAATATCAAGATGGTGTTTCTTATCCTAAACCCAGACATTTTCAGTTACACAAACATGTTGAAACATATGACACAGATCAAATAAATACCAGTAAAGAGTTTCACAAAATGGTTGAAATAGAATCTAATAATATTAGGCCTGAACAGGAAATCCCTTTAGATCAACCATTTCCACCCCTTCCCAGGCGATCCAACAGAATAAGGAACAGACCTTTTGTACATTACAACTACAACCATTACGGCCAAGGAAGGAGAATGAACTGGTAGACACCATTGTACAACAAGACCTTATTATTTCCCATGACATCATTTATTCCTATGATGGTTACAATATATTCAATTACAGTTCTATTGCTATTAACTAAGAACATTTTTGCCTTTTTCCAAGGGCTTTAAATATATTCCTTCTAGGAAGGTTAATATTTCTCGAGCCATCATTGATTTAAAAATGTTCATTAGGAAAAAGAATTTAATTGTATTCTTCCAAAATCATCCCCAGTTACCACCTAACAATTCTATTCCAAAAAAAATCTAGTATATTCAACCCCCCCATTCACCCACAGTTAAAAAACCTTGAAGAAGTCATGGAAAAAGAAATCAGGAGACAAACATTAAAACACAAAGTGTCCCCAAGTTTATCAAAGGAAGAACAAGTTCTTTTGGATACACTTAAAAATAATAATTCTGTCAGGATAATGCAACCCGACAAGGGAGGGGGGTACGGTTATCATGGATGCCATTATTTATGAATCTAAAATGAAAGAAGAACTTGGAAATACTGTGAAATACGAATTGGTTTCTATTAACCAAGTCAATACAGCCAATTCTCGTATTTCTTGTATGCTCAATGATTTATTACTAGAAGGCACTATTACTTTACAAGAATTTGAGTTTTTATTTATTTCCAAACCTAGAGTTCTCTCAGTTTTTGGCATCCCTAAAGTACACAAAAATATCATTAACCCCCCACTCCGTCTCATAGTTGCATCAGAAGGTTCCATTACATCTTCACTGGCTATTTTTGTAGATAACAAATTAAAAGAACTGTCTTGGCAAGGACCAACTATTTTGAAAGATTCATGGGACTTTTTAAGACAAATTCAACCTGACATGTACAATGACAACCTAATTTTTATAACGATAGATGTCATTGACCTTTTTGGTTGTATTCCACACAACACTGGTGTAGATTGGTTAGAACAATATATTAATACATTTGGTAAATTTTCCACTAATGAATTTCTAGCCACGACCACCTTAATGGATATTATTTTACATAATAATTTTATGTTTTATGAAGGAGAATTTTATAAACAGCTCCAGGGTGTGGCTATGGGCGCCAATTGCGCCCCGACTTATGCTAATATTATTTTATCCTGGTGGGAATTCAATTACATTATTAACAGTGAATTTAAAGAATGTTGGACATTCTACAAGCGTTTTTTAGACGACATTTGTATTTTTTGGAAGGCAGGTGAAGAAAAATTCCAAGAATTTTTAGCATATTTGAAGGGAACTACCTCTTTTTTAGATTTCACTTATGAAATTAGTTACAATGAATTTCATTACTTGGATGTTTGTATAGAGTTGACCGACCACAAGTTCTCTTCTAAAATTTACAGGAAACCCACTTTTTCAAATTCTTATTTGCATTATACAAGTGGACATCCATTTTTTCAAAAAAAGAATTTGATTAAGGGGCAACTTGTGAGAGCAAGTAGGATGACCTCTTATAACGATAATTTTAACAAGGAATGTAAATTAATAAGTAAAATGCTTCTTGATCGAGGTTACCCCCTTTCTCTTATTGAAACTATGATACAAGAAGTTAAGGAGGGTAGAGAGAACAGATTCGCTCCAATCTTGGGGAAAATTGTCAACAACCCCACAACTTCAATTCAGGAATTTTCAGTAGGGAACAGCAAGAATGAGAACTTTATCCTGGACTACAATGGTGATTCTGGTATCATTAAAAAAGTGGTCTCAAGAGAATGGTCAAAGTTCCAGGATATTACAGACATAGACATTTTGAGAAATAGTCCTTTAAGTTTTACATATAGAAAGGACATGAATTTTAAGAATTTATTTGAATCCAGTAGTAAAAATAATTTTACTAATAAGTTGAGGAAATTTGGTACATACAAATGTGGGTTTTGTTCCCAGTGCAATTATTTGATAAATGCTTCCTGTGTTGAATTGGTTAGCAGAAACAAAAGACTAACCAGTAATTGTTATGCTAATTGTCATACCTACGGTCTAGTCTATTTGGCCTTATGCAAATTACGTGATTCCTTTTATGTAGGCAAGACCGAAAGGAAACTTAAAAACTGAATTTATGAACACTGTTACGAAATCACCAGGGAAAATATTAATAATGCACTGTACAAGCACACCTTAGACTGTACAGGAGCTAAATATTCATTTTTTGTCTTAGAAACAGTGGAAAAAGACCTGAGAGGTGGTATGTGGGAAACACGTCTTGAATATCGTGAATTGTATTGGCAACTTTGGTTAGAGGCATCTAGTCCTCCAGGTCTAAATGACATGGTTTCTTTAAAACCAGTCTTAAAATTAAGACAGGCCAAGTTGTGATTACACAATTCAAGGGTTTACACTTTGTAGTTTAGTTTAATATACACTTCAATTCACTTTCAAATTACTAGTTTCATGTCATTATGACACCAACTTTATATACAAGGTTATATACCTTGGATGATTGTTTTATGGAAGTTTTTAAACTGATTTTAATGTATATAGGTTATTAAATATTGTTTTTATCATGTTTTTAACTTTGATTGTCAGAATCCAATTTAACTAATTTTTTTAATTAGTTAATTAATTGTATCTGGTATATAAGGCAGTGAGAAGCACAAGCTACTTCATTCTGATGAAGGAATACAAAAACGCTATTTGCAACTACAAGCGTTTAATTGCTGTGTTTTGCTGTATCTTGCTGTTGCTGTTGTTACGCTGTGCTGTGGATTCTACATTAAACAACATTGATCCTCTTATTGGTGACTCGCAGTGAATTTTTGGTTTTTCAAGTTTTGACTTCACTGTTTCTGTTTTCGTTACATATTTTTAGATAACAAGAGGAAGAAACTGATGTCTAAGAACAAGAGGGAACTGACTCAGCAGAGGAAGAATTCCCTCCAGAGCTTGACTAAGTAAATCAGAAATCTTGTAAAGTCCTCTAACGTGAACTTTGTTGTTCTTCTTCTTTCAGCTTTTCCCGGTTAGGGGTCGCCACAGCAAAAGTCTGGTCTGCTAATGATTGGCAGTAGATTTTTTTATGGATGCTGAGGTGCCAACTCGATGCCCAACCTTCAACGAAGGTGCACCCATTCTACATATGTCTTTCGAACGCCACTTGACCATGGGGAGGACATGCAAGACTCCACACAGAAGGCGCTCCAGCCGAGAATTGAATAGGAGAACCTCTTGCTGTGAGGCAACAACGCTACCGCTGCACCACCACGGCTTTGTAAAGTCCTCTAACATGAACTAAGAAGCTAAAATAGCCAAGGCTAATCAGGAGTTTTTTAACTATGTCCAAAATCTAAAAGGGAATACCCAGCTATGTGCTGAACTGGTAGTAGATTGCATCACTCCAGAGAAAATTGCCAACCTGCTAGCTGACAGATTTGGTGCAAACATCAACCCCCCCGTCCCCACCAGCCATACCCCAAAGCATACTTGACATCATTCCTCTCTCTAGTATCTCTAGAGATCAGGTCATATGTGCACTCTCCAAGGCCAGAAAAAAATTGCCTCAATGGGACCAGATAACATCCCAGGTTGCTAAGCAATCTAAACCAGGACCTAGCAGACCCACTTGGTGTTCTCTTTAACCATAGCCTAAGATCTGGCTTTAGAGAACAGCAGCAGTTATCCCCATGCACAGAAAAGGGACCAGCAACTGACCCTGGGAACTGTAGACCCATACGTCTAACCAGCCTCATCTGCAAGGCCCTGGAAAGAATCATCATGGACCTTATCAACAATGACATAGGCGACCTTCAAACTCTAGACCCAGCCTACTTTGGCTTTGTTAAGGGTAGATCATGCTTATTAAATCTAGTAGACTTCCTTGAGAAAGTCACCAAAGCCCCAGATGAAGTTAAGACAGTGCATACTGCATATCTTGACCTAGCCAAAGCTTTTGACACAATCCCCCACTCAGGTATCATTTAGAAACTCTCCCAGCTGGTGATCAACCCTTATGTCATTATATGGGTAGCCAATTGGCTCACTGACATAATGCATACTGTCAAAGGTATGAGGTAGGTGCCTCCACCTCTGCCAGTAGATCTGTCACCAGAGGCATACCACAAGGATCTGTGCTGGAACCTTTACTGTTTGAAATCTATTTCTCAGAAGTCCCAGCTGACATAGACAGCCTTTGGCTTACTAAGTTCAGTGATGATTGCAAATTGGGTGCAATCATTAAGTCACAAGTGATGTTAACATATTACAGGAGAGGTTAACACAGACAAATGATTGGTATCAAAGCCATAGTCTAAAACTGAAAGCAAACAATTGCATTATTATCCCCTTTGACAAAGCAGAATTCCCTGCTAATTACAATATTGACAGCACCTCCCTAAGTTCAAACCCAGTGGTGCAATATCTGGAAAGACAGACTGACAGCAATCTGAACTTTGACCACAAAGTTTCCACAGTGGTAAAGAAAGCCTTCTACATCTCATAAGTACATCACATCCAGGTCTAAGGATGTTATAACTTCACCATACTTGACCCTCATCAGACCATTAATAGAGTGCTCCCTTTTGCATATACTTCACCGGACACCTGCAGCAACTGGAGGGACCAGAGAGGTTTCTCATCAAGAAAATAGAGGCGCTCCAAACTATGACCTAAGTGGATAGACTGAAAGCCCTGTTTCTGTACCCTGTATCTTACAGGCTGCTGAGAGGTGACTTGTGCCTGGCCTACAGGGCAGACTCTGACCATGACCTGATGGAAATGCACATCTGTAAGTCAAATAGCCCAAGAGTTACTCATTCTAGGGATCTTACTCTAGCCTGTGACATAAACAGAACATGCTGGAGAGAAATATATATCTCCCAGAGATTGCCACTCCTCTGGAATAAACTTCCAATTCACATGAAGCAGAGCTCCTCAATGACCCTATTCAAGTGCAACTTAGACAAATGGATGGGAGACTGCAAATTTACCCCAGGGGAGGCACCCATGTCCCTTATGGACAGGAGTAGTTGGTGTTTTTCATAGACTTGCTCTACAAATGATATCCATCTAACCAAGGAAAAATGGGGCGACTCAAGATTAACATGACTAGGCTTTGTAAGAGTTCTAAGGGTCACTAGCCTAGTAGCCTCCTATGAACCAATGAACATATTTCAGTGATGTACTCTCCCTGAACATGGGCATATGGTTGACTTCAAATCTAAGGCAAACAGCACACTGCACAACATTTAAATGTTTCTCAGTCACTCTGCCATTTTTTTTGTCTCATTAGCAAATGCAGTTCTTCATTATAAAGTCATTAGCATACATCACAGCTGACCACATTATCTGTCCTAGCCAAGTCATATAGTTGTGCTTTCTGAATTGCATCTGTCCTGCATTCTGGCACTTGTTATGCAAATTTACTTACCACAATGCGGTAGTTTTCTGAATATTATTATATACTATTTTTTATATATAAGCGTCTTCTGCGTGGAGACATGCATTAATGGGCGTACCTTTGTTGAAGGTTGTGCATCAGGGCTGGCAACTCGGCACGTAAAAATCTACTGCCAATCATTAGCAGACCAGAGTTCCGCTGTGGCAACCCCTAACCGGGAAAAGCCAAAAGACCCAACATTTTATATATATAACCTCTCTGTATATCATTGACTAGCTGCTGTCTGTGTGTCAGCACTAAGTATTATGACTTTTAGACCTGTAAAATCCTTAATGTTCCTATACTTTTTTCATTAACATATTGCATCAAAGCAGCTAAATCTTCAAGCACTACAAAGAATTATGATTGGAACACGGAACATAACTATTAACGCATTCTCACAATGTATTTAAAAAAATTTCTTGAGACCTTGTCTCTTTTTTCAGGCTGCTTTATTTCAACTATCATAGCAACAAATATGTAAACAGTGCAATTGTCATGCATGGTGCATAAATATGAGACTTTGGGTGGCTCAGTGCACTTAAATCAATAAACTGTTCAACAAGAGATATCCTAGCAAGTTCACAAGCTAAACATAACAGCCACCCCATTGCTAAAGTTTACATTATTTGCTTTTCAGATTCCTATTGTTTTAATCCCCCTGACTCAAATTATAGTCTGATCTTGTCATCTCTGTAGTTACTGGTTCAGAACTTGGCCTGCTCTTCCACCATGGAGATCTCTCTTTCTCCAAGTTTTGTAGTGAACACTGTGTCATCTTCAAATCTTGGACCCCTTCACACTTTCTGGCCCAAGAACTACCAAATGTATCATACTACATTTCCCTTTTGTCTATCTTGATTCCCACATTCCATGTTTTCAGGCTAGTAATTAAATTAATACTTGTGGAATTTTAGGCTCCACTTTTGACTTCCACTTTTTTGAAGGACCCACCCCTCAATCCAACTCAAGCGGAAATTCTGCTCTTTCAACTGCCACTCATCTTAATATTCTGACTGCTAAATGATTTACATCTTTGCAGAAAATAGTCAACTTCAGAATGCCAGAAGACATTTTATCAGTTACCCTCTTGACTTTCCTCACATTTTCAACAAAATGATGAAACTTCTGGGAATATTTTGTGCAGTGTCGCCAGAGTCTAGATGTACTTATGTAAACATTTTCAGCCAAAGATTCTCAAATTCCTGCATTTAGTGACAGTGCTTGGGGATCTCACAGATCTGTACCCAGTTCTTTTCATAAGTTCATAGGGTCATAGGTAGGCGCTAGGCTATCGGCCCAAGGGCCTACGTAAGCCTAGCCAACAAGGTTACCTGGCTTACGCCACCCAAGAAAGTTATTTTCTTGTGACACTGTCAAGCAGAGACAAAGAAGTGATCCCCGGGGTGTATTTCCTATTTCCCATCCACTCATCAAGATTTTTCTTGAAGAGTGCTAATGAAGAACTTTGCTTGACATAGATGGGTAGCCTGTTCCAGAGTACGGGAAGTCTCTGTGACAGGAATCTATCCCTCCAGCATGTCCTGTTTATTGTGGTGGCAAGGTTTAGGTCCCTAGAGAGTGTAGCTCGGAGGGATTGGGATTTCTTTAGGTGTAGCATGTCCAACAGCTCTGAGTTTGACATAGCTATATATGTTAGGCAGAGATCACCTTGGAGTAGGCGATATGCCATGGAGTAAAGCTGGAGTTTTTTGAGACGGTCAGTGTAGGGCATTTGTTTGAGACAAGTAATCCTCTTTGTGAGGTACTTCTGTGGCCCTTCCAGCTGCTGCAGATGTCTTGTGAGGTACATTCCAAAAGGGGAGTTGTACTCTATAATGGGTCTAATGAGTGTCGAGTAGAGGAAAACAATGACATCTTTTTTCCTGGATGAGAACCTTTTTATGATGAGGTGTGCCATGTAGAAGGACTTCCTGACTACTGTGGCAATGTGACTATCAAAGAAGAGACTACTGTCCACCTGGGTCCCAAGGTCTCTTATCACACATTCGGTGTTAAATAGATTGCTGCCTATGTGGTAGTTCGTGGGTAGAGAGTTTTTACCAAAGGGGATGACACTGCACTTTTTGGCATTGAGCTTGAGGCCATGGCTCTGACACCAGGCATCTGTCTCAGCGAGGCCCTTTTGTAGGATGCCCACATCATTTGGGGACTTGACTATGGCTCTGAATTTGCAGTCATCTGCGAACTTCATTAGCCAGAGGCCCTTTGTGTTAGCCTGTACTTCAGAGAAGTAGATACCAAACAGGAGAGGTCTCAAGATGGAACCCTGTGGTACTCTACTTGTCACTGCTTTGAGGTCAGATTTGGAGTCTGCAACTTTTACAGTGTGGGTTCTGTCAGTAAGCCAGTTGGCAACCCATCTTGTGATGTAGGGATTTATACCTAGTTTAGTGAGTTTAGCTATAATTCCAGAATGGGGGATGGTGTCGAAAGCCTTGGCGAGGTCTAGATAAGCTGTGCGAACCACCTTACCCTCATCTACAGCTTTGGTGACTGCCTCAAAGAAGTTGATCAGGTTCAGGAGGCATGATCTGCCTTTCACAAACCCGAACTGGGTGGGATCCAGAGTTTGGAGGTTACCAATGTCTTTGTTTATGAGTTCCATGATGATACGTTCCACTCGTCAGGCTAATAGGTCGATAGTTCCCGGGATCAGTGATGGCTCCCCTTTTGGAGTGGGATAACTGTTGCTGTACGCCATTCAGTGGGCACAAAGCCTGATGCGAGGCTATTATTTAACATGGTGCTTAGTGGGGAGCCAGTTCGTTCTGAAGTTCGTGTAAAACTCAGCCTGGGATGTTGTCCCGTACCCATGGATGCTGTGTTTTTGGCTTTAGAGAGTGTGCAGCTTTTACCTGAATAGTTGTGATTACAGGGATTCTGCATTCTTCCTGTGTAGATATGGGCCCTTTAGGATGTGGGGGGGGGGGGTAAAGTTAGCACTGAACCTATCTGCCAGGATGTTGACAATATCAGTTGGTTCTGTAATTTTCGTGCAGTTGTGCTGTAACTCAGAGCAGATCTGGGTGCTACCACTGAGATTCTTGACATAGCTATAGATTGCTTTGTGGTTGTCCTTAGAATTAGTGGTGATTTTGTTTTCGTAGCTAGCTTTGGAGGATCTTATAAGGGATCTCAGCTTCTTACTGAGGCTGACCAGGGAGCTCCTCCACTCATGTGATTTTACTCTCTTTTGCAACAGTTTCGTCCTTCTGTTGTACAGTTTGTTTATGGCAGGGGACCACCAGATTGGCTTTCTTTTTTTGGAGGATAGCGTCTTGGTTCTGTTTGGGATAGCACGATCCATGCACTCGTGTAAGTGCATTTGTGCAGGATTCTGCAGTTGTAACTGTATTGTCCATCTGAATGGGTGTCATGAAGTTCACCACTTCTGTCTTAAGAAGCATGAAGTTGGCTTTGGAGAATTTTTTTACCGTGGTTTCCTTAATGGAGGGTGGGGGTGGGTTTTCTGATATTTTCTGATATTTGTATCCGTGTTACCTTTTGCCAGCTGCGAATTTGATTCTGTATGATGTGCTTGTTCTCATAAATTAGTGCTCCACAGAACCTGTTTATTAATGTCGTGTTATGTAAATTCGGAAGCCTTGCCTCAATTATTATTATTTTAACTGATTCAGGTTTTACAAGACCTTGCTACTGAAGTTCCCTATCATACTGAGATAGAATGTATAATAACCTAAGGATATCTCCTGGTTGTGGGTGATAGCTAATCTGTATATCACTTCATTTTTTTCTCTCCCCTATTTGCACTTGGTTCCAAAATATTTAGTTTTCCCTAACTCACCAGTTTTTCAGAGTGATGCTTGGGCATTCACATTTCCAAGGCAGGTAATATCTTGTGCTAAACAGTTAATTGTAAAGGAAAGAAGGGACACCCCTCATGAGTGCCCCTCCCAACCTTAATCTCTGAGGTTAATCTACTATTCATTTTTATTACTACCTTATAGCCATCATAAATCTCTTATAATAACAGTAACGGTAAAAACTCTCGGTGGAAGTCTTGTCTTGACATTATTTTCTACAGATAGTCCCAGTGAATCTGGTCGAATGGTTTCTCTGCATCTAAAGCGGTCAAACATTTCCCCTAGCTGTTCTGCCTCTCAGTGAATTAAGTGAGTTTTATGTATGTTATCAAAGGTCTGTCTGCCCTATACAAATGTACACTGATGTAAATATATAGTTTTTAGAAGGTGTTTAGCCAAACATTTCACCCGTATTTCCAGAAGTATTATATACTCATGATATAGGACTGGAATGGAATGATACAAACCCCGGTTAGCTTGTTTATACTCATGATATAGGGCTGGAATGGAATGATACAAACCCCGGTTAGCTTGTTTATACTCATGATATAGGGCTGGAATGGAATGATACAAACCCCGGTTAGCTTGTTTATACTCATGATATAGGACTGGAATGGAATGATACAAACCCCGGTTAGCTTGTTTATACTCATGATATAGGACTGGAATGGAATGATACAAACCCCGGTTAGCTTGTTTATACTCATGATACAGGGCTGGAATGGAATGATACAAACCCCGGTTAGCTTGTTTATACTCATGATATAGGACTGGAATGGAATGATACAAACCCCGGTTAGCTTGTTTATACTCATGGTATAGGACTGGAATGGAATGATACAAACCCCGGTTAGCTTGTTTATACTCATGATATAGGACTGGAATGGAATGATACAAACCCCGGTTAGCTTGTTTATACTCATGATATAGGACTGGAATGGAATGATACAAACCCCGGTTAGCTTGTTTTTTGCCTTCCTTCAAAATAAGGTTACCACTGAAGCCTTCCAGGGGGCAGGTATCTGTCTTTCATTTAGAACCATGTTAAAATAGTCTTGCCAGATTATTAGTAATTTCTTCTTGATGGCCCTCCAATGATATACAGGGAATGATCTAATCTGGCTGTTTTCCCAGACAATTGCAATTTTTAGTTGTTTCTATGCCTTGGAGAAACCTATATAATTTCTGCATTTCCAGCTGTTTATGTCCTTGTAAATTTTCAGAAATATCTTAACTATAAAGTGAGATTTCTGGTTATAGTACCTGAATGAGCATCCCTTAGCTTTAATATAATCTCTCCACCTTTAGCCTGCCTTTTGTGGGTATTTTTCTGCTTTAGGCATATTTTCAAACAAAGTCTGTCTTAGGGCCATTTTTGATTAGCTTCTTCTAATAGGTCCTCACAGAATTTCTCTTTTAACACACTTAATTCGAATGCATCCTCAGATGTTCTAGTCCAATGTTTGCTCTGTAGCTTTGCTAAGTCTTGATAATTTCAACAATCTCAGGTTTTGATATTCCCCCTCCAAAACACTTTTTCCCTATTTGACTACTTCATTTCGAATGTCCAGTTTAAAGGTATCCCGTCATCTTCCCAGCAGTAGCAATCTATCTAGTAAGAGTTTAGCCTATCTTACATCTCATTTTGTTATTATAGCTAAGCTAATGAGTTGGGAGGTGCCAGCAACTTCCTCTTGGTACCCCTTGCTCCCAAACTAGCTCAATATGCACTGAAAAATGATTTACAGGGTCCTTAGATAAGTCCACAAATGTGTTGATGCTGTGCTGATTGTGTAAGTCTAAATCTAGTGTTGTGCCCATTTTATGAATACATGAACAAGCTGGTTATGACTGGTGACTTGACAATAATCTTCTTTGAGCATTTTGCCAATCGATATTTAAGCTCCCTAACAAAGCTAGTTCAGTCCTTAAATTAGTCTTATCCAATAGACTGCTTCTTCAGCTACTGACACATAGGTATCTTCTGAAATTTAAGAACAAGCCAAAGTTAATTAATAGCCCAGACTTTTATTTGAACTAAGAATATGGGACAATGCAGAATATGGGATACCTGCTTTTTGGACAAATAACAGCTCAGGAGTTCATGAAATATAAATGTAATTCCTATTGTACAGTTGATCATGGGACCATACCTGGAGGACAAAATTCAAAGTGTGGTGCATCAAAAGGCAACATGTCAATTGATCACCACCCCTTTGAGTAAGTGCAGATTGAGTAGAGAAATTTGGGAGAAAACTACTTTCACCAACAGTGGAGTTGTCTTTTTCCCCCACTTTTTTGCAACCACTGGGTAGGTACAAATACATCTGGGGGATGTAGGTGTGGGTGTGTCCCTCCACATAGGGGGTTCAAGGTGTTTGTCCTCCCTGCAAAAATAACTTTACTACGAGGTTCACAGATTGTAGTTTTGGATGATTTTTTTCCCCACTGGCACTCGCCCAAAGAACAAAATAAATGAATTTAAAAAATATATGAACCATTCAGCAGGTATAGTTCAGTCCATTTTTTGCAGTAAGTTATATTTATTTTGAATGCTTCTTGCATTTGAAGGGACTGTTTTCTGCTTGGATGTATAACGTACCATTTGATTCTGTATCATTAGACTTATTTCGATATATTTCTGTACTACTAGTCTTATTTCTATATTACTTCTTATTTTTATATATTTCTGCATCATTAGTATTATTATTTCTAGATTCATATTTTATGTATTTCCATATCACTAGTATTATTTCTATATTACTTATTTCTTTATATTTATGTATCAGTATTATTTCTAGATTCATATTTTTATGTATTTCCTTATCACTAGTATTATTTCTATATTACTTCTTATTTCTATATATTTATGTATCATTTATAGTTTCACAGTTTCATAGTATAGTACTAGGCTATCTGCCCTAGGGCATTTATAAGCCTAGCCAAAGTGTATGTGGCTTTCACCACCCCATGTAATGATACAAAAGTGTACAATTTAAATTAAATTTAGTTTACTGTGCCTCTATCTAGCAATGACATAGAGATGACCCCTGGGGTAAACCTACGATCATCCATCCATTCGTCCAGGTTTCTCTTGAAGAGAGTCAGTGAGGGGCTCTGCCTAACATGGATAGGTATCCTGTTCCAGAGTGCGGGAAGCCTCTGGGTTATGAATCTGTCCCTCCAGCATGTCCTATTCATATTTGTGCTGAGGTTTAGATCTTTAGCTCTCATGGCTCTGATGGATTTGGATTTTTTGAAGTGGAGCATGTCCATTAATTCTGAATTGGACAAGGCCTTGTATGTAAGGCACAGATCACCTCTGAGCAGGCAGTATGCTACTGAATAGCGCTGGAGCTTTTTCAGTCTGGCAGCATATGACATATGCTGGAGACCCTTGATCCTCTTGGTAAGGTACTTTTGGGGTCTCTCCAGCTGCTGCAGGTGCCGGGTGAGGTACATACCAAATGGGGCATTGTACTCAATCATAGGCCTGATAACGGAGGAATATAAGGGTACAATGACATCCTTTGATCTGGATGTGAATCCCTTCATGATAAGGTGGGCAAGGTAGAAGGTCTTTCTAACCACTTTGGCGACGTGGGTGTCAAATGAGAGGTCACTGGCAACTTGGGTCCCCAGGTCTCTGATTACTTTTGCTGTACTTAATGGATTACCATCTATGTGGTAATTTGTGGGTACTTTGTTTTTTCCAAAGGGGATGACTATACATTTTTTGGCATTTAGTTTAAGGCCATGACTCTGGCACCAGTCATCTGTTTCTGTGAGGCCCTTCTGGAGGATGCATGTGTCAGCTGGTGTGTCGACTATGGCGCCTAGTTTGCAGTCGTCTGCGAACTTTGTCAGCCACAACCCCTCTATGTTTGCCTGCACATCTGAGAAATAAATGCCGAACAAGAGGGGTCCCAACACAGAGCGCTGTGGGACTCCACTTGTGACTGGCTTAGAGTCTGACATAGCTCCAGCTATTCTGACTTTGTGGGTTCTGTCCTTTAGCCAGTTTGCAACCCATCTTGTGACAAACAGGTTTACATTTAAGCTGTTGAGCTTGTCTATGATGCCTGAGTGGGGTATTGTGTCGAAGGCTTTTGCCAGATCCAGGTAGGCTGTATGAACTGCTTTGCCTTCATCGATGGCTCTAGTGACTGTTTCAAAAAAGTCCACCAGTTTTAAAAGACAGGATCTGCCTTTTACAAAGCCAAACTGGTTAGGGTCAATTGTTTATGAGTTCCATAATGATCCTTTCCATAGCTTTGCAGACCAGGCTGGTTAAGCTTATGGGGCAGTAGTTTCCAGGGTCTGTAGAGATGCCACCTTTGTGGAGTGGGACCACTGTAGCTGTACGCCAGTGTTCAGGGACGTATCCTTTAGCAAGGCTAAGATTAAACAGCGTTCTTATGTGCGGGTTTAGCTCCTCTAGGAGTTCACGTAGCATGCAACCCGGGACACCGTCAGGTCCCATGGATGCTGTATTTTTAGCTTTGCTGAGGACAGCTCTCACCTGGACATCTGAGATTTCAGGGAGGTAGCATTCAGCTGAGATATTTATTTTGTCTTTTGGGGGAGAGGGAGGGGAGAAATTTGCACTGAACCCGTCTGCCAGTATGTTGGCAATATCTGTGGGTTCAGTGTATTTTTTGCCGTTATGCACTAACTCTGCACATATCTGAGGGTTTACACCCAGGTTTCTAACATAACTGAAGAAGGCCTTGTGATTATCTTTAGTGTCCTTAGCGATTTTTCTCTCGAAGTTGGCCTTTGATGATTTTATTAGCGAACGTAGTTTTTTTCTAGTGCTGATCAGGGATGCCTTCCCTTTATGGGATTTTGCTCTGTCTTGCAGTAACTTATTATTATTATTATTATTATTATTATTATTATTATTTGTCTTATTATTTCAGGTTCTTATTTTTATGTATTTCTGTATCATTAGTCTTATTTCATTAAACAGTTCTGATCTTGCAATATTTACAATGACATCCAGTTCAGAAATCAAAATGGCTTTGTTGATTTTCCATGCTCAGGAATGTAGAAAAGTCAAGCTGTAGCTATTACCATGTAAATATTTTACTAAATGAAAACTCAAGCAGGACACTCTTTTGCTTAAATTACATATGTATCTGTATTGGCCATGGTTAGAAAAAATCTTCAAAATCAAGTGTAGACATTGTGTGCACTGGATGTACCCAATGTTACTTAGAAATAAAATGTAAAGGATTATGACTGAGTCTCCAGTCATAACGTTCTTGTTATGCATTCGAGATTGTGTCTTTCGGCTTTTCCTGGTTAGGGGTCACTAGAGCGGAACTCTGGTCCACTAATGATTGGCAGTAGGTTTTTACGTGCTGGCTTGCTGGGTCTAATGCACAACCTTCAATGAAGGAATGCCCATTCACGCATGTCAACACACAGAAGATGCTCTAACTGAGAATCGAACGGGCAACGTCTAACTGTGAGGTGACAACACTACCGCAGCACCACCGGATGCAAATAAATTCACCTTGATTCAATCATAATTCTTTGTAGTGCATGGAGGTTTATCTGCTCCGTGTACTACTAGTTACAGAAAAGTTAACGCAAAAAAGGGAACAGGCTTATGTATTCCCTGTCTAAGGGAATCAGTTTGTTCTGAAATAGTGTCTGCATTGGAGTAGAGAGCAGGCAGAAACAGAAGTGAAACAAAGCCATTTCATGTTCTAATACTGCTGTTTGCTGGCCGGCAATGTCAAATTTTAGTGCTAGACACAATCTTAACAGTGTTTAGGGGTTACCTAACAATTGTTCAGCATCCTTCTGAGCATTATTAGGATCGGGTCAACTGATACTGGAGTGTAATCACAGAGCTCCATGCACTACAATAATGTTATGCTAATTACAAACTTATTCAAGCTATGTATAAGTCCTGCATTCAATAGAAGCAATGTTGGTCTATTAGAAATGTCTGAAATACTCAATGAAATAGAAACTGAATAGAGCAAAGGATATTTTTTTCATCCAATGTGAAGATACATCATTTCCACAACAACAAAACAGTAATATTCAGTCCTTAACATGTAGTACTATATTTATATATATGAACTAACTTGCATTTAGCCATCAGCTACAAATCAGGGTTATCATGAACAAAGTATAATAGCCATCTAGTTAATGAAAATGTCTCTACAAACAAAATGAAAGTAATACAAAGATGTTACATACTGAGGAATCAACATTTCAAAAGTTAATACTTAACCTGTTAATTAGGTTAGAGTGTGGGCACATCCGATGCAGAAGAAGTTGTGTATGTAACAGCAGGAAAACATTGATAACTTGTTCATGTAGTTTGCCTGCTGCCTTAAAAGATGCTACTTCACCATGCCAAACTTCAATACTGTCATAACCTTTGCTGCTGCCTACATTCAGCTACTGGAAGATGAAGTATTGGCAGTAATTTCACATTTAATTGGAAAATGCTTTAGAGTTCAGTTATTCTTGCAAAATGTATATTGAAATGAACAGACACAAAGATGTCCCTTTGAAATCAGTGGCACATTCCACTACTATGTTGTTTAAGGCCAAAAGAAGCAGAACATCAAAACAGTAATTATACTTGTGTGTCATAACATCTAGGCATGACTTTATTAACTTATGCATAAGGTTAAGATACAGTTTACTGCAAAAGGATTGTCAGGAGTATATGAATGCAGTGACACAGGTAATGCATACTTTATTTCATGTTGATTTTCCAGAACAATCATTCAAAACAATACAATTCTGTCATCTCAGACATGTACATGCATTTAAAAGATAATAAAAAACAGCAGCTTGTTCTGATTTGTAGTCATTAAATCCACTTGCACAGATTATCACTAAATACAGGGGTCATCTTTTCGCCTTTTGTAGACCTCAAATCAGATTAGTAAGTATGCAAATGAAGTATGTAAAAATTTTAGAGATAGTTCTCCATGTTTAAATTATATCCTTGTATTAAATTGAGTGGACAACAATAGATATCTGTGGGTATAGAAAGCACTACTTACAAAATATGTTTTTGCTGATGTCACATCCTGTTCCAGAATGCCCCAGTACAGAAATTGTACACAAGTCCATTTCACCTGTCTTAGTGCTATGTGGGAAGTCAGTTTCTAGTTTAAAACATGTTCAATAAAAACCGTCTGAGTCATTTTGAGCAAAGTGGTTTCTTAAAATGTATTAAACAAAATCCCATGTGGAGTAATGTAATTGCTTTACTACTTCTGCAAATCATTGACTTTAGGGTAGAATTGGGGTTTGCATAAGCATTATGCTTTTATTTCTCACAGGATTAGATTTAAAGTTGGGTTTATGACTATGATGTGAGATAGATACTTTGATTTGTATACATCTTTGGGGGTTTATCCTTCATAAGAAATCAGCACTTGTTTAGTTCATTTCTTGTTGAGTTTTCAAATTATTGGCTTTTTGATTATTTATTATCAATTATGTTGTTTTTCAATACATCTGTCTTTAAAATGATGTCCCTCTTACCAGTGGACTCACCTCTCTTGATATCAGCTATGAATGCCATCTTACCAGTGGATTCACCTGTCATTATCAGCTATGAATTCCCTCTTACCACTGGACTCACCTGTTATGATATCAGCTAAGAATACATACCACAAAGAAACCCTTCAAATTTTAGGTGTGAGCCTTTGTCTATTTGTGGGGAGAGTGACATAATTATAGAATGGCTATTATCATGACATGCTTACCAATTTATCTGAACTTTCAATAACTGTACAGGTTCCAAATACACTTAAAATATTTAGTCAGCCTATAAATTATTGCAAAGGCATGTATTCTTTCTGTCATTTAAACACTGAACAATGTTTTACCACTTCTAATTAACATTGCTCTAAAAGCACTGAATTGTTCTAACTCTATAGGTTAATTACATATAGTTTGCATAAACTGCAGAAGAATACCTAATTAAGCAAAGTACTTTCCACAAAGCAACCACTCTGGATATAGGAAAAATCTGCAGACATATTATGATTTTATACTTTTAAGGCTTGTACTAGAATTCTGCCAGGTTAATAAGAACAAATAAAGTAATTCAGGGGAAGTCAATATTCGTATTGTAGGATGGCCCCTTACCAAAATTAATCATACCTTGAAGTGATAAGAAGTCCCACAATAACATTTTTTTTCACTTTTGGCTTTGGTGACATTGATGGGACATTGGAAATTTCATGTGGTTCATTTTTCTTGGAAGGCTGTGTACTGACACAGCAGGGGATAGTAAACTTTTTTTTTTTAATCCAAGGCTTTTCTGTAACATTTTATTTTCTCTTTGTGCTGTTTTACTGCTATTCTGTTGCATCTGACAGTCTTAACAGTGATATGAGTACAATGTTCTTAACAGTGATATGAGTACAGTGTTCCTAACAGCGATATAAGTACAGTGTTCTTAACAGTGATATGAGTAAAGTGTTCTTAACAGAGATATGAGTACAATGTTCCAGTTCTGATTTTGGTGGCCCATCATTATCAACAATAGAGGTATTTATCCAGCTGGGGTAAGATGTTAGAGATTAGTATAATGGTTAAAGTTTTTTGCCTCACCAACACAAGGTATAGAGTTTGATTCTTACCTTTAGAATGGAAATTGGCTAAGCTTAAAAGAGCCCTGAAGAACAGCTAGCTATAAAACTATCATTAGAAACTTGAGTATTGAATACATTTATGTAGCACCATTGTAAATCACTCTGCTTGAACTCAGATTAATTTGTCCAGGGACAATAAAGCACTCATCAATGGCACAAAGTGGCATTTTATTGTATCTCATTGCTTCAGACCATATCATACTTTATTAGAGCCTATTACAATGATATGCAGAATACCACAAATGTATAATTTTTGTTTTTAAGTTTAAACATGTATTTCTGTTTTATGTTTACATTTAGAAAGTCAGAAGCAACACACTGCTAGTGTTGAAGACATTCTTCTTCCTCCACTCACAAAATATTCAGTATGATTACTATTTGTTTGTTTTCATCTGTTTGTTAGCTTTTTCCACTTAATGGAGACCATGTTTTTTTTTCCTTTCCTTAAACCAGTTCACACAATAATAGACTCTTATGCACAAAGGTCATGTGATTACATACCCCAGTGCAGTCTGGCATGACACTGGCCTTAAATGTACAATGACTGCTAACATTATAAGAAACAATCTCCTCCTCCATGAAGGAACATATGCGAATAAAAAATAAGGTGAATAAAGAAAGTACATTCACTTTCACTGGTAATGTTAAAGGAGAAACAGCAGCAGACCTAACAATGACATATGCACTACTCATTGGCTCCATTGCAGACCCACCATGATTCAAATCGTTCACAGTCTGTGGTCTCTGATTGGTGATGCCAATGGGAACCTTACTGTAACCTCTACTTCATGTTAGATCTCTACTCCTGCACTACAGGAAATCAGCCTAAACTGCATTTCTTCTGTTATGGCAGTGGAAGAACAATGACAACATCTTCTACAGGTAATAAAACCCAAGCATATCACCTCACATTGCAGTTTCACAAGCTGTTTGTGTCACCCTTAGTATGTTTGCATGTGTCCATGCCTACAGTTTTATCCCACATACTGTTTTTAATGAAGTGACAAAAAAGCCAAGTCCCCTGAGAGCAGCTGTAATGTGTCTAATGGGAGTACCACAGCTGTTACCATACTGGTATGCTGCTCACAAGGCTATACTGCCATAAAGATTACTTTCATGCCACAGTTCTTCGCTGAGCTGCAATGTATTCTCCGCAGAAGGAATCACGCATGCAAATATTGTTTCCTTTAGTTTTACTCTAATATTTTTGGATCAAACTATGAAATTCTCAAAGAAGAAAAAAAAAAGAGTGCAGGAGCTATTGCTTGTTTAGATTTCATTTACTTGAAGCATAAAGGTACTTGTCCATGTCCTGCAATACTTATTCCAACCTAAATAAACAGTTACTATAAGTAACTACCAGCACATTATTACAAGTAGGACGTCCAGGTGTGTACTGACCATTTTGCTGATTTGTAAAAAGCTATATAGCTCTAAAACTCTTGTGCAAGAAATATGCACAGACAGACAGACTGCCTAAATAATATATTAAAAATAATTACAAACTTAAGAAAAGTACGTGCAAAATACATGCTTGTTAAATTTTTTGAATTGTTTATTTAAAGCTCAACATCAAATATGCCAGTGGTATTTTTCATTATTTGTAATGAAATATGTATTTCACTAAGTACAAAAGGCTGGCTGCAGGCACAGCTCATTCTCAAGTGTCAGTGGTTACCAACTGTTCCTTGACAAGGTGTGCTCCTGGACGTCAAACCCAAACAATGGCCTCAGTATATGACTATGTACCTCTAGGGATGTCTGACTGTTAAAATGATGAGGACAAATGGTCTGATGCTCACCTACAAATAATTCATATTTCTTTTATGAATTTCCCCTATCAGCTTATTCAAAATGAAAATTCTGTTTATTGCATACCCTGATATTGGTTTATTGCTTATATAACATGCATGGAGTACTTTAAAGGAATTAGGAATGATACAGTGATTTTTGTCAAACCATCAAGCCTCCCAATTATCTTAGTTTCTTCATATTTGTATAATAATGGCTAAAGAGATAATTGTTTGTATCAAGTAAAAGTGTACATTCTGCAATTTGTTCACATTGTGTATGTATCAGATCTGAATGAGGAATTTAGCATTTGTGCATAAACCCTATTTTTTTATATTACATGTGCCAGCCAATCTGGGTGTTTCTTGGAAGCCAGCTCTAAATCTGTTCCACAGAAAGAAAGCTATTAAAAATACAAAAATACATATATCCTAACAGGTGCTAGCATGTTAATTTTCTTCAGCCTTTTAATATTTCTGTTACCCATAAAGTTGGGTTACCATAGGATGAGACATCAGTGTTCATAATAGTAAAATGAAAATATTGGACATGCCCACATACTTTGAAAAGAATATTCTTCACGTATTGTGCAAGTGAACAGACAGCTATACAGCATTTTTACAAAACCATTAGTTAGTTTCAGTACAAATTATTATGACACTCAAAAATGATTTGCATAATTAGTTGTAATCTTTCTACAGCTGCTGTATTATGTGTACATTTACAGAGACCACATACATGAACATTTTCTCTACATATCTTAAAGGGAATAAATTTAAAAAAATGGTGGACTTCAGAAGCATACTGTCCACTCAGTGTCAGTTTTAAGGAAAACAATTTACATGCAACATGCAAATCTATTGGTTCCAACTCTGTTTTATTTTACTTCAGCTGGTAGAAACCTGTAGGAGAAATACAAGCAAACGAAGTAGCAGAAATGTCACTTTTCAGCAGCAAAACTTTTTAACACAAATACACACACACACACACACACACACACACACACACACACACACACAAAAACACTCAAAAACTCAAAGATCTTCCATCTACAAGGATACAGAAAGTATCTCTAGGCAGTATTGCATTTTTAATAAGTTCAGAATGCATTAAACTTGCAAAAGAAAAACTGTTGCCTTCTAGTAAGACAATTGGTTACACCGTTTACATTTTCTAGTACAGTTGTAGCCCTTTCATATAGTTTCTCTAATGAGAAACTTATAAGGGGCAGCTTTGCTTTCAATTAGAGCTAGGTAAAAAAAGGCTTATGGTCAATTTATCAAAATTAGTTGCACACCTTTTAGTCCTGAATAAGTATATGAGTTTCACAATATTTTTGAAACATTTTATCTTATCAAAGCAAATAAAACTGTTTAAGAAATACAATAAACAATAATAGAGGGGCTGCATTTTCTCAGAATGAATTCCTTTACCACTCCTGAATTAGTCAATACCAAAACAACATCTGAAGTAAACAAGCAAGAAATAAATATTTTTGGAACAAGTGTCTCAATTTCTAACTAAAAAGAAAGCAATCTGTTAAATATGTCAATGCATATGGCTGGTGCTCTAATTTAAAAAGCATTTTGAAATCACAAATGACTCTACATTATTAGCAAAATCATCAGTTCCCATAAATTAGGTGACACAGTAGAAAATGTCAAGGTATACATTTATCCCAGACAACAAAACAAGGCTTCCTGAATCGGAATTTCTTTAGACTGTATATCCAGAGGTCTTCCATTCACATCACTGCATGATGAGACAGTATACAATATATAGGACTGCATTGTAGGACCATGTAACCGATACTTTGTCACAACATAATCTAATAGTCTAATGCAATTTATGACAAATTAGGAGATTTTTTCATTCACAATTCTCACTTTGCTTTTAAAACATACAATAATTAGTTAAAGTAGTTCAAAGGAAGTTCTAAAGATTTATAAAGAAATTAAGCTATTAAGCCTGAACTTACAACAGCTCAGATTTCATGATTTTGTGGCCTGGGGCTTGAATCAGTTTGCAACTATTCTATCAAAAGGTGTCTGCTCATATTCACATGTCCACTAGTTTATGCATATTGGCAAACGTAAGACCGTTTTCCATTTGGTTTGGTTAATAGTGACAAACAGTTGACAGTAGTGTAAGAATGATACACTTAGATGGGATCTATTTGTTGGATTATCATACAGTATGAAGTGACAAATTATACTAACAAGCATATTAATTTCTCAAGTCTGCCTACAGAGGCAGCTTCAGGTCTTATGACACTGAATTATTCATTAGAGGTGAATAATTAAAACAAACAAGCAAGAAAAAAGCAAGAAAGTAGTTGTCTGCTGCTACATGGTGTTAAAAAACCCTTCATGTTAATAGATAAATGTGTATTTAAATCACAAGCAGCAGTTGGCATTATTGTGTCAGTACACAAGTGGTATTCATGAATAACTAAAGCTATATTTCTCACTGAATATTCTAGGGCTGTTATAGAAGTGGTGTCATTAAAATAACATGAACATTGTAAGTCAAATTCAGAAAGAAGGATTCAGGGTATAAAATAATTTGCTTCATCATTTATATTTTAATTCAAAGATGATGGCAGGTTTTTTCTTACCTCCTGTCAGGGAATACATACATTACTCTTATAATGACTAACCAAGGTATATAAAGGATTGCATTACAGTTGCTATCTTAAGCTTTTTCAAACATACTCTGCCCCATTTCCTAGGGGTAGGGCAGAAAATGTCAAAGCTCAATCACGAGGTGACAAACAACTATTGAAATCTGTCATCACATAGCTAGATCACCTGATAAGAAATACGAAAGACAAAATCAAAGTAAAATGCTATAGCAAAGGCAAAGCTAAGGCTACTAATGTTTCTTTTTGTCAGAAACCCCCAGGTAAGTGTTTTAGTTTTAAATGGCTACACTCCAGTAGAGTTATAAGTTTACATTTACTAGAATATTACCAAGACTGCGTAATTTGTCATTGTCATTTGTTCTTCAGGTACATGAACACATGAAGCATACCTTCTTCATCATTCTTTTTACATGTCATAGTATGCTGACATTAGAAGCTTTATAAAATCTATGAACACGTTCACAACTTGCCAATATAATTTTATTTTGAAATTTGCAAGTTAAACTTCATTATTTTAAAAATTTTAAACAAGGAATGGCTTTTTCTCTTTTCACTCGGTGGGTTATATAAGAGAAATGATTTGACAAATCTGTATCCTGCATGAAATGGTGTTTTATATTTTGAAACACAACTAACTGCAAGTTATTTGACTGAGAAATATACACTAAAATTGTTCTCTCACTAACAACACAGACTACAGTCTGAAATGCCATAGCTGGAAATAAGTCAAATGAAAACAATTAAAGTGAACCGCCGTTAACAGTACACTGAACCTATAAGATTTTGTATTTTCTGTCACCAATGTAAAAATGAAGTTTCATATTAAATATTAATGAATTGTATATTTTTAACTGCGGTGTTAGGATTATTATAGCAGCAGACTAATAAGAATGCATCAAATTAAGGAAACACAGTCTGCTCTACCCCACCCTACTGCAAGGATCAAAGTCACTACAATATAATTAAGTTCTGGTGCAGCTGTAAATGAAGGCAATGGTTTTATACCAGAGATAGTCTCATGTGCACCAGAGATGTCATTCAAAGTACTTCTCTCACCATGAAACTACTTATATGGAAATATCTTCTGATGAAACAGGGTATTACTAATGCATAAAATTAAAGATTTCCATCTCTCGATAAAAAGATATTGTATTAGGTTATGTTTCCACCATCAGGTGTGTATAGCTACTAAATGTCTCTATGTGTCTTCAGCTTATCTGTCTCATTATTGAAGTACAAACCATCGCAAAGGTTATGCAAGTGTTGAAAATAAGAAGGTATGCAAACCAAAGTGATGGTAACCAAACACATTACCACACATACTGTTGCTGACTCTGAAGCAGTCTTGAAAAACAGCACAAGCATCAGTGCAAAGAAGGCACATCTCAGCTGTGTGCAAGATGATAATGTATTTTTATTGTTGACATATGTGGTATCTCTCATTGTGCCTGGCCAGACGAGGCAGTTTAAGTAAAATCAGTTGGAAGACCAGCTATTTACAATACCTATGTCAAATCCTTTATCTCCCTGTCTATTTGTTTGTATATGTAAGTTCATGCACAGGTTCCTATGTCAAATACTTTATCTTCCTGTCTATTTGTTTGGATATGTAAGTTCATGCATAGGTTGTATGGGCTCACAGATGCAAGAAATGCTGGTTATAGATTATTAGAAAATGTAATACAAGTATTTGGTCTTACAGTGCCAAAGTGAACCAAGTTATTTCATTCACAGAGCAAACATATAGCATATAATCTCAAAGGACTTTATTTTCATTCATATTGCTTACATGGTGCACTTAACCCATTACAAAGTTCATACAGGAAGTGCATGTGATACATGTAGCATATATGCTAAGATTGCCATTTAAAGTTATGCATGCATGCGTTATTGATGAATTCTTAGAGTGATCTTTGAAAATTTATTTTCACATGTATTCTGAGGAGGATTACAAGAGCAGTTAGACCATTGGAAAGTGCAAGTTACTCGTGAGATGGGACAATGAGGCATTGGTATTAACTGCAGTGTAACATTTAGAATCTGAAGGTGCAGGCAGCTTTGGTTGGCTCAGGTCATCTCCTCCACCTGTATAACAGTAATAATAAAAATTATGAGCATCTGCTCAGGGTATCTGAGTAATCTACAAAGTCACAACCCTTGGTGCTGCTCATGAATGTTTCCCTAGCTACGTGTACTCATTTTTAAACCACAGATGTTGAACTGCAATAAGTTTGCTAAATATAATTTGGCTCACTTATGGAGTTATTTATCATTAAAGTTATATCAGTCAAAATATTTTGATAGCACAAAACACTTGTTTTTTTTTTTTTTCTATGCTTTCTCTCTCTGTGACTTGGGAGATGTATGTGAAGCTCAGATTTTGTAAACATTGCCATGCCATTAAACATGCATTGACAGGCATCCCATAAAACATGCACACACCCACATACACTTACATATACATGTGCCCATGTGTGCACACACACGCTCATACAATCACACACACATGCACACACACACACACACACACACACACACACACACACACACACAATGGGTCAAACTATAAAAAAATGTGTTTTCTAGGAAATTACTTAGACAAGATATTGCAAAGACAGAAAGGTAAGACAATGAGCTATTTGAAAATGAAAATAAATTGTGCTCTGCTACACAGGAATTTGCGGGTACTCTGCTGAGGATGTGGACACAAAATAATTCTTGTTTCTGGACTGGACTGCTGGGATATTCAGGCGATAAGCTCTCTCACTGTTCAGGACATGCTGACTCCGTGTCTCCCTCTGCTCCTTCAGCTGGAGTGGCAAAAAAAAAAAAAGGTCAGGTCAAACCAGTGCAGAAGCTCTGAAATAAATACATTAATAAACTGGGCATGTCATAAATTACAATTTACTTTGTTCACAAAGATTTCAGCAGTACAAAAATGGAAGAAACACCCATTAAACTTGCACAGGTATGCAACACTATCATCCTTTAAACAGATACTAAAACGTATTTATTTATTTGTCTTCTTTACTGGGAAAATTTGACTTGGCAATATCCATTTTCACCAGAGGCCCAGGGAGAAAAGCTCCATTTGCTTACATTGCATTATACTAAGTTCCAGTCAAACACAGAGTAATTGCATTTCTATTTACATTTATACACAAACAGTAGTTACATTTCTATTTACATTTATACATAAACAATAGTTACCTTTATATATATATATATATATATATATATATATATATATATATATATATATATATATATATATATATATATATATATATATATATACACACACATTCTAAGATTTTACAGAGGTGGAAGGTGCTAAAGAGAAAGCAAACATGCAACTTAATAACTGTACAGGCAGCGGTTATATATAAAAATTGTTTTGTCATTTCAGTAAGAGCTTGAGAATATTATGATTAAGGAGAGTATTTGAATAGCATTACACGGTGAAAAGGTGTTAACCAAGTTATGAGCATGTACAGGGCCAGCACTGGTTAATATTTTGTTTAAGCAGTGGTTTAAAGCTACTGAGTTTGTCAGAGAGTTTTATTTGCATGGGAGTACTATTCCAGAGTTAAGCAATGCATTGGGAGTAGAGAGCTTCCTGCAACATTATTTAACTTGAACCTATGGTATGAACCTATCTTCATTAGCACTCTTCAAGAAAAATCTTGATGAGTGGATGGGAAATAGGAAATACACCCCGGGGATCACTTCTGTATCTCTGCTCGACAGTGGCACTGGAAAATAACTTTCTTGGGTGGTGTAAGCCAGGGAACCTTGTTGGCTAGGCTTACGTAGGCCCTTGGGCCGATAGCCTAGTACCTACCAATGAACCTATGAACTTATTTATAAGTAATAAGAATTTGTTATTAAACTGAAGTCACTTGCTGGACAGTAGACTAGTAATAAGTTTTTTTAATGCGGTGCATTTTTCCAGATGATAAATAAGTTTGCATGCTATAGTCAGTTGTGAATATGTTAGAGAGTTGTGCAGTTCAAGCCAGTTTAATTGCTTTAAGCTAAGACAATGGTGGGTACTATGAGGAAGACTAGTGGCAAATTTAGCTATTTTATTGCAACAGGAGGCAAGTTTCTTTCTTTGAGTATTGTTTAAGTTTGTTAGGATAGGAGCGGCATATAAGAGAGTTGGCAGTAAGTATGCGGTGGCCAGAGCTTTTCTTGCAATATCTTTAAGGAATCATTTGATCCTATAAAGGGAGCCTAGTTTCTGGTGTGTAGATTTTAAGGTGTGCAATATATGGTGGTCATATTTGAGAATGTCATGTGCTATAATGCCTAGGTGTTTACTGTGAGTTACGGTTTCAATGATATTATTTGCTGACTTTATAGTGAAAGATTGCTTTTGATTTTGGCAGCTTTTTGAGGTGAAATGCATTAACTTAGCTTTCTTGGGGTTGAATAGGTTTGATTTTTTTCAGCCAGTTTTCTACAGAGGAGAAAGATTTTTCGGTAATATCTTGGAGCTTATTTATTGTTGAGGCCACACATATTAATGTTGAGTCATTTACATACTAAACTAAACTAACATGGTGAGTGGAGGTGTGGAGGTCATTAATAAATATATTAAATAGTAGAGGACCCAGGATAGAGCCCTGAGGGACACCTGTAGTAACTGGTTGAAAGGATGAGTAGGTTTCTTTCCATTTAACCACTTGTTGCCGTCCAGATAGATAACTAAGGAACCAGTACAAGGAGTATTGTGAAAGTCCTATTGAGGAGAGTTGAACAACAGTTGCTGGTGTGACACATATCAAATGCCTTTGACCAGTCTAAGAACATGGTGAACACAAGCAGACTACTGTTTCGATGTTGGTTTATTATATGGGTAAAATGTAGTGGAGCAGTAGTGATGCTGTGCTGGGGCCTAAAGCCATGTTATGTTACTAGATTATTTGAGGTTAGGTATTGTATTAGCTGCACATGGATGTTTTTTCTGATATTTTGGAGTGGGGGGGTGAGAATTGCTATTGGTCTGTAATTACTAAACTCTGTAGATGTGCCACTTTTGTGCAGTAGTATGATGTATAATTTTTTCCACGGTGATAGGACTTAGCTTTCTGCCTTTCTGCTTGGACCTATTAATTAGTATGGACACAGGGAAGGCTATGACGTCTGCGGCCATTTTTAGGTAGTCTGATGGTAGTTGGTCTACAGCTACAGAAGTAGTTTTTAGTTTATGGAGCAACTTCCTTACAGGGTCTATATTAGAACATCGAAGTTTCAAAACTTTGAATGTTCTAATATCAACCCCTATTCAGCGAAAGCTGAAAATATCAAAGCAACAGAAAACCAATTTTTTTCCTAGGGAAATAATTCCCTAGTCCGTTTCTGTTGCTTCAGTATTTTCAGCGCTGTGGTGGAAAGTTATGGGTCGGGTTCAAGTAAGTGTGCGATTGAGTGTGGGTTAGGTTAGTTAGGGTTAGGGTGCGGGTTAGGTATATGTGCGATTGTGTGGACGTGAGGGTTAGGTAGGGTTAGGTGAGTTAGGGTTAGGACGCGGGTTGGGTATGTGCACGATTGTGTGGACGTGAGGGTTAGGGTGGGTTAGGTGAGCTAGGGTTAGTGCGCGGGTTAGGTAAGTGTGCGATTTTGTGGACATGAGGGTTAGGGTGGGGTAGGTGAGTTAGGGTTAGGGCGCGGGTGAGGTGAGTGTGTGATAGTGATGGACCTTAGGGTTAGGGTTTGGGTTAAAGTAAGTGGATAGTTAGTGGTGTGTGTATAGTTTAGTGTAGGGTTAGGTGTAAGATTTTAGGTGTATGTGTGTGGGTGTGTGGATTGCTGTTTGTTTGGTGTGCTTGTGTTATGTGTATGTGTTTTGGAACAGCAAATTTTTTTACTAGGAAAAAAAATTCGATGTTCTGTATGTTCGATGTTTTCAGCTTTTGGAGGAAGAAAAAGTTTTTTTTTAGTAGTAAGGTGTTTGAAAAAAAAAAAAACATACTATTTTCACGTATATATATATTATTACGTATATTCCCCATGTTAAAAGGGAATTGAAAGCAATGCGAAGTTATTTAAGAAAAAAAAAGCACTTCCGAATGATATTATTTCTACTATTTGTAGTTTCTTAAAATTAGTTAGAAAAAAATATTTTTTTTTTTGGCAAAACATATTATAGGCAGAGAAGTCATGGCATGGTGGAAATGGATATATTATCTATGATAAAGAAGAATTCACTATTGTGTTTTATAAAAGATTTATTGATGATTGTGATTTTTGACTGGTCAACATTATTGGTGCTATTTAGAAGTGTTTTTTCGTCTGTTTTGCCTACCATATTGAACTGACTTGTTTAGTTGAGTTCATCTTTTTAGTTTCTCCACTGGCAGTAACTTATTTTTATTTCTAATCAGCGGGAAACAGTATTTAGACTGCTAAGAAGGTACAAATCTTGCAATTAGAGAACTGTTATTTCCTAAAAAATGTGGAACTTGGTATAGTACCAAAAGGTTGATGTTTTAAAACTGACATTGATTTTTTTTAGACGAAGTGAAGTTTTGAAACTGTTTTAAGTGATAACAATAAGCAAAAGAGAAATCAATACAATAACATTAAAAGCAAAAAGTTAACTGATGAGTTTTTTGTTGTTTGTTTGTTGTTTTTTATCTTCGTGAAGTGAATATACATGCTCTGAGTATTTAATAGGAAATATTCTAAAGTCATTAATTTAACAGAACATATTTTTTACTGAAGAAGAATTGAATGTATTAAAAAAATTTGTTTTATTTTTCATTATAAGGCTAATTAAGTAAAAACAGTTATAGATGTTAAAAATTAATTTTAGAAATTTGAATCTAACATCTCTGATGCATGATATACACTCATGTCTGGATATATTAGTTTGGAACTATATGAATTTTGTTATTCTATCACAGAAGGCATTTCATTGATTATTGATAAATGATATTATTTCTATTTGTTGGTTTCTTAGAAGAAATATTAGAAAATAATTATTTTATTTTGGTATTGTGTTTTATGATTTATAAAAGATTTATTGATGATTTATTTTTATAATGTTCATCTTTCCTTTATTTGTTTCGCTGAATAGGGGTTGATATTAGAACATTCGAAGTTTTGAAACTTTGATGTTCTAATATAGACCCTCCTTACAAGTGAGGTAGGTAGTGGACTAAAATTGAAGAGCTGTGGGTGGTTTTGATTGGACAGGGGTAGAGAGAGGGGACAGATGTGCTAGAGTCTAAAGAGATAATATTAATTGCACAAAGTAGGAATTGAATTGTGTGGGGATAGAGTCTGTCATATTGTCTGTTTGTGGAGAGGGACTGGTGGTCATGCCAGGGTGTAGTAGTTTATTTAGTGATGACCAAAAAAGTTTTGGTTTGTTTATGTTTGTCTTGTAGGTTAGTATAGTATGTTTGCCTGGCCTGTTTGTCATGGAATTTTGTAAGGTTTCTAAGATGTCTAAATTGCTGGAGGGCATTTTGAGTTCTATTTTATAACATTTTTACGGGCTTTATCCCTATTTTATTATGATTTCTTTTGTTTCCTTTGTCAGCCATAATGCAGGGTGCTTTACTCTTATTATGTGCTGGTGCTAGATTATTTAAGGTCTGTGAGAATACATTATTAAAGTATTTTACAGCAGTGGCATTGTTCTAAGTACATTCCAGTTATATTTTTTTAATGTTTCATTGAAAATTTCTTTGCTGAAATTGGTTGCATTTTGTATTTAATTACAGATAATATGTTTATCTAGGTTATGGTGAATTCTAATAGTATATGTAGGTATGTGGTCACTTATGCTATCTGAGAGGCAGACTACTTTTGTCAGTTTGTCTGGTTTGTTTGTAAAAATCCAATCCAATGTTGAATGTCTCCCTGAAGTTTTATTGATTCTAGCAGATGTGGTTCTTAATTGTCTAAAGTTGTACAAGTTTATGGAGTCAGTGTGAGTAGTAGAATTTTTGAGTTGCTAGTCAGTGTAGGGCATTTGTTTGAGGCCAGTAATCCTCTTTGTGAGGTACTTCTGTGGCCTTTCCAGCAGCTGCAGATGTCTTGTGAGGTACATTCCAAAAGGGGCATTGTACTCTATAATGGGTCTAATGAGTGTCGAGTAGAGGGGAACAATGATCTCTTTTTTCCTATTTTCCTAGATGAGAACCCTTTTGTGATGAGGTGTGCCACGTAGAACTTCCTGACTACTGTGGCGATGTGACTATCAAAGGAGAGACTACTGTCCATCTGGGTCCCAAGGTCTCTTATCACACATTCGGTGTTAAGTAGATTGCTGCCTATGTGGTAGTTCATGGGTACAGAGTTTTTACCAAAGGGGATGACACTGCACTTTTTGGCATTGAGCTTGAGGCCATGGCTCTGACACCAGGCATCTGTCTCAGTGAGGCCCTTCTGTAGGATGTCAACATCATTTGAGGACTTGACTATGGCTCCTAGTTTGCAGTCATCTGTGAACTTCATTAGCCAGAGGCCTTCTGTGTTAGCCTGTACTTCAGAGAAGTAGATACCAAACAGGAGAGGTCCCAGGACGGAACCCTGTGGTACTCCACTTGTCACTGCTTTGAGGTCAGATTTGGAGTCTGCAACTTTTACAGTGTGGGGTCTGTCAGTGAGCCAGTTGGCAAGCCATCTTGTGACATAGGGATTTATACCTAGTTTAATGCGTTTAGCTATAATTCCAGAATGGGGGATGGTGTCGAAAGCCTTGGCGAGGTCAAGATAGGCTGTGTGAACCACCTTACCCTCATCCACAGCTTTAGTGACTGCCTCAAAGAAGTTGATCAGGTTCAGGAGGCATGATCTGCCTTTCACAAACCCGAACTGGGTGGGATCCAGAGTTTGGAGGTTACCAATGTCTTTGTTTATGAGTTCCATGATGATACGTTCCGCTCGTCAGGCTAATAGGTCGATAGTTCCCGGGATCAGTGGTGGCTCCCCCTGTGTGGAGTGGGATAACTGTTGCTGTGCACCATTCAGTGGGTACAAAGCCTGATGTGAGGCTATTATTGAACATGGTGCTTAAATGGGGAGCCAGTTCATTCTGAAGTTCATGTAAAACGCAGCCTGAGATGTTGTCCAGTCCCATGGATGCTGTGTTTTTGTCTTTAGAGAGTGCAGCTTTTACCTGTGTAGTTGTGATTGCAGGGACTCTGCATTCTTCCTGTATAGATATGGGCCCTTTAAGGGGTGAGGGGGGGTAAAGTTATCACTGAATCTATCTGTCAGTATGTTGGCAATATCAGTTGGTTCTGTAATTTTCATGCCGTTGTTCTGTAACTCACAGCAGATCTGGGTGTTGCCATCGAGATTCTTGACATAGCTATAGAATGCTTTGTGGTTGTCCTTAGAATTAGTGATGATTTTGTTTTCGTAGCTAGCTTTGGAGGATCTTATAAGGGACCTCAGCTTCTTACTGAGGCTGACCAGGGAGCTCCTCCACTCATGGGATTTTACTCTCTTTTGCAACAGTTTCTTCCTTCTGTTGTACAGTTTGTTTATGGCAGGGGACCAACAGATTGGCTTCCTTTTTTGGAGGATAGCGTCTTGGTTCTGTTTGGAATAGCACGATCCATGCACTTGTGTAAGTGCTTATAGAGTGCATTTGTGTAGGATTCAGCAGTTGTAACTGTATTGTCCATCTGCATGGGTGTCACGAAGTTCAACACTTCTGTCTTAAGAAACACGAAGTTGGCTTTGGATAAACTTTTTACCATGGTTTCCTTAATGGGGGGTGGGAGCGGGATGTGGATATCAAGGGTGATTAGCTTATGGTCGGATCGGACTAACGAGTAGTTGACTTCAGGTGTGGAATGACCAGGTTTAGGATATTGTTGCCCCTGGAGGGTGTGTGGATAAGTTGATCCATGGCATTGGAGTTTATGAATTCCAAAAGCATTGAGCTAAGGAGTTGGTACACGAGTAGTTTTCCCAGTTAATGGGGGGGTATGATACAATTAACAAAAACTCCTGTCTTTCCACAAAGCTATCATATCTGATGGGTATTGTCTATACTCATACCATGTTGCTAAGGCCTAGAAATCCTTACTTGAATCCATCAGGTAAATATCCTCCCTTCCATCCTTCAAAACCATTCTGAAAGAATTTCTAGATAAAAGTTGGCTTTTCTTCCTCAATACTAGGATGAATTATATCTGTAAATGTGAACAAATACCTATTCATAGCTTATACCTTCTTACTCTCCCTTCTTCACTCACTTCCTTACTTCTGTCAGTTTTTTCTCCCCTAGCTTTCTATATACCTTAAGCCTGCTTTTCTCTCAGGCCATACTGCAGTTCTTGTTTACATTATACAAGCATCTCTTTAATTTCTCTATAAACTGGCTAAAATGTTTTAAATATTACATCATCGCATAATTTGTATCTATTCTTAACACATGTTTTCATACTATGTCTAATTTAGTATAACTATTTAAACTGTAGGTGATTTGTATTATTTTTAAAGATTGTAAAATGATTGTTCTTAAAATGCTTTATAATACTTTGGAGCTATTCTTCCCAGACCTCTGCCGAAAATGGGCCCTTATCCATTTGGATTTTTCCAGTAATCAAATGTAAATGAATAAATAAATTCATATATCATCATATAACAAAATAGGTTTTGTGTGAATTTCCTCACATACATGCTTGGAAGGCAACTCCCTCGGCACAAACATTGCACCTTCTATATAACCTTTAGTAGATGTTACACATATCTTCACAAACATTGCACCTTCTATATAATCTTTAGTAGATGTTACACATATCTTCACAAACATTGCACCTTCTATATAAACTTTAGTAGATGTCAGACATATCTTCACAAACATTGCACCTTCTATATAACCTTTAGTAGATGTCAGACATATCTTCACAAACATTGCACCTTCTATATAACCTTTAGTAGATGTCAGACATATCTTCACAAACATTGCACCTTCTATATAACCTTTAGTAGATGTCAGACATATCTTCACAAACATTGCACCTTCTATATAACCTTTAGTAGATGTCAGTCATATCTTCACAAACATTGCACCTTCTATATAACCTTTAGTAGATGTCAGTCATATCTTCACAAACATTGCACCTTCTATATAACCTTTAGTAGATGTCAGACATATCTTCACAAACATTGCACCTTCTATATAACCTTTAGTAGATGTCAGACATATCTTCACAAACATTGCACCTTCTATATAACCTTTAGTAGATGTTACACATATCTTCACAAACATTGCACC
Source organism: Protopterus annectens (assembly GCF_019279795.1). Classification (NCBI taxonomy): domain Eukaryota; kingdom Metazoa; phylum Chordata; order Ceratodontiformes; family Protopteridae; genus Protopterus; species Protopterus annectens. Next base: position 1,659,008,796 of record NC_056741.1, on the reverse strand, counting down.
TTCTATATAACCTTTAGTAGATGTTACACATATCTTCACAAACATTGCACCTTCTATATAACCTTTAGTAGATGTCAGACATATCTTCACAAACATTGCACCTTCTATATAACCTTTAGTAGATGTTACACATATCTTCACAAACATTGCACCTTCTATATAACCTTTAGTAGATATTACACATATCTTCACAAACATTGCACCTTCTATATAACCTTTAGTAGATGTCAGACATATCTTCACAAACATTGCACCTTCTATATAACCTTTAGTAGATGTTACACATATCTTCACAAACATTGCACCTTCTATATAACCTTTAGTAGATGTCAGTCATATCTTCACAAACATTGCACCTTCTATATAACCTTTAGTAGATATCAGACATATCTTCACAAACATTGCACCTTCTATATAACCTTTAGTAGATGTCAGTCATATCTTCACAAACATTGCACCTTCTATATAACCTTTAGTAGATGTCAGTCATATCTTCACAAACATTGCACCTTCTATATAACCTTTAGTAGATATCAGACATATCTTCTACACAATCCATGTTTGGCAACTTTTTACAGGATTTTCATATTTACTTATTGACATAAGTTGAATTGATTCACCTACTTAGTTTATTTTTACTCTTCCCTATTTAAACGTGTGCTTCTTCAATTGTCTTATAGTTTCATAGTTTCATAGTTTGGTACTAGGCTATCTGCCCTGGGGCATTTATAAGCCTAGCCATAGTGATGTGGCTTTTGCCACCCCATGTAATGGTACAAAAGTGTACAGAATAGATTTAGAATACTGTGCCTCTGTCTAGTAGTGACACAGTGAAGACCCCCTTACATAATAGAATTAGTTTACTGTGCCTCTGTCTAGTAGTGACACAGAGATGACCCCTGATGTAAACCTACGATCTCCCATCCACTCGTAAAGATTTCTCTTAAAGAGAGTCAGTGAGGGGCTCTGCCTAACATGAACTGGGATTCTGTTCCAGAGTATGGGAAGCCTCTGGGTTATGAATCTGTCCCTCCAGCATGTCCTATTCATATTTGTGCTGAGGTTCAAATCTTTAGCTCTCGTGGTTCTGATGGATTTGGATTTTTTGAGGTGGAGCATGTCCATCAATTCCTGATTGGACATGGCCTTGTACGTCAGGCACAGATCACCTCTGAGTAGGTGGTATGCTACTGAATAGAGTTGGAGTTTCTTTAGTCTGGCAGCATATGACATATGTTGGAGACCCTTGATCCTCTTGGTGAGGTACTTTTGGGGTCTCTCTAGCTGTTGCAAGTGCCGGGTGAGGTACATACCAAATGGGGCATTGTACTCAATCATGGGCCTGATAAGGGAGGAGTACAGGGGCACAATGACCTCCTTTGATCTGGATGTGAATCCCTTCATGATAAGGTGGGCAAGGTAGAAAGTCTTTCTAACCACTTTGGCAACGTGGGTGTCAAATGAGAGGTTACTGTCGACTTGGGTCCCCAGGTCTCTGATTACTTTTTCTGTACTCAGTGGGTTACCGCCTATGTGATAATTTGTGGGCACTTTGTTTTTCCCAAAGGGGATGACTATACATTTTTTGGCATTTAGTTTAAGGCCATGACTCAGGCACCAGTTGTCCGTTTCAGTGAGGCCTTTCTGCAGGATGTATGTGTCAGTTGGTGTATCGACTATGGCACCTAGTTTGCAGTCATCTGCAAACCTTGTCAGCCACAACCCTCCCATGTTTGCTTCCACATCTGAGAAATAAATGCCAAACAAGAGGGGTCCCAGGACAGAGCACTGTGGGACACCACTTGTCACTGGCTTTGAGTCTGACATGGCTCCAGCGATTTTGACTTTATGGGTTCTATCCTTTAGCTAATTTGCCACCCATCTTGTGACATATGGATTTACATTTAAGCTGTTGAGCTTGTTTATGATGCCAGAGTGGGGTATTGTGTCGAAAGCTTTAGCCAAGTCCAGGTAGGCTGTATGGACTGCTTTGCCCTCGTCAATGGCTCTAGTGACTGTTTTGAAAAAGTCAACCAGGTTTAAAAGGCAGGATCTGCCTTTTACAAAGCCGAACTGGGTGGGATCAAGTGTCTGTAAGTCCCCAATGTCTCTGTTCATTAGTTCCATAATGATTCTTTCCATAGCTTTGCAGACCAGGCTGGTTAAGCTTATGGGGTGGTAGTTACCAGGGTCAGTAGAGGTGCCTCCTTTTTGGAGTGGGACTACTGTTGCTGTACGCCAGTTTTCAGGTACATATCCTGTAGTAAGGCTAAGGTTAAATAGCATTTTTAGCTCCTCTTGGAGTTCACGTAGCACACAACCTGGGATACCGTCAGGTCCCATTGATGCTGTGTTTTTAGCTTTGCTGAGGGTGGTTCTCACCTGGACATCTGAGATGACAGGGAGGTTACATTCATCTGGGATAAGTATTTCTTCTTTTGGGGGTGAGGGAGGGGAGAAATTTGCACTGAACCTGTCTGCCAGAATGTTGGCAATATCTGTTGGTTCAGTGTATTTTTTGTCATTGTGAACTAACTCTGAACATATCTGAGGGTTTCCACCCAGGTTTCTAACATAGCTGAAGAAGGCCTTGTGGTTATCTTTAGTGTCCATAGCGATTTTTCTCCCAAAGTTGGCCTTGGATGTTTTTATGAGAGAACGTAGCTTTCTACTAGTGCTGATCAGAGATGCCTTCTCTTTATGGGATTTTGTTCTGACGTGCAGTAGCTTCCTTCTTTTGTTATACAATTTGTTTATGGCTAGGGTCCACCAGACAGGTTGCCTGCCCTTGGTGGAGAGGGTCTTGGTTTTATTTGGGAATGCATGATCCATGCATTCTTGGAGATGTCTGTAGAAAGCATTTGTGAAGGATTCTGCATTGTGGGATGTGGTTTCCACTGTCCCAGTGGGCTTAAAGTATACCATCTCAGTTTTAAGAAGTGTAAAGTTGGCTTTTGAGAAGTTTTTCACTGTAGTCTTTTGTGTTGGGGGTGGAGGTGGGATATGTATATCCAGGCACCTCTGTGTTTCAGTATGATTAGTCACATAAATTAGTCAGTAGTACTTAATGTGTTATGATATTGTTTAATGTGTTAGTTCTGTGGAAATCTTTTAGAATTTTGGGAGGAAAGCTGTTAGTTCTAGCAATTCAATTTTACCCAAACGTTCCTTCATATTGGTGCTTCTTTTTTTTTTGTAGATTTATTTGGAATTTGGATACCAATAAGCCTCATGCAGCCTTTGGGGTTTTTATTTATTAACCAATATTAACATGCTACCCTACATGAATATAAATAACTTTAACACTTGAAATAACACATATTCCATCAAATAGATATAAATAAAATAAAATTTGTTGCTGATAGTGTAACATTTGTATAGACTATAAATATATTTACTAATTATATTAGACTGCCTCTGCCCTGTACTGCTTTGCATCATTCTAAAACAAACTAGTGAACATAATGACAGAAAGACTCATAAACTTTCTCTGGCCAGTGATAGCCAAATAAAAAAGAAATAATCCTTCATTTTCTTCCAGACCAGTTTCCTCCTACTACTTATGGTCATCTTCTACAAAATGACACTCTGATCATAGCAGTTTCCATTCAGAGAAAAGTAAATGCCATGTTGAAATCTAACAGAAAGCAGTTGTATAAGCATTTTTAAGTTATAATTTTATACTGTTCCCATAGCTTATTTAAATATTCAGACTTTCTCAAGAATGTAAAGTCATGTTCTCATAAACTACAAATTAAATAAAAGAACAAATTACACATCCTACTGGATTACTAAACAGTGACTATGGATACAATGACAGTTTTTTTAGCAATCTCTGGTACAGTAAAACACTTTAAGTAACAGTTGGCTGTTGATAATACTGACATAGTGTCTCACTCCTTTAATCAGTCAACCCACTCTGCACTAGAACTAATGATAATTAACCTCAAACTTAGATACACATCACTTGATGCCCCCCCCCCAATACTTTCAGTTAGCACCATCCAGTTATATCTTTCCAGTTATTCAAAAAACTACATTTTGCAGAACAGGTGTCTAATCTTAATAGAGTCCTGGATAATACAGACTGGCACATTATATCCTGTTCCACACCCCACTGAAGCTCTTGATTTTTTACCTCATCTTATCCAGTATTTCAGAACACTCTTTTCCCTGCTAGGTGCAGAAGTCTTAGAAACCAAATATACCCCTGGTTAAACAAAGACATCAAGGGTATGATGGACCTAAAATCCTGGTAAACTTTGGAAACAAAACCCAACCAAGCAATCTTCACCCTGACATACTGAAAATATCTACAGAAATGAAAGTAGAATAACTACTAATTCAGCAAAAGCCCAATATTTAAGGGAAATCAAAAGTCTAAAACTAGGGGGCGTGGCCAAGATGAGCACTGAGTAACATCACTTTCTCTTTGCTCTGTCTTTACAGAATATTTATGACAGGATTTTTTTGAATTTATGTATCCTACTTTTGTTTTTTTTTTTTTTTTTTACATATTTGGAATCTACTAATCATTCTTTAGGATAGTATATAGAAATGTTGGCAACTTTTGTATTTTTTCCTGTCAAAAAGTACTAGAGAAAATATTTGGACTCCAGACTACAGAATGAGCTCTCCAAATCTACACTTCAAGAAACAACTATTAAGAAGGAACTTCAGTCACTATTATCTAATATTCAAGAACTGACAGCAAAAATTGATAGAATGGATCTAAAACTGGATAACTTCAAAGAAAAATGTTCCCAACAAATGGAAATGTTACACGAAGACCTTAAACAGCAAAAGAGACATATTACTAGCATAGAGACTTCACTAAATGATATGGACACTAGAATTCAGGTGAGCATAATATAGACTTTCTCTTAAAACAAAATACTCTTTTACAAACAAAAATTGATGATCTAGAGAATAGATCAAGAAGAAATAATATTAGACTTTTTGGTCTGCCTGATAATGTTGAAGAAGGTAATATGGAAAAAATCTTAACTTCCTGGCTCCCTGGTGTACTACAGCTTCCTGACGCCCTCTCATATGGGATAGACAGGTCCTTGGCTACTGCAAAAAAAGATAAATCTAATTCTACTAAATCTGTTATACAGAAGTTTTTATCTTCTGATGACAAGGAGATAGTGTTAAAGACTGCTTGGGCTAAATCTTCTAATAAATGGCATACACTTTGATAATGAGTATTCATCTTCTGTAATTGCCAAAAGAAAGCATTTTCTGCCAATGCTAAAAGAACTAAAGAAAGCCCAAATAAAGACATACCTATTATTTCCTGCCAGATTAAAAATATTTCTTCAAGATGATCCAGAAATATTTGATGACATAGACTCTGCCACTACCTTTGTCAGAACAAGAAAACTGCTTGATAAAATAAAGGATATGGAGTGGGCAAATGCCAGCCTTAAAAAAAATGCTGATAACAGTTCCTGGAAGGTCTCTGAACATAAAAAGAAGCTCAAGAATAAGTGATTAACTAAGCTGTTCTACAATGGCTTTCATTTACCCAAGTCTTAATAACTAACCCAGAAATTGGGGAAGTGAAAATGGTTGAACAGGTGAGTCTTTGTTGCTTAAATTTCTTTTATGGTACATAGTTGTTTTAATGGTATTTTATAACTTGTTATTATTAAGTCTAGTTTATTCTAGCTCAATTTCTATAGAAAGTAAAAGCTGTTTATTTATTCATCTATTTATTATCTTTTACTATCAGTTATTGTTTGTTATAATAAATGCTCCATATGTTTGGAGACTGAAATTTATGATATTTTGGGAACTACGATAAATACGAAGACTTATAGATGAGAAAATGAGAGTCTTTATTACAATAGAAACTATTTAATTTATTTGTAATTGTTTACCATTTTATTTCCAGTCTCTTTGTGAAGAGAGATTATTCATTTAATATTATTGCCATAGCGTTGCTTTAATAATTATGTTTCCCATCCCTTACTCTGCTGCTGGAATGCAGTGCTATTTGTAATAATAGACATATGAAAAGTTCATGTTTTGTCCCTTTCAGTGACCTAATATGTTTTGAGTAATTTATTAGTTGTTTATCTTTAAAAATGTGAATATTTATGAAGAGGCTTTAATTTATTTCTTTTTTCTGTATTTTTCCCCTCTTTGCTGTTGGTTGTGGAGGAAATGAGTATTTTGTATGGATTGATATGTTCATGATAGTCTAGTGGTTTGCTGGGTTTGGGAGATGGAATTTGTTGTTTTTTTAAATGTTTTATATTGCCTCTCTTCCTCCCTTTTGTCATTCTTACTGCTCATTTTTATGTTTGCCGGTCCTGCCACGAGGTAATCAACAGCTTTCTTATAGAAAAACTGTAAATGTTTTCCCTCCTCAATCTCATGCATCTGAACTGTTGAATAACCATGGTTTGTGCTCACAATGCAGCTGCTACAATTGAGAGCAGGAAAAAAGTGTCATTTCCATGGAAACGTTTACAGACTGAACTCTGTGCTGAGAAGCTTTGCAAAGCTGGATAATAACTAAAACAGACTGTTTATAATGCTATCTTCAGATCAAATGGAAAACTGCAGCTAAATAACCTGTATAATATGACTGCTATATTTAAACATTTGTGAATATTTAAAAAAAAAATCACTTTTGACACATTTAAACCCTTACATTTTATAAACTTGTCTTCGTAATTCTATTATATCTATGTAAATTTTCTATTAATTGGTATAACAAGCATATAGCATATATAGCAATATCTTTAAAATGGAGGATTTGGTGTGGATTGATGTGTTTGTGGTAGTTTAGTGGTTTCCTGGGTTTGAGAGATGGAGTTTGTTGGTTTTGCTCTATTTTGTATTGGCTTTCTCCCTCCTATTGCCTTTTTGTTCTGTCCTGTTTTGTGTTTCCTGGTCCTGCCATGATGTAATCAACAGCTTTCAAAAAAAAAAAAAAATGAAAATAGGTGCAAATGTTTTCCCTGCTTAATCTCGTGCATTTGAACTACTGAGCAATTCTGGTACCTGGTCATACTGCGACTGCCTCAACTGAAAGCAAGAAAAAAGTGTAATTTCCATGGAGGCGTTTATAGACTAAACTCTGTGATAAGAAACTTTGCAGAACTAGATAATAGCTTGAATAGACAGTCTCTAATGCCATCTACAGGCCAAATGAAAGAATTGCAGCTAAGTAACCTGTATAATGTAACTGTTACATTAACGCTTTTGTGAGTGTTTATAAGCAGAGCACTTTTGATACATATATAACCTTATGTTTTTACACTTATATTTATAGTTTTATTATATTTAAGTTAAGCTTCTTTTGATTGGTACAACAAACATGTATATAGTGTCCTCTCCAGCTCAACTGGTGAACCTGGGAATATTGAGGCAATGTTACAATTGCCTCATGTACACAGACAATCCTCTCCTCCTCCCACAAAACACAAATACATGCGAGAGATGCAACTATACGGCCAAACTGGAGGCTGAGCTCTCTCAACATAGGACTGGCAAGACCAGACAGGAGGAGAAGGTAACCACACACAATACATACCCAGTCACACATGGTACCATCACAACTTCAAATCATACACATACTCACACAAAGACATACTCGGAGGCTCTGATCAAAAATTTACCAAAACAGCAGAGGCCACCAAAGCAGACACCCAAACAACTACCACCTCACGACCCAACACATGCAACACATAGACCACACAGTCAGAGTGTCAAACAGTCACAGCCCTTAAGGCCAAACAAAATGCCAGACACACTTGTCATTGGTGATTCCATAGTCATACACACTGACGTCCCACTCACCAGACTGAGTAAGGAGAAGGTCACAGTAAGCTGCCTGTCGGGCGCTAGAATCCGCCACATAATGCAAGCACTCAGGTCTCTCAACAGGTACAAGTACGACTCAGTCATTGTCCACGCTGGTGTCAACGACCTGAGACGTACCTCCTTGGACTACATGAAAAGGGACATTGAGGAGCTCTCTGATTATGTAGCCCAGGCAGGTATGACCCTGACCTTGAGCAGTATCCTACCTTCACCTAGAATGATGCCACAATACAGTGATAAGATGATCAGCTTTAATAATTGGCTTAAATTCTGGTGTCATTCAAAGGGGATCCAATGTCTGTCTGCCTGGGATGACATGCTGGACAAGCCACGCTGCTTCACAAGGGACGGCTTGCACCTGTCACCCCTGGGCTTCCGGATATTGGCAAAGGCTCTTGCCACCCCATAGTGCCTTTTTAGGCAATGCTCAAATTCTAAACCTACCACCCTAGAACACCAAAAAGGAAAAAAACTAAGGGTAATGCTGCTCAGTGCCAGAAGTCTCACTCTCAAGATGCACGCACTCGAGGCCCTTCTCAATATGGAGAACATCGATGTCTGTGCTGTGACAGAAACCTGGTTCAAGGCTCCTGAGAGCACCCCAGCACTAACAGGTTTCACCTCATATCATGCGTTCCGGCCCCAAAATCTGGACAACACCAAGAAAGGAGGGGGGGTGTCCATATTCATAAAGGACACCCACACCTCAAGGTTGGTAGCAACGCACGATGCATCGGAGACCATCCAGGTGCAATTAACCATAGGCAAGACTGCTCCGCAATTTGTAGTATGTTACAGGCCACCCTCTCAAACTCAGGAACCTCACATGGCCTTCCTGAAAACATTGGAGGGGATAAATGTATCTCCAAACACCATCATACTAGGTGACTTCAACTACCCTAATATAGACTGGGAACACTACTCAAGCCCGAACACTCTAACCCAAAGATTCCTGGAGTTCATAAACTCAAATGCCATGGAACAACTAGTCACCATCCCCACAAGAGGAGAAAACATACTTGATCTCATCATCACGAACATGGGATCAAAATGTTCAACACCGGAAGTATACCCTCACTGGTGAGATCAGATCATAAACTAATCTCGCTGGAGGTCCTCATCCCGCCCCACCTGAAACAAAAAGACCACAGTGAAAAACTTCTCAAAAGCCGATTTCACACTTCTAAAAACTAGTGTGGTCTCCTTTAAGGCCCCTGAGCCAGTGGTAAACATTACTCAAACCGCTGAATCACTTACAAATGCCTTCTACCAGCACCTACAGGACTGCATGGATCAGGCAATCCCAAACAAAACTAAGACTCTCTGTACCAAAGGCAAGCGTCCAGTCTGGTGGACCCCAGCCATAAACAAGCTCTACAACAAAAGGAGGAAGCTACTACAAGATAGAGCAAAATCCTTGAAAGGTAAGACACCTTTGATCATTATAAGTAAAAACTAAGAGCTCTCATAAAATCATCCAAGGCAAATTTTGAGAGAAAAATCGCCAAGGACTCTAAAGACAATCATAAGGCCTTCTTTAGCTATGTTAGAAACCTAGGAGGAAACTCCCAGATATGCTCAGAATTAGTTCAAAATGATGTGAAAATTACTGAACCTACACACATTGCTAACATACTGGCTGACAGGTTCAGTGCAAACTGCGCGCCGCCCGGAAAAGGAGAGATATCTATTCCAGAGGATTGTAGGCCCCCAAACATCTCCAACGCTCAGGTGAGAACTGCCCTCACTAAGGCAAAAAACACAACATCCATGGGACCGGATGGTGTCCCCGGCTGTGTGCTTCATGAACTCAATGAGGAATTAAACCCACAGTTAGGACAGCTGTTTAATCTTAGGCTCACCTCAGGATACGTACCCAAGGAGTGGCGCACGGCGACTGTGGTCCCACTTCATAAGGGCGGTGCCTCCACAGACCCTGGAAATTACCGCCCCATTAGCTTGACAAGCCTTATCTGCAAAGCCATGGAGAGGATCATAATGGAACTCATAAATAAAGACATAGTGAACTTGCAGACATTGGATCCAACCCAGTTTGGCTTTGTCAAAGGCAGATCCTGCTTCTTAAACTTGGTTGACTTTTTCGAGACAGTCACCAAGGCCATTGATGAGGGAAAGGCAGTCCATACAGCCTACCTCGACCTGGCAAAGGCCTTCGACACAATACCCCACTCAGGTATCATCGAAAAACTCATCAGCTTGAATGTAAACCCATACATCACAAGATGGGTTGCAAACTGGCTAAGTGACAGAACCCACAGGGTCAGAGTTGCTGGAGCCATGTCAGACTCAAAGCCTGTCACAAGTGGTGTCCCACAGGGCTCAGTCCTGGGTCCACTCTTGTTCGGCATCTACTTTTCTGAAGTACAAGCAAACACAGGAGGGTTATGGCTGACAAAGTTTGCAGATGACTGCAAACTGGGTGCCATAGTCGAAAACACATCTGACACAGATATCCTCCAGAAGGGCCTCACAGAAACGGATAACTGGTGCCAGAGCCATGGCCTGAAGTTAAACGCCAAAAATGCATAGTCATACCCTTCGGGAAAAACAAGGTTACCCCTAGCTACCATATAGGTGGCAATCCACTGAGCACAGAAAAAGTCATCAGGGATCTGGGGACCCAAGTTGACAGTAGCCTTCGCTTGACACTCATGTTGCTAAAGTAGTTAGGAAAACCTTCTATATCGCCCACCTGATCATGAAGGGATTCACATCTAGATCAAGGAGGTCATCGTCCCCTGTACTCATCACTCATTAGACCTATGATTGAGTACAATGCCTCATTCGAATGTATCTGACCAGACACCTGCTGCAGCTTGAAAGGCCCCAAAAGTTCCTCACCAAAAGGATAAAGGGTCTCAAAATATGTCTTATGCTGCCCGACTGAAAGAGCTCCAGCTCTATTCAGTCTCATACCGCTTGCTCAGAGGTGACCTGTGCCTGACATATAAGGCCATGTCAAACCCAGATTTGATGAATATGCTTCACCTCAAAAATCTAGATCCCTCAAAACCACAAGGGCGGAGACTTAAACCTTGACACGGTTATAAATAGAATGTGCTGGAGGGACAGATTCATCACCCAGAGACTCCCTATGCTGTGGAACAAAATCCCGGTACATGTGAGGCAGAGCACCTCGCTGGCCTTGTTCAAGAGGAATCTTGACCAATGGATGGGAGATCACAGATATACCCCAGGGATTACTTCAGTGTCACTGCTTGACAGAGGCACAGAAAAATGATAGGCATAGTTTTTATTCAAACTAAAGGGGTGGCGAAAGCCACATGACTATGGGCTAGGCTTATAAATGCCCTTGGGCAGATAGCCTAGTATGAACCTATGAACCTATGAACCTATGAACCATATATAACAACATCATTAAAGTGTTAAAAAAAAAGAAAATATATATAATTCCTTGTATGAGACTTAAGCAGAATTTAATAACTCTAATACAGATAGAAGATAAGCAAATAATGATTGAAACATAATATATTCTGTATGAATATAACTTGCTGCACACAGTATAGTCTCACATACAGATGTTTACCATATTAACTAATATGTTGATATATTCTGACAAATCTAGAAGCTGATTCAGATTAGTAGAGGTCTTAAAGGAAAGAAAGGGAATACATTCCTTCTTAGAAAATACTGAGCACTTTTATCTGAATCTCATACTACAGTGGGAAACTAAAATGTAATATTTTCTATGCTCTTGTTTTCAGATACATGTAGATGGGGAAATAGTGTTAGCTATTGGCACAATACATAAAGAGACAGGGGATTAGCCTACTTATTGATGATTATAACAGTTCATTACATGCACATTAGTTATGACTTTTGTATTATTTATATAATATATGATTGGTCTTTATGATATTTTGAATTCAGTTTGACAAAAGTTAAAATGAAACAGTTACATTTGATATACTTTAATTTGTTTGTTGAATTAGTTCATGCAATTCTAATGGGTGTAGTTTAATTCATAATTGTTTTTTTTTAATCACATATACTACTTTATATTGTAAAATTATGCAGCAACATATATATTTATATGGGGAAGAGATGAGTGCTATTATTAGCTTGATGGCAAATTTGAGTGACAGATGTCACTCAAATTAGGAGTTTTTAACTCCAGTGGGTTTTGAAAGAGTCTATGTTATTAGTAAATGTTATAAGTTTCTGTTAATAGTTATCATGATGTTCACCAAGTCTTACAAAATTGAATTTGATACAAACATATTTCATTGGATAAAAGTTTTATATGTTTTATGTGTAAATTATAATTATATTCCTAATAGTCAATTTCTATTGACTTATAAAATATGGGGAAAAGGAGAGTTATTCAACAACAGATATTCCGAACATTAATGTTTCATGACATCATCAAAGTGTATATCATTAAACATCAATGGATTAAATAATCCTAATAAGAGAACATCTTTAAATAAATATCTGGAATTGCATAATTCCCAATTAATATTTCTCCAAGAAACTCATTTACTAACTGAAGATGCCACAAAACTGGAATCCAAATCTTACAAACTTTTGATTAGCTCAGAACATACACAAAAAAGGGGGTGGCCATACTATGGAAAATACACTACCTATGCCTAAAATAACACTTACAAAGATAAAGGGATGTTATCTTCAGTTATCATAGAATTTAATAATAACATTTTGACAATAATAAATATGTATTGGATTCCTGGCATTGGACCTACGACAGTGAAACAACATATAGAACATATAGTTCAGTTTTCTAAGGGTAGTATTATTCTTGCTGGTGATTTTAATTGTATTTCTGATATAAAAGACTCTAGTACCAGTGGTAAAAGGAAAATTCCAACTATAGCTAAATTACTGAATGAATTTCCAGATTCATACATGATGAAAGATATTAATAACTTTACCGATGTTAAGTCACTGTTCTATACATTTTGCTCACGTAGACATAATTCATATTCAAGAATAGCTAGGGTATTAATTTCCAATAACTTAACCGATTCCTTATCAAACTCAAGAGTGATTTCATGTACCCATTCAGACCATAATTCCATAACGTTTGATTTTATGCTAAACTCCACATTTAATGTTCAAATTAAAAGAATACCAGCCTATATAATTAAACTGAAAGATTTCATTGACTTTACTACAGAAGTATAAAATGTTATTGAACTTAATAGAACATAGGGAACTTCTGAAGTATATATTTGGGATGATCTAAAAGCTTACCTATATGGTAAAATTATTGATTGGTATAAAAAGAAAAGAATTTCATGGGATAAAGATCTTTAAGATATACAAAGTTAGATGCTTTAAGACTTGATGCTTAAAAAAACCCAGATAAGAAAGATGGAATGAATGAAATAAACACTTTAAACAATAAATATATGGAACTTTTAAACCATAAAGTCATGATAAATCTTGAAAATTATAAACTTATAACTTCTTCTGTAAATCCTAGATCTATGAATATACTAGCTAACAAGACTAAAAGATTAAATAATGTTAATCATATTAAAGAAATCTATTCTCCAACAAAAAATGGTATCTGATTTACCAAATATATTAAGTTTAGGGAATATTTTTTTTAATTAAACCAACCCAATGATATGATTAATAGTACAAAGGATATTCAATCTTTTATACATAATAATATAAAGAACAGACTATTAGAAACACAAGTAAAATTAATAGATAAACAAATATCTTTTAAAGAAGTAAAATATCAAATAACTAAACTTAAGCAAAATAAAGCTCCTGGTAATGGTGGTATAATTTTTGAAATTTACAAGGTTTTGCCTGCTAAAGTGTTACCTCTGCTACATACAGTATTCAATATAGCTCTAAAAATAACCCCCCCCTCTTGGAAGTACACATTTATTTCTTCCATGCTTAAGTCTGATAAACACCTTGTAAAATGTGTTTCATATAGGCCCATTTCATTATTAAGCACAGACTATAAAATGTTAATGTCTATTTATGCTGATAGACTCAAAAAAAAAATTTATCATCCCTGGTAGATATGGATCAAACAGGTTTTATAATGAATAGAACTTCTTACAATAACATCAAAAGAACAATAACTTTAATTGAATCAGTAAAAGTCTTAAAGAATAATTTGACTCTTGTTAATTTAGATATTAACTGTGCCTTCGACTCAGTTAATTGGGACTATCTTTTTATCTTACTGAAGGACTTAAACTTTTCTAATAGCTTTATTAATCTTATAACTCAATTATATAATGAAAGTCAAGCCTGCATAAAAATAGGTACAAATATATCCCAAAACATACCCATTGTAAAAGGAGCCAGACAAGGTTGCCCTCTATCTCCACTTTTATTCAGATTAATTATGGAACATTGGCCTAACATAATAAGGGATAACAATAATATGCAAGAATATAGGTTAAAGTTTAATGAAACATCAAAAATCCAAATGTTTGCTGATGACGTATTAATCACTCTTAGTGGTACTAACCCCACATTACAAGAATTGTTTAAACATATGGATATATTTCAAAAAAGTTCTGGTCTCAATTTTAATAACTCTAAAACACAAATTCTCCTAATTGGTTCCAAAGGTTATAATATACAAGACCAATATAAAAAATATATTTATTTTATTTATTTATTTTTATTTTACATTTGTTGACCAGGCTAGTCCAGCTGGATAAATGTCCATTTTCAGTGGAGGCCCGGGGAGAAAAGCTCCATTGGTTAAAACAAGATTAGAGAATACAAATACACATAAAACAAAAGCAATAAGCATAAAAGATAAGAAGATTTTAGTATAGGTAATACACATCTAAGAGCAAAAAATATCCATAACAAGAAAATATTCAAGTAAATGGTTAACGACTTTCAATATGAAATTTGATAGTATCTAGTCATACAGTGTATCAATACATTGTTTTGAAAAAATGGTAGACAATATAAATTTTTTTTTAATACAACATATATGAGATCAGTAATATCTACAAAGATATTATGTCAGATGAAGTCAGCCAGGATATCATAGCAGAGAAGGAAGAATTGTGGTAGAGGAAATGAAGAAGGCAGGTTAGTCAGGGTTGGTACAAGAGCAAAGCCAGAATTTATTAAGATGTATTTGCAGTTGTTTTTTAAAGAGTGGAAGAGTGGCCAAAGAGGAGATATTTGATGGAAGGTTGTTCCATATTTTGCCAACTGAGTTGGACAAAAGGCAATTACCTGCAGAATTAATAGTTTTGGTACTATTAACTAGTAGTTTGTCTGAAAAACATAGTTGTTTCAGGTTGTTGTAGGGAGTCAAGAGATTAATGAGAACTGGTGTTTTAGATGGTTGATATAGAATTTTGTGAGCTATTAAGAGTTGTTGATAAATGAGATTGTTTGGAAGTTCAAGCCAGTCTAGTTGTTTTAAGTTTAGACAGTGGTGAGTTCTAAACTGAGATCCTGTGGCAAATCGAGCAATATTATGGTAAGATGTAGTAAGTTTCTTAAGGTTACTTTTAGAGAGATTAGTGAAAATAGGGGAAGCATATAGAAGGGTAGAGATAAGGTGTGATTGGGCTAAGGTGGTCCGGGCTTCAGGTGTAAGGAAGGGTTTGATTCTGTACAGGGATCCAATCTTTTTATTAACTGCTTTTATTGTGTTGTTGATGTGACAATCATAGTTAAGATTATTGTCAATAGTAACACCTAGAAGTTTTGTTGAAGAATCAGGATAAATTTGAGTGTTATCAGTGGAAGTAATAGAGAAGTTTATAGAAGTAGATTTATGGGTAGGTGAAAATAGTAAACAGCAGTCAGAGAACCACTGTTCAACAGTTGAAAAGGCTTTTTGTGCAAGAGACTGGAGTTCAGTTTGAGAGGAAGCAGTGCAAATTATAGTGGAATCATCTGCATATTGTATGCAGGTAGTGTTAGGGATAGCTCATTGGAGGTCATTAATAAAGATAGAAAATAGAAGTGGGCCTAGGATAGACCCTTGAGGTACTCCTAAAGAGATAGGAAGGAGAGCAGATAGCACATTTTTCCAGAGTACTGCCTGGTGACGGTTTTCTAGACCAAGTTAAGGAAGAGGGATCCAGTGCAAGAGATTTTAGTGTGTGCAGAAGAAGTTTATGATTAACCATGTCAAAGGCTTTTGATAGGTCTATGAATAGAGAAGATGTAAGTTTATTATTGTTACGGTTATAGTTGATGGTGTTGGTAAAGGAGAGTAATGCTGTGGTAGTACTGTGGGAAGGTCTAAATCCATGTTGAGTGTTAGCAAGTAGGTTATTATGGAGGAGATGGTTAAGTAGTTCTTTGTGGATACATTTTTCCATAATTTTGGCTAAGGGAGATAGAAGTGCTGTGGGACGAAAGTTAGAGAAGTCATTAGACTTGCCTCCTTTGTGTAGGGGAATGATGTGGGATATCTTCCAGATCACAGGGAAAATACCTTCTTTTATAGATCTATTTATTAGGATAGAGACTGGGTAAGCAATGGCTTTTGCTGCTATTTGCAGGAATTCTGCAGGAAGCTTGTCTGCAGATGGGGTGGTAGGTTTAGGTTTTTGGATTAGAGATTGGATATAGGAGGTACATACAGGTTGTAGGTGAAGGGGAGGAAGAGTGTTTTTTAAAGTAGGTGAGAGTAGTTTAGAAGTGTCAGGAGATAGGTGGTTTGCTAGAGTTTGTATGGAATTAGTGAAAAAAGAATTAAAGTCATTGGCTATTTGTGTGGGATTGTCAGGGTCAGAATCTTGAGGGTTGGGTGTAATTGCTTGGCCTGGGGTTAGAAGATTATTAATACTGTTCCAAAAAATTTTAAGTTCCTTTTTGGTGGTTTTCTGTAGTTGAAAGTAATAGTTCTTTTTATCTGTCAGAATGGCTTTTTTGGTACTGTTTCTAAGCTCTCTAAAGTTTTGGTGGTCAGTTTGGTTTTTAGTAGATCACCATTTATCCCAAGATTTATTTCTGAGGATGATTTTTTGCTTAGTATTCTTGATTAGCCAGGGCGCTGTTTTAGTTTTGGTTCTAATGGTACGACTTGGAGCGTGTTGATCTAGGATAGATAGGAATGATGAATTGAAGTATCCCACTGCTTCATTCAGTGGGAGATGTTTAGTGGGGCCCAATTACATTGTGAAAGTTCAGCTTGAAACTGAACAGGGTTAAATTGTTTTTTTTTTAATGTAGAGTTCTGAAAGTGGTAGGTAAGGTTAGGTTAGTTTTGCATCTAATGATATAGGTTAGAGAGTGATCACTAAGGTCATCAGGAAGGGTGCTTGATTGGTAGGTTTGCAAGGGAGTATTAGTAAGAATCCAGTCTAAGGTGGTTTCCGTATTGTTTGTTTTATTGGTTCTGGTGGGATTATTTATGAGTTGTTTAAAGCCATAAAGGTTGATTTGGGAAGTGGGGTTAGCACTGTTACAGGAATGCCAATGTATGTTAAAGTCTCCTAAGACTAGTGTTTCTTGAGGGAGTTTGGTAGAGAGTTGGTTAAGGATATGTTCAAGGGTGCTGATATTATTTCCAGGAGGGAGATATGCACAAATGAGGTTTATGGATTTAGTAGTATTGACTCGAAGTTTAGAGCTAATTACTTCAGCATTATCATCTTGAGTAAGAGTCAGGTCTAAAGGAATAATTTGGAGTTTTGTTTTATACAGAATAGCTACCCCTCCTCCCTTTCTGGTAGTGCGATCTAGTCTAATAATGTTATAACCAGGTGGGGTAATTTCAATGTCTTTAATTGAAGGCTTCAGCCAAGTTTCCGTTAGGCATAAAATATCAAATTGCTGGGTTTCTAAAAGGGCATGGAGTTGACTAATTTTATTACAAATACTACTTATATTGAGATGGGCAATGGAAAGTGAGTTGGAGGGTTTAGAGAATGAGAGAGATAAAGGTTTGGTTTGGATTTGTTGTGTTTTGGTTTTATTATGATGTGGGCCTGGATTGGGGTGAATATCTCCATCTAGTAGTAAGTGGAGGAGTGTGAAATGTTTTTGTTAGGTAATTTTATAGAGAGAGTCAAATGTTTTCTTGGATTTATTTTTTTTTAACTTGCAGTGTACTAGTCTATGGTATTTGGCTAGTAGGTAGATGGGTTGTGAGGGTGGGTGTAAGAAGGCTGGGGATAAAGACGTTGCAGGTGTAGAGGTGTATTTTGAGGGAAGTGAAAGAGATACATTCAGGGAGTATTCATAGGAGGTTATGCTGTAAGTAGTTACAAGAGAAGATAATAGTAAAAGGGAGATAAGTATTTTCAGTTGTGGATGGATTGTTGATATGGGCATCTTGATTTGAATGGAGGTTAGCAGAGAAGTGAGATATAGTTTGAAGGTGTGGTGTAGGGTAGTAGTACACTGGGAAGGTAGGGGAGAAGGTAGGTCTATGATGTAGTAGGTATAGTGTTAAGATAGGGGAGGAGGTAGTTTTGTTAAATTGGTGGGTGTGGTTTTGACAAAGAGGGTGGTTAGTTTGAGATGTTAGGGATCTGATTGGAGTGGATTGGAAAGGGGTGTGTCTACATGTGAGATAAATGTAGGACCCCTGGGGGTGGGTGGGAATTGGGGGTAGGGTAGGGGAACGGAGTGAGCCCGAAGGGCGAACGGAGCAGGAAGAGCCAAAGAAGAAGAGATTCAGGTGAAACAATCAGTGAAGTGCTGATAGTACAGATGAGTAAACCAAGGAGATATTAGTTTGTTTGATGGCGAGAGTTAGGAGTGAGTTAATGCTAGAAGTAGTAGAGAAAGTAGATAGAGGCGGTGGAGCACAATGGGGCTAACAGATGGTTAGATAAAGAGAGTTTACTGGGTAGAAATTGTTTACAGAGGGAAATATCCCTAGGAGAAGGGAGCCACCTAGTGGCAACAACAGGTACTGCAACCGTGGATACTTACACAGCTTACAGCTTTAAAAAGGTGAGGCAGGTTGCTGGGGATACTAATGGGAGTCTTTGGTCCATTGGTTGGGAGAAGCAAGGTTTGGCTGCTGGCTAACCTGGCTTTGGGTTTTACAGTTACACTGAGAGAGAAGCTTACAAATGTTATTTAAAAATTGCAGGAACTGTAGAACGTACTTTCTTGTATCTTTCCAGGAGAAGGCACCCGAAAGTGGTTTGGCTTTGTTCCCTAGAGTAGGGTAGGAGGCAGCAGTCCTAGTTAGGGTGTGAGATCCTAGACCTAGTAGTGGTCAGGAGGTGATACAGCTGGGAAAAGAGGGGAGAAGGAGATGGTTTAAATATAGGGCAAACAAAACCTTGATAAAGCTCTACTATAAATACAGTAATCACTTTTCTAGGAATACAGTCAAATTCAGCCACAGTTCTTATTGGAAGTAGTGCAGACAAAACAGAAAAAAAATATCTTTACTGTGTAGGAGCAACAGCTAGATCAGATAATTCCTATATCTATGAGCTAACTAACCAGTTTAAACTAAGCACTTTATTGCATACAGAGCAAATCAATGGTAACCTCAATAGAATAGAAACACTAGATATACAAACAATTAAGCAGTAGAGGTAAAATAAGCAATCATGGACTACTAACTTAAGCATTTAAAATAAAGCAAACCGACCTGTGATAAAGCTCTACTTAAACTAAAACACTGGATGTAAGTACAGCTGAGCAGAGGAGGTTAAAAAAAACATCATGGGTATATTGTACCGCTAGCATATCTCTATATAAAGAGATTGTATTATTCATTAAGCGACTGTGTTTGCTTGGCCAAGTAGTTGGAGCTGGATATTGAGGGAGGGACAAGTAGCAGTTAAAACTATCGCATTTTACTCCAAGCGCTACACAATAGTCTACGTACCTGTTAAGGATTAATTAAAGTTACTGCATTCAATTTTTCAAAGATAAGTGAGAAAGCGGTTCATACATCAGAGACTACACATGATCGCAACACAATAGTGAGCGTTTCTGTTGGAGTATTAAATGCAGTTATTACATTCCCCTTTTCAAGGTTAATTGCAGCCCATTTCACTGAGCATTACTCTACCATGGTGTTTTCTAGTTTAGGTAGGCACCACTACCTGTTAGTGTATGAAATCAGTTGCTTTGGGAGCGAGATGGTCCAGGATGCCTTATAAGTTTTTACAAATAGGACCAATAGTTCGACATATGGTGGAAGAATACAAAAGCTACATAAAGCCCAGCAAACATGACAAAGATCCTTAAAGGAGTTTCTTTGCTGTTCTGGACATAGGAATCCGAGCATAAAAAGGTATGCGTGCAGACTTTGATGGTGCTCAGAAGAGAAGTGGAGTACTCAGCAGCTAGTAGGTTAAGCTTGTTGTGGCTACTGCTTAGGAACACGCTAAATTCTAGAGAAAGATGAAAACAAAGAAATTAAGCGCGTGTAGGGTAGCTGAAAAAAAAACATGCTAACTCCACGTACTACAGAGACTAATTGGGCTGAAAAAGACACTTTAATTGGGTGCTTGATGCCATAGGATGTAATCCATAGGCTTGACTTTAAGGCGCTGGTAAGGCGCGAAAACTGGCCCGAGGTAAATTAACCAATTATCTGTCAAGCAATGCGGTCTTTCTTCCTAAGGCTGTTAGTATAGTATCTAGGATATGTACTTTAAACAGTGAAAGATTACAGGCTTATCACTAATCAACATAAGCTATACTGGCGATAAGCAGCGATTCTTGTGACAAGCAATTAGTAATGCAGTAATCAGTTCAGCAGCTGTAACATTATTTTAACGGCACAAAATACAGTAGTAAAGCCACACGAGTTACTGTATATCTAAGAAGTGTTACAACATAAAGTAGAAAAAAAACACACTACTTACACAAACTTGGAACGCCGAAGGCAGAGAAGCACAGCAGCCTGGGGAATCTAAGGGAGAGAGGTGGCGCGATTATGGGCAGGTGTATTTATAGGTTAAGTATGGAAGTGGAGTAGGAGGGGAGAAGGGGGAGGAGTGGAGGGCAGGCAGAAAAACCGGAAGAGAGGTAAAAGTACCAGTCCTGAAAAAATGGTAATAGGAGGAATAGAGGGCGTGGTAATCCAAGGGTGTAGGGAGTAGTGATAAGAGAGGGTAGGGAACTATACAGGAAAGGAGTAGATAGGTAGTAGGTTTAGTAGTCCGGAGTGAGGGGAATAAGAAGAAGTATTGTATAGGGTGGTTGGGTTAAGATGGGGTGGTAATGAGAACAGATTAAGAGCCAAAAAAGAAGAGATTCAGGTGAAACAATCAGTGAAGTGCTGATAGTACAGGTGAGTAAACCAAGGGGATATTAGTTTGTTTGATGGTGAGAGTTAGGAGTGAGTTAATGCTAGAAGTAGTAGAGAAAGTAGATAGAGGCGGTGGAGCATGATGGGACTAACAGAGGGTAAGATAAAGATAGTTTACTGGGTAGAAATTGTTTACAGAGGGAAATATCCCTAGGAGAAGGGAGCCACCTAGTGGCAACAGCAGGTACTGCAACCGTGGCTACTTACAGGGCTTACAGCTTTAAAAAGGTGAGGCAGGTTGCTGGGGATACTAATGGGAGTCTTTGGTCCGTTGGTTGGGAGAAGCGAGGTTTGGCTGCTGGCTAACCTGGCTTTGGGTTTTACAGTTACACTGAGAGAGAAGCTTACAAATGTTATTTAAAAATTGCAGGAACTGTAGAATGTACTTTCTTGTATCTTTCCAGGAGAAGGCACCCGAAAGTGGTTTGGCTTTGTTCCCTAGAGTAGGGTAGGAGGCAGCAGTCCTAGTTAGGGTGCGAGATCCCAGACCTAGTAGTGGTCAGGAGGTGATACAGATATATACCTCAATCTCAACAAATAACATATTTAGGTATAATTATAGCAACTAATTTTAAAGACATGTTACACCTAAATTATAGTAAAAATATAACAATCATAGAGACTCTAATAAGTAAGTGGAACAAGATTCTATTTACAAAGGATGAAAAACTTTCCATTACAATGATGATCTTGCTTCCAAAGATCTTATACATAATGCAATCTATTTCTATTCCCCCTACAGGCTCTTATATTAAAAAATTTAACACACTGATTAAAAACTTTTTGTGGTACCCGATAAAGCCTAGAATTGCATTGTCCTATCATATATATATATAGCTGGGAAAATGGAGTTATATCTTTACCAAAACAAGAATTTTATTAAATTTCATCAGTTATTAAAACAATTATTTATGGAGAGATTTTTGCAAAAGTGAAAGGAATTATGTTAAATGTATCCCAAAATACCAAAAAATAAAGATAATAATCATCTATCACAGTTAATAAATAATTCATTTATATGGAATTTGAGAGAGTACTTTTCCAATTATTCCACTCAAATGTTAAAATCTACTTATGTAACTTTAATTCTAAAGGCCTTTAAAAACTATATATTTAGGTTTAGAATCTTTGAGAATTGGTTGTTCCTCATTTTCCTATTGCCTATACACAAGGGATAATTGTCTCTACAAATAATTCTAAAATGTTGCTATTTAAACAAAGACAATGTTTTGGCATCAAATGCTAAATAAAAATGAGACAAAATCTATTAATGCGCTTATAGATGAATATAACCTTAACACTTTACTTTGGTCAGATTTGCAGGAGTTTAGAAAATATATTCTAGATAAGCTAATTTTAATCCCCTCAAATGCTAAGATTTCAATACCCAAACTTATTCAATATTGGAGTTCATTTTCAGTAGTCAATAGTTTTATTCCCTCAGAAAAAGACAAAGTTAATTTCCTTCAGCCAGCCAGCAAACCTACTTCCTCCATTAAATGGAGAATCTTCACATGGAGATTTTTACATAAATCTTTCATCACACCTCAGAAAACGAGTAAGATTACTAAACAAGATATTGTTTGCTGGAGATGTAACACAGTAACAAACGTTGATTGGAACCATACATTTTATGACTGTGTACTACTAAAGAAATTTTGGGAACAAGTTAACACTTTTTATAGGCAATTTTTACAGACAATTTTATGCTTACAAAGTCACTTGTATTATTCAATACACCTGTTCCAGACTGTATAAATAAAAACAAATATTCTTTGCTCTGGTCTATACTGTCCATTGCCAGGAAAACAATTACAAGAATCTGGAATTCATCATCAGTTCCCTCATTTAAAGAGTTTAAAGGTCTTCTCTTGGAAATATCTAAGTTAGAAATGTTAACTATCAAATCTAAATCTATAAGGAATACAAAACTATATTACAAATAGGAAAATGTACATGAATTATTAGTTAAAGAATTGGATAAATGATTAAAGCAGTGATTTTTCTTTTTTTTAATCTTTTATTCTTTGTTTTTATTTTTCTTCTGCCAAATTTATTTATATATTTATTTATTTATTTATTTATTTATTTATTTATTTATTTATTGACATTTGCTGACCAGGAAAGTCCACTGGGTTAAAGAACTCATTTTCAGTGGAGGCGGGGGAAGAAAAGCTCCATAGTAAAAACATTACAAATACATTGCTAGGTATGAAAATGAAAGATATAAAAACACTGTTTTATAACAGCAGTTTAGGAGGCAAGATATAACAGGTAGTCCTCCAAAAGTATACAATTTTTTTTTTTTTTTGCATTGAGAGTACACTAGGAGAAACATTCATAGTGGACAACTGTATTAGTTTGCACAATTTTTGGAGTTTACAGATCAAACTTGGAGGTTAAGTAGGTAAATAGGTATTTTAGGGGGGGTTCCTTATGTGGCAGGTGCATGAAGGGCTATTTAGGTAATTTGATTTTAAGGCTGTTTTGAAGGTTTTAGTATGTTTAAAATTTAAGTTTAAAATTAACTTAATCTTGTTATTTGATATATAGTGAACATCATTGTATATAGTTTTCTGTGCTATTATAGCTATTGTATTCATATTTTCTTTTATAAATATTGTACTTTAAAAATTCAACTTATTAAATATTTTTTCAAAAATATCTGTTCATTATATTAATGTTTTCAATAAAGCTGTTTAAAAAAAGTCTAAAACTAGCTTACCCAAATTTTGTTGGAAAGAAATTAAAAAGTTAACCAGTTAAAAAATAACTCTGCTCTTTGAACTATCCCAACTTATAATACTAACGCTAGTTTTTCTGAAGAGAAAGCATCCCTAACCTGCTCTATTGAAAGTATAACCAATCAATTACATTTAACCTCTCAAAGTTATACCTGCAGCCTTACCCATTAGCAAGGTATGCTACTGCCTTCCATGTTACTAAAATTACTGTTACTGAAACCGTAAGGCTCCTGACAAAACTAAAGTCCTCCTTCACCAGATTTAGCATACTTCACCCTACTTTCCTAAGGAGATCAGCAGGTAAAATTGCTGGACCATTTCCCTACATATTTAGACTCTTTCTCACAACTGGACTTGTTCCCCTGCATTTAAACATGCCGTCATTATCCCCCTCCCAAACGTAGCCCCTCCAACACATCTGGAGGACTACTGACCAATATACAAGCTTTCCCCTCTTTTTTAAAATATTTGAAAAGCTTCTTTATAAACAAATTTTCAAACACATTTACAGTAATGGCTAAGTCTGTCAGCATGGTTTCCATGATGTCTTCAGCACCCCAATGGCTTTAATAACTGCCACTGACTCCATTTACAGTAATATAAATGGGGCTCTTATTACAACTGGCATATTTGTTGGCATGACTTATGCATTTTATTTAATTTATTTATTTATTTATTATTTGACATTTGTTAACCTGGTTGGGCCAACTGAGCCAGTGCCCATTTTCAGCAGAGACCCAAGAAGAAAAGCTCCAGACCATTACAAACATTATTAGAAAACAGATTAAAACATGACATCTGAGACATAAATTGTGGCATAACTTACTTGTGTAGGCACAAGAGATACAAAATAGTGGAAACATTTAAGTGGCTAAAACAACATCATATCAGAGCAAAAGTAAGTTTACAGGAGGCTAAAACAACATCATATAAGAAAAAAGGAAGTTTGCAGGAAACATAAATTGAGACAATTACATATTTATATATGCAGATGGATACAACATAGTGGAATAATCATGGAAGCTCAAGCTACAACATATTTGAGATAAGGGAGTGTACAAGGAAAACATGTTTAAATTAGTAAGAATAGTTAAGGAAGCAGATAGAGAGTATTGCTAAAGATAAGAAGCATAAGATGTGGAGTGAGATAGCTTAGTAGTTAGGGAGAGATTTAGTAGAGGTGTTAACAAGGTAACTGGCAGGAAAGGATGTAGGAAAAGAAGGGGGGCTTTATATAAGGTTGTGGCAGGAACAGATCCATGAATCTAAGAGGGTATCTTTTAGTGCTTTTTTGAAACTATTTGTGTGTGTAGTAGCTCTTCTGTTGTAAAGGAGTTTGTTCCAGGCCAGAGATCCTGAGTATTTGTACAGAAGTTTTCCAGTGATTCTTTTGGGCTTGTATACATCCAAGAGATGTTGCTCAGAGCTTCAGCAGGTGTGTTTTGGTGGTTTAGAAGGATACTAGACATGAGAGAGCAGGGCAAGTAGTGAATTTGTAGCAGATGGAGTGAATTATGTGAAGCTGTGATAGAAGGAGTTGTTGGGGTAATTCTAACCACTGTAGTTTTTTAGTGAGGCAGTGGTGAGAGGTGTAAGGTTGGTTTGAGGCAAATCTAGCAATTTTGTTATAAGTTTGCTCAAGTTTGGAAGTTAGAGAAGCTTTTAGGTTTGTTAGTATAGTAGAGGCATAAAGGAGACTGGGTAGAAAGTATGCCTGTGCCAGTGAGAGTCTGGATTCTGCAGTGAGGAATTTCTTGTTCCTGTAAAGCAGACCTAATTTTTGGTTTATCTTTTTGATACAGTGCTGAGTGTATAAGTCAAATTTTAACTGATCATCTGTGATAGTACCAAGGAGCTATGTATGGGATTCTGCCTTAATAATAGTACTACTGAGTGATGAGAAGGTAAAGGTAGACTTGTAATTAGAGAGATTTTGAAAGGAAAAGAAGTTTTTTTGGGGGGGATTAAGTATAAGCTTGTTTTCTGTAAGCCAGTTTTCAACAGAAAGAAAAGAGTTTTGGTTAAGTGTGTGAAGCTGAGTGAGATTGTACAAAGAGGAGATTAATGCAGAGTCATCTGCATATTGTATAAGAGAAGAGTGACAGCATGACATGTAAAGGTTGTTAGCAAATATGTTGAATAGTATTGGTCTGCGAATAAAACACTGTGGGACTCCTGTTTGGATGGGGAGCAAAGGGAAGATGGAGGTGAGTCACCTGACAGACTGAAGCCTGTTGGTAAGGTGGCTGGCGAACCAACTGACGGTGGGTGTTGAGAAGTTACGGCCAGCTAGTTTTGTTAGAAGCTTTTGATATGAGACCAAAGGCTTTTGAGTGGTCTAGGATGAGACAAGAAACCAGTCTGTTGTTGTCTATAGCTTCAGCGACAGTATTTATAAAAGATATGAGGGCAGTAGTTGTAATATGGTTGCAGTGAAATCCATGCTGACAGAAGATTTTCTTAGAGAAGATAGTTGGGCCATTGAGTATGGGTGCATTTTTCAAGAATTTTTTGAAAGTGGGGATAGAATGGCTATGGGCCATAAATTGGAAGGGTCAGTAGTTTTTCCTCCTTTGTGTAGAGATATGGTATAGAATTATTTTCCAGATGTCAGGGACTATAGATTCTTAGATCTGTTGATTAGTATAGAGATTTGATAAGCTATAGAGTCAGCAGAGAGCTTTAAGGAGAGGGGGATAAAATATCATCTCAAGGAGAACATAGCTTTTGTTTGCTGAGCAAAAACGTTATGTAAACAGTGGGAACTGGTTTTAGTGAAAAGGGGGTTTTGTCAGTTGGTGGTGGGGATGGAGTTGGGGAGTAGGAGTTGGGGGCTTTTTAGATTAGATTGGTGATGGAGTTGATAAGTATGAGTTAAGAAAGGAGGCAGTTTCTTGTGGAGAGTTGTTATAGGCAGGAGTTTGATGTAGTAGGATTTCTAGGATAAAGAATCCTGTTGGTAGTACTTTAGAATTTTGGGGAATTGGAATGGTGGTTTGTTTGTGTCATTTGAGACTGTTAACTACAATAGATTACTTATGAAATTTAAAAAAGTTCAACTATAAAGGCAATAAATTTGGTTAAAACTACGTCTCCAACCACAACCTCCAAGTACAATACTACAATTATGCCTCTGCAAAGGGGGTCATTAATGTTGGAGACCAACAAGACTTTGTGACTGGTCCATCTATTTTCACAAATTATATCACCAATGTGCTATCCTCACTTGATGTTATACTGTGCACAAATGACATCCTACTCTTCTAAGCTAGCAAAACACAAACATCTACAAACCTAACAAAGGAATGAGCTTCTCTGATTTATGTCAGTGATCAACTGTCAATAGATTGTTTATTAACATTACAAAAACTAATTTTATAATATTCACCTCAGTGCATAAGCTTTCAACTTTTCCCTCTTTGACAATAAAAGAAAACATAGGTAATCCAGAAAGCTCAAGTCAGGTCTGGTATCTCACCTGTGACCCAGAGGGTGACAGGAATGACAAGAAACAGACTACAAAGGGTTAGTCCAGATAAAATCACTTTAGCCAGCAGATCTAGGAGACTGTCTCTGATACCGTCCCTGTGGGAGGAATAACAACATCTTGTTGAAGTTGTAAATAGTTTATTCAGCTAAGTAGGTAGATGAGCAAGTGTTCTTGTTCTAATACATTACATTCAACAGGTCAGTTATTTAAAGGCAGTGACAGACAATGAGGAGGGTACAAGGAAGCTGATTGGAGGGAAATCTGTGAGATGGAAAAACAAGGATCTAATCCCAAAGCTTTGAGATTAGCAGTTTATTTGAATATTCCTGAAAGACCAACTCAGCTTCCTGTGGAACTTCATTCATAATTAAAAGATTTTTATTTTTATTTTTAACAAAAGAAAGTGATGACCATGAACTACCACTACAGAACTATATTTAAGAAAACAATTTCACCCAAGATTCACCAGGTCCAGGGGTTAATAGAGCGGTTTACAGTTTGATCATTGAAAATACCTGCTTTTACAAGGCTATTACCAGACTTTATCAGCCTGTTTTGTATCACATGTAATATGAGAGGTTGAGTCTACCTTTGTGGGGCTCATATTCCTTGAAGTGAATTATGAAAGTTTTATTACAGAATGTTTTCTAGTCTGATTTGTCCTTATTCACTTTTACAGGGATCATATTTCCTGAAACACATTATGAACTAACTGGAGTTAGCATATATATAGTTGGGGGGTGTGGGGGGCTTCGTCCCACAACTAGTTTGGTTTTATATTATCCAGTTTCTGTTAAGAGGGTAAATAAGTAGTTTGTAAGTAAGTAGTAGTACATGTCTATGGTTGAAAATTTAGTATTTTGAAATTCAGTATTGCAAGCTTTCAGTCAAATGAAATTCAGTCAAATGAGTTTTCAGTCATGTGAAGTAGACCCAATTTAAAGAGACTACTTTTGCTCCCATCCCCAAGGCATGTGGTACCTTGTACGTGTGAGAAGGAAACAAACTCAAAAAACAGTAAAGAAAAAAAAACATTTATTTTATTTTCATTTTTATTTTCATGATTTGTTTAGCAGATATGTGAACTGGTCAGGTGACCCTCTTCAGTTACAACCTGGGTACAAAACATTAAAGGAGATGTACAAAACAAGATATTGATGTTTACAGTACATACGCAAGTGTTAAAAGATACAAGCAATGTAAAGTAATAGTATAGTTAGTTGAAAGGTTATTATTAATACACACTGTATACAAGGAAGCTAGTATAAACACGGCACTATATACAGTATATGCAGTTCATTATGTTTACTCCTTTACATAGGTAAATACTGTACTAGACCATACCTTATACATCAAGATGGTTAATATTTAAGCCAAGATAATTCAGTTAACCTGTATCTTGTAAGAAAGGGTATTTGGATTCCTTATAAAGGATTTCACTGGCTTCTTAAATGTTTCAACGTAATTATTAACGTTCAGGAAACCAGAGAAAAAAATTAAGTGTTCTGCTACGTATATGGCTACTCTGAATCTAAGTAAAAGCATTATCTTCAACAGGCAGAATTCTGAGAGCTTGTTTATACTCATACAGCTAGGCAAACCTCGGCAAGATAAATAGATAGTTATCTAAAATATGTAAGGAATTTCCACATCTAAGGCTCCAGTTTGCTGCTTTTTTAAGACAGAGAGAAAGAGCCACCAACAAAGAAAATGAAAACAAAGGCAAAACAAAGTCTTTCCAAATAAATCTACCAATGTTGCTCGACAAAGCATGAAACCTAATATCATAAGGAAAAATAATCCACTGGCAAGTAGAAGAAGTCTAGGTGTGTGCACATTTTTTTTATATTTCAGGAGAGCAGATATTAGCTTTTCAAGACAATTTGTCTTGCTGTTTGGAAATTATATTGAAAAATGACATGAATATCTTTTACTTAACTAAAAAACATTTTAGCTATAGTAAACAGGGACAAAAAATTCTATTTTATACAAAAAGGTTTGTGTTTATCATTGTAAATTTTGCTTATTATTGAACCTATTTATTTATTTAGAAATAAATAAATAACCTATAACAGTATGCGTTCTTCTCAATATTTTTTCTAAAATGTTTAGTTCTGCCATATGGGACTAGGGTTATAATCACTAGGGGAAGACTTTACCATCATATTCCTCACTACTGATATAACAAAACTGTGAAGTACATTCAGGACAGTTACTTATCAGAGAGGATTAAGGATGTGAGTGGTAAATAAGCTTCAATATGCAGGTATATGTTTGATTCAAGTCTACATTTGCTTCTGTGGGATTCTAAACAAGTCACTCAAGCACTGCTTCAACATCTCCTGAGAAAAGAGGCCTTTGTTGCCTCATGAGTTAACTCAGTTAAATGAGGAAGTGAAAAAATAAACAACCCCCAAATGAAAAAAAAAATAATTTTGAAATTAATTTAAAAATGATTAATGATGTTCTTTCTAAATGTATGCAAATAAATCTGGTTTCTGATTTGAAAAAAATAACAGTGCTTACAGAATGTAAAATATTCTGTTAATGGCTATGTTAATGTCGTATTTTAGAATGATTATTGTAGAAGCATGGCCGGACTGGTGTTACGTATTCAGATCATTGATGGAAATACATGTAAGCAATCAGCACACATTGCCTCATCCAATGGAGATCAGGGTCACATGTGTTCCCACAAATTAGAAATGTATGGGATGTCAGGAGCACTAGAATTAAATTAGTCTTGCTTTCTGTCCTCCAATGAAACTATTCATGCAGCAGAAAAAAATCATAATGCTGCCTACATATTATACAGCAACATGTTTAAGGAAGTAGAAATGAAGTTAGCACAATCTTTGATGTAGGTAAGGTGTCATGCATCAACATTTAATTTTACACTATAGTTTTGTATAGTCTGAGCCAACTATAACTATGGCTTTTCACCTCTTCCTGTCTTAGCACTAGAAACTATAACTACTGTAAAAACAGGCAAGGTGAGACTCTGTTTCCACACCATATGTCATTACTATTTGTCAGCTACAAATCATGGTTACTTTGCTATGTACTTAAATGGTTTAAGCAAAATATGTGACAACATTGTGCAACTGTCACTATGAGGTAATATGCTGATGAAACTGTGCTGCTCTGCTCTGGTCCACATTTAGATTAGTACAATATAACGTTCAACTTCCTTTTTAACTTGATGACTGTCCTAACACTGAAAATTTTCTCCTAAGGAATGATACAAAAAAATATATCCTATTTGGCGTAAAAACATAATAGATGATAGATCCTGTCTTACGTGAAACATGCCATCAGGATACAGGAATAACAGGTTCCATCTATCTGACTTTATAACTTTACAGGAAAGAGCAGCATTAAAGAACGAATTGATGCAAAGGCACTACTACTTACACAAGATCGAGTCCACACCAGGTCAAGAGTACCTACTTTCTGATCATTTTTCTGGGATTATTAAAATAACTCATGCAGAACAAAGGGTGTGCTATGTCCACTTTTACACAAGAGTAATAAACCTGGCAGATTCTTAGACCTGAATGCTGCCAGCCTGAAACAATAACCAGTATGAGCCCAGTAAAGGTTTCTTGTAAACCAAAGCCTATATACTTTGTAGTAAATAGAATGTGAGTTACTGTATATTTTCACACTAAGGTAAACAGACTGGCATTTCCAACTCAAGCAGCATTAGGTAATGAGAAACCCAAAGAAAGTAGAAATGATGAAAATGCAGCATTGTCTATAAAAGAACAAACAGTGAGTGAACATTGCCCCAATCTTCTTCTCATGCCCAAATATTCAGAAAAGGGCAAGTCACTGAAACTTACAATAAATATTCAGAGGCTGTGGTTATGAGCATTGCAACAACTGGAAGTCTAGTAATACAAGTTTTTTATTGTAAAAATAGCAAGATAAAATTAACTCAAACATCAGTTAAAAACAACATCAATAACTGTTTACAACTCAACAATTCAAGCAAAATCAAAATATAAACAGAGAATTTACGTATTAACCATAAAACTCCCTTCTGTGTTTTTAAAATAGTGATTGATACTACCTAGAAGTACTCTTAAATCCTATCTGCCACAAATCTTCAGAGATGTAAAACCTTATACAAGGTGTCTGCTCCTCTCTCCACCCCAAGAGTTGAGCTGAATGCCCCCATTTCCAGTCTGAATAACTAGACATACCATTGCAAAAGAAAATAGGCTGCTTATTTTTAACAGTTTTATAGGAGACATTAATTACATATAATAATAGAACATAAGACAAACCACAGCAGCATTTCCATTATTATTTTCATGTAGAATTTATACTAAAACCCACTGATTTGAAGTATAAGTCTGAGATTTGGAAGAAAATCCATAGAATCACAGAATCAGTGGAGGCACACAATCCCCCTGATGTCGAGATTTGTAGGCAATGAGGAAAATTTAATTCATGCTTTCATCCATTCATTTTATGGAAACTAACAAGACATCTTACCCTTTCTGGATTCAGTCTTAATATTATGTTCTGAATATTGCTATGTACTCATTTTATATATAATGTTGTCGAATGAAAAACTGCAATATACTTTCTACTCTTTGAGCTCAGGGCATAGCTGAAAATGGTCAATAGACCAAGCCACTTACCCAATGAATAAAGAGTAAATAAATAACTAATTAAATAAATACATAAATATATGAATAAATAAATAAATAAATAAATAAGGCATATTTTCAAAAAAAAAATGAAAGAAAGACCATTGTTTTAAAAAACATGAAAATTCACTGTTTATAGTAAGCTTAAATAAAATGCAAACGTTCAAATATTGCATATCTTACAAATTTTGCACATTAGACAAATTCTGAAGGAAACTATTTCCAGTCATTTGTTATTCTGGTGAACATCCCTTTGTTCGTTTTAGAGTAACATCTTAATGGTACTGGTTTTCTTAAAGGTGACATTTAGACTGCTCCCTATATTTTAAGCAATTCTGTGTTTCTCAGAAAAGATTTCCAGTTTTTACTCAAAATTTTTTGATACTGGAACTATCAAGGGAAAAGTCTAGATAAAAGCTGTTCATAAAATTACTAAAGCTTACATATTTAGTCTATCTTTGTGTGGCGATCTTACATAACATGGTTTCATATATGGTCTTCTTCCATCTTTAACTTCCTTAAAAATGTGGTCTATCAACTTTTCATCGTATTCTCTATGTAGGAACATTTCTTTTAATGTTTCCTGCCCTAAATAAAATGTTTTACCTTCAAAAGTCAATCTGGAAAGATGGACAGCTTTTTTTTTTTTTTTTTTTTTTTTTTTTTTAATGCTGCACTCTTTTAAATGTTTGAGGGGGCAAATCTTTGCATGCAAATAGGCCTTAGAAGATGCTGTTTCTCTGTAAATTCTGGATATCAATCCCCATGTAACTCTGTTAAACAAAATTTTATGTCCAGGCAACTGATACTTTCATTTGACCAATTGCCTGAAAACCTTGTTAGCTGGTAGAATTATTAAAATGAGTTAAGACTCATTAAGAGTTCACTTGCCAAATGCAAATGAGATCAACAGTATACCTGAAACAGAGACTGATGAAACTATTATAAATGGCTTCCATCTCCCAAGCATTCAGTACTAAGTCTAATAACTCACAAATAACTTCTGGTTTCAGAATGCTTTCAAAATTCACTGAGTTTGAATAGTCCCTAACTAGTCCCATACCTGCACTTTTGGGGATTATTATATATAAGTCACTGATGTCTAAAGTAACAAACAAGAAGTTTTACCCAAAGTCTGCATCTCTAAGGATTTCTAAATGCCACAAGCCCCCTAAATAGGAACAACTTAGTTATATGAGCTCTATCAGTACCCAGTCAGTGAATGTGGCAACAGGTTCGTTTTATTACCCTCAGCACTTTCTATTGGTTTAAAAGGAGGGCTGTTGATGTATTTAAGAATGTTTGGTATCCCAAAAAAGTTTGGTAAAACACGGTTTTCCAGTGTCAAAAAATCATGTAACCAAATATGTCCTATTGGTATATATATTAGTTCGAAGAGCTTTCTGTTTATTCATAAATATGCACTGTTAACATTGTACATTAAACTGATGACCTCTCTGATGGTTCTGTTAGAATTTCTCTTTATAAAACATATTTCTTACTTACTTGGCTAAGTTCTGCTGTTGTATATCCCATTTTGGTAATGATGGTGGACATTTGCGTGCTACAAAAATCTGTAATCTGTATAGCTTTACTGCAGTTTTGTATTTGTGCAATCCTTTCAGACCTTCTAGACAATGTGTTGCTGTTTGGAGTATTTAAAGGAATTGTCGGGTTTACTTCCTGCTCTTATAAGATCGCTTGTCATATGTTTGAAATGAACATTCTGAATGGCCTTTTATCCTTTTTGGTTGAACCAGAAATGGTAGATGCAGTTTATTTTGTTTGTTATCCAACTCATGGTTAAACTTATTTTTCTGTAGTGACTCTTTATATGGTATACTTATTATTTTTGTGTAGTGATTCTTCATCTGGTATATTTATTATTATTTTTGTGTAGTGACTCTTTGTGTACTATACTTCTTATTATTTTTGTGTAGTGATTCTTCATCTGGTATATTTATTATTATTTGTGTGTAGTGACTCTTTGTGTACTATACTTATTATTTTTGTGTAGTGATTCTTCATCTGGTATATTTATTATTATTTGTGTGCAGTATCTCTTCATCTAATATCACTAAATAAACAAATATGTTGTATATTGAGTGATTATTACTGAAGAAAACATGCCTGGTGATCTGTTGGTTTGGATATTTTACCTTTTTATTTAAATCCCCAATGTGTTTATCATTGTATCTGATCATAATATCCTAAATCTCATTTCCTACATAATAAATAAATAAATAATCAGTCAGTTCTGAACTTTTGGAAATGCCATTTGGAAATGTGTATATTCTTTGTCCCTTGGGTATGTTCTTTATTTTAACACATCATGTAAGAAATAAATTGTCTGATTGTAATGTTCAGCATTTTTTACCTTTTAGCTTAATTCATTTAACAAGTCTCTGATATCTTTGGTAGGGACATCTGTTCTTTCTTCATTTTCCCCACTGAAAGTTACTTTGTGGAGCAGTGATATTTTAAAAATGCTGCACACAATTGTTTTTCTAAATGGATTATTTGTGTTAGTATTTCCAGAAGAAATAGCAGGAAATTTGCCAGGGTTTCTGTTGTTGACTTAAGTTCTCATAGAAGATGAACTGAAAAAAATGATGTACCTGTATCAGAAGTTCACCGACTCAGAATTAGAAATGCATCTACTGATATATAATATGTAAAAATTTTGTATGAGCTAAAATCATCACCAAGGAATGAAATTCATAAGTGTATTTCTTTTAACTATGCCCAGAACTTGATATTCATAGCTGACACAGTAATTATTTTTAATCAAATAAGAAATCAAATGCTTGTAAGGCACATTTTGGAATATCAAGGTGCAAAGAAAGAAAAAAAGAAATATAAAGTTGCATGTTTTGGCCTGCCATCTATAAGCTGTGCCATAACAGTAGTCCAAAAAAAGAAGATGTGCCGGCATACCAATTACCAGGTTGTCATACAGCAGAGTGGATTAAGATTTTTTAGAGCTAAGAGAAGTCATGTATCTCATGTGCAGCAAATGAAGTTTCTGCAGAGGTTCCACGTAAAAAGAATACATGGCCTAAATCATAAATAACATATCCTACATGGACTGCTTCAAATCACTAAGTATGCACTCGGTCTACTACAAATTGCTTTGAGGTGCTCTTTGCCTGGCCTGCTAAGCATCCTCTAATCCCATTTTAATGGACCAGTTGCAGATCTGTGAAACAAATGGCATCAAAATTACCTGATGTAGGGATTTAATCCTCATCTACAACATAAATAGGGCATAAGTTGGAGGGACAGGTATGTGTCTCTAAGACTACCACTTCTTTGGACCAGGCTTTTTATCCACGTGAAACGGAGTTCTTCCCCTAGCTAGTTCAAGTGTAACTTTGACCAGTTGGTGTGGAATTGGAAATGTACCTCTGATTTGACACCTATGTCTATTGTAGACTAAGGCAGCCAATAAATGATTGACCTTCTGTGCCCATGCCTACATACACCCCTAACAAAAACCCTATGGTATCAACATTGTCAGATACATTTGGGAAGGTCCCCCTGGGGGTCATTATCCTAGTAATCATTTACAAGCCTATGAAACTATGTGGAGATTATTATTATTATTATTATAAGTTCCCTGAAGTAATCAAACTGACAGATACAGAAAGTGCAAGTGTGATTATTAGTGCACTGAAGTCCATGTTTCAAAGATAGGTAAAACCTTCTGTTCTCATGCTTCCCAATGGCCTGCAGTACACAATAACATCTAATCTACACTGTCCACAGTGAAACAGAAAACTGCAAAGAATTATTCAAACAAAAAAGTCTCATGAGAAAAAGAAAGAAAAAAAAAGAAAGAAAAAGAAAGAGAAAGCAACATGTCGAGCAGAGGTTAATTCACAGAGTTTAAAAACAACGGATGTATTGTTTTGTAAGCAGAAATATTAAATGGAGTTGAACGTTTTCCTTTTCTGCACATATGTGACAAATGGAGAAGTGAAAAATGCAAGATACAATAAGGGTAGTTGGTAGAGGAGGATGAAGCAAACTGGCTGCAACATTCTTCTAGCAGCTCAGGTACTTATGTCATGATACCCCTGAGAAAGAACAGTTTATGTAAAACTGATTTGAGTAGCAAAACCTGGAAGGCTAAAATGGTCTGCATAAGCTTGTATCAGTATCAGTCATCATGGATTGTTGTTGGCATTAAGGTATTTATGAATTGGGAACAACAAGGTATATTGTAAATAACTAAACAAGGAAGTAACATTCTAAACTCATTTAAACCCTCAAGAAATTTCTTTCTAGCTGATGTGACTTGATTTTTCTAAAGGTTGTTTGCCAAGATGTTGTCAGGATTTTTGGAGCCGTACACTAACTTCCAGACTGCAGATCATTACCCCCTAAGTGTACATGCTACCACCAGATGACTGTAAGTCACTCTACAGCATATCTTTACAATACTGAAAAAAACCCTCCCAAGCTGACAGACATAAGCAAATAAAAATGCATTTAGACAGACTAACATATCAAAAGAAAGTTTGTTTGCTAAATATGTTGGGAATACATTTTTTTTATATGAATTCTACCACATCTTATCTGATCACATATAAACAAAGCAATGGTGCATGCCTGGCTATACCATTGCTTATTTAGGTTAACAGCAGCAGTGTCTTTACTACAACTCACTTCTGCAACATAACAAAGATGCATGGCTTACTGCCTCAGCATGGCTCTCTGAATTGGTTAGGGTGAGACATTCTGCTTGGGAATAGAAACAGTTTTACAGTACGTTTCCTAATTTAAGAATGCATCCAGTCATGCCTGCTGCAAGACTTTATGTTACTACCTGAATCCTGAATCCATCATCTTCATGTAATAAAACAAGCATATTGAAAGCTGCCCCTGGGACAGCTGATCATGTAACAGACCTTTTATACCGACTCCACAATGGTGGCATATAGTACAAGCAGACCAACCGAGTGCATTCATTTTGTTTTAATGTTCTATTAATGTTCTATTTAATTCAAGAATTTCTTGACTTGATTCTTACAAATAATTTCTTCTTATTTGAAAATTCTTACTATTTGCAGACTGAGGGTGTTGCCATGGGATCACTGTGTGGGGCTAGCTTCTCCAATTTAGTTATGGTTTATTGGGAAAAGGAATATATTTTTAAGAACAACCCTTTTCTGGAATACATTTATCACTACACACATTACCTCGATGATATTTTCATCATTTTTAAAGGCAACAAATCTATTTTTTAAGAAATTCATGAGCTACATCAATACCACCACAAACTTTTTAAGATTCACCAGTGAGTTTCAATGGGAGATTATTTCTTATTTGGATATCAGCTTGAGTAAAGATAATATCAGACAATGCTATGCAGCCACTATTTTCAGAAAAGAAACATATTCTAACTCTTTTCTGCATTACACTAGCTCACATTCTGACCATCAGAAGAAATCAGTGGTCAAAGGGCAGCTGGTTAGAGCTGCCAGAATAACCAATTTTAATGATTTTCTTGTTGAATGCCAGTTCCTTAAAGATATGTTTCTCAAACGTGGCTACCTACAGTTTTTACTGAAAGATAACATTAAGGAGGTTATATCCAAGAGATAAATGGGGCATTTTAAAGCTATTCTGAATGATTCTTCATCCCTTGATGAGAATTACCTTACCCCTTAGTGTGCATATTACTAGATCAACTAATAATATCCCTACAGATTTTTCCACTACACTCGTTACCCCATTTTGTAATGAAGCATATATGATAAAACGTATAATATACAAAAATTGGGACTTGATATCAGCAGATGCTAATGTACAGGACAACTTACCAAATAGACCCAGGATTATATTCAAGAGGGGTATAAATTTAAAAAACATCTTGGAACAGAGGAGGACTGATAACACTAGGACCAAAGGCATGTTTAAATGCAAATCTTGTCCTTATTGCAAACATGTCAGTACAGGGCTTGCATTTATGATTAAGGACATGAGATTTTCATGCACGGGTAGGTTTAATTGTAATACCTGCAGTATTATTTACTTAACCTAGTGTAAAATGTGCCCTGTTTTTTACATAGGTAAATCTGACAGGAGACTTAGTGATAGGATGTACGAACATCTATATGCTATCAAGAATAAAAAGGTTGAGAATGCCTTAGCTAAACATATTATCAATTCTCCAGAACATATATTTGAATTCAGGGTAATTGATAGAGTTGACAGAAGTATCAGAGGTGTCCCAACCTCTTTATGATTGGAAAAATATGAACTGTTGGGGCAGCTAAGATGTGACACATTCAGATATCCAGGAATTAATTAAATGTGCTCCATAGCATTCATACTCAAACTAAAAAGCCTTATTAGATAAGGATTTCTGGTTGCGTTATTCTTTGATAACAATCACCTTTATAAGGATGGAATTAATCATATTTTCATTTAGTAGCTATACACTGTCATAGTTATAGTCATACATCTGTCAGCGTAATGGTGTTTGATTTTATACTTTCATAAACTATACATTTTTACTTAAATTTTTAATGCTGTATTTTTAAATGTTGCATAACTATTCTTAAATAATTTATTAGAATGTTTTTTATTAATATATTTATATATTTATATATATTTATATATTTATATATTGACATAGTCCCATATAATAATTGATTCATTTCTATGTTTCTCAGTGGTGTTTTTGTGTATAATGGTGTTTTCTGAAACTAATCAGTTAATTAATCATGTGATACAAGTTATTAGGGCTGCATCATGGGAGGATGTATTTAAGGATATCATTCAGTATAGTCTTGTCATTTGTCTGAAGAAGTACAGGTATTAACCTGTACGAAAGCGCTTACTTTATTTGTAATAAATTTTTCTACTTGAGTACACTTTGCTTCAGAGCATACTTTTTTGTTCTTTTCCCAGTTTTTTTTCTTTCGTTTTATTATAGGGCAAGCTAAAACCTCCAGCACCCTCTTTGTCCAACCAGTGCTTCGTGTCCCTACCCAAGTAGCTGACACACACACACACACACACACACACACACACACACACACACACACACACACACACACACACACACACACACACACACACACACACACACACACACACACACACACACTTTCAGATAAGAGTTATATACAACCACACAGACACTCCTGGGGAAGGCTGGCACAGGTTCTCCAGCTGTCCCCCTTTTATCCAGACTATAGGGTAGTACCACTTGCCACCACCCACTAATATATATCAACTACTAAAAGGCCCTTATGAAAGGGTGTCCAATTATCCTGTACAATATTATTATCCGAACGGTAAGTACAACTGAACAGTCAAGGCTTATTGGAGTGGCTTGGCCAGTATCACTATATACATGCAATGTACTCTAGAGCTTAAATTATCTCTACACAAAACAGCCACAGTTGAAAGATTAAAAAATATCTAATAATAAATAAAAACACAAGACAATACTTCTTACTACACAGTGCTAGTTAAGAGTTCAGAGATCACACAGAAATACTTAAAATAATACAGTAGAAAAGTTCTGACATCAATACAGAAAAAAGACTACTCTAATCTTCCTAGTTCCTAGCTACATCTAAGAGAAGACACAATTCTAAAATAAACTTACATATAGAAAACAGGTAGATTGCTGGTGACTTGGATGTTCTCAAGGCAAATGGTAAATGCTCTGAGTCTCTCTGTCCTTAAATAGATAACACAGTACCAGTGATTCATTTCAGATTACATAATTTCTTTCTGATTCCCAGGCTAACAGAAATTCAGAGGTTAATAGCCCTTTTTGATCTTACAGCTGGTCAGAAAGCCAGAGCAATAAAATAAATTATACATGTAAATTCTAGCCTTTAACTCTGGCCTCATAACAATAGGCAGAATGCATCCCTCTACACATCTCAGTTTTAGATCAAAGAATTTCCCAATGCTTGACTTATCAGCTTTCTTATAGCAGAGTGCATTGTTGTCACATTTTTTTTCAGTTCAGCATCCAATACAGTCTTTTCACATTTAAGAGAAGAAGCCTGTGGCTTATATTAATATTTACAAATGGCAGAATTATCTACAAGTCTATCTAGCTAGACTGGCAGTCTTTACATATTTTCATAGTAAGTGCAGAAGCCAAAGTAGATACAATTAATGAAAAGGTCAAATAGAACAGATTAGGGTGGTTTGGGCATATGTGCAGAAAAGCAGAAGACAATCTGGTAAAAAATATTTGTGACAGACAAGAAAAAGGCAAGAAAAAATGAGAGTGCCAGTGAAGAGGTGGATGGATTATGTGAGAGAAGACCTGTGACAGTCAGGCATGAGAGTTGAAGAAGGTTGGAGAGTGGCGTTAAACAGAGAGAGATGGTGACAGTTGACACAACACCCCGATCCCATATAGAAAGTAGGATAAAGTGGGTTGATGATGATGATGAGCAGAAAATAGACAGTGAAGGGGTAGACCTGGACAGGCTCAACAACAATCAGAATAATATATTAGAAAACTAGGAGAAAGCAAAGATGTTATTTTACACTAATATAAAGGTAAAACTGTGAAAAGGATATGGCCAGTATGCTGATAAATCCCTTGATGGAGGTAGTTAAAAGATCACTGGATAACAAGCTACTGTTGAAGGGCCCAAGGCTGGAAGAGTACATTTGTGAAACGGAAGAGCAGGAAAAGGAAGGGAACTCTGGCCCTGTTAGGCTTACAGCCTTATCCAGGAGAGTAATGAAGAGAATCCTGAGGAAAGGCTGTAGGAAAATCATCTTCAGGAGAAAAAATAAAAACAACAGCAGTTCATAGCCAAAATGAGCAGTCAGCCATGTCTGATTCAGTTTTACAACTCTGGAGGGGGGCACTAGCAGATGCGATCTGCTTAGACTTCTTTAAGGTCTTTGACTTGCTCCTATACAGATGTTTGCTAGGGAAACTTGAAGAGTTCGGGGATTGTCAAGTCTGAGATAATGAACATTTGCACAGTGGAAAAGTAGGACAGAGGTAAGTGTTGTGGTGAGTGGGGCAATGTCAGAAGAATGTAGGTAGTGAAGTAGTGTAGACATTTGTACCAGATTCAGTAATCTCCAAGTGGTTTGTTTCAGACATATCTGTATAAGGAAGTGTAGTGATACAGGATAAGTGTCAGAGTCTAAGGTAGGATTTGAATGGCTGAACATGTGGATTGAAAGGTGAAAGCTGAGGCTCACTGCAGACCATGCTGTGAAGTATCAGTTGACAAATTTGAAGTAAAACACAGCAGAAAAGCCTCTTAGAATGTTAAGCACACATGGACTTGTTAGCTATGTGCAGAGTGAGAAGATAGCAGTAGCACTAAACTAAAATATTTTCTCACTTCTTCAGACCACATGATAAGGGAGGGAAGACATGATATGATATGTGTGCAGTATCTCATGTCGAGTGGTAATCCTAAACAAGAAGGACAGAGTAAGAAGGAGGGCATGCAGGAAGCTGACTATGGACCAACCATTCCCTTGATCTACAGAAATACATCCTCATAGAGAAAGAGACATACTAATGGCAGAAGGACTGTATACTGAAAGGCATAATAATGTGGCAAGATTGTTGCACTGGGGATTGTGCAAACATTATGGTACTGAAGTGGCTGCAAAACACTGGAAAAATGAGCCACAAAGCATCATAGAAAATGATGAAGTTTATATCACATCAGATCACCCATTACCAACAGTTCAAAAGATAGATGCTAGAAAACCAGATATAGTGGTCCAAGAAAAGAAGACAGAAGTAGCATTGATCATTGAAATCACCACACCTAGTGACTACAGTGTCTTGCGTACAGAGAGAAATAAAGTTATAAAATATTAGGATCTGCAGGCAGAAACAAGAGCAATGTGGAAGAAAGATACTCAGACAGTTACAATAGTAGTAGAAGCAACAGGTCTTATAAAAAAGAATCTACAGTCGTACTTAGATATGTTACCAATCCATGTAACTCCACACGAACTGCAGAAGGAGTCATTACTGGGCACATTGCGGGTGCTGCCAAGAGCACTTTTGGATGACATCAAAGATTGAAACAATACTAATTTCATGAACTTTAATCACACTTTGACTTAGGAATGGGGTCCATTCCTGTCATGGTATTAGAACCCCAGAAGATTTGGAGAAATTAAAAAAGAGAAAGAGGGCAGACAGCTATGGAATGCACTATCAGTAAGTGTGATGCAGAGGGACTCCATGGGCGCATTCAAGATTATATGAGACAGATGGAAAAGGATACAGTGTAGAGGATAAGGTGGATGGAAGGTTGAAAAATGCATGCCCTTTCTATTGTCAAACAAGAGCAATTTACGCCATTGTAATCTAGTATCAAAAACAGCCAGTAATCTCGGTAAAATATAAGGAGGTGCTAATAATAAAGATCATATGAAATTTCGGAAACTTCTTTTTTATTTAACCTAAAATATTACTGTAAACATTCTAAAAGCAAACTGAAAGAAACACAGGACACAAAGGACATATTTTAGATGTTAAGCTTCATGAGGAAAGCAGGCGCTTAACTATATAAAAACTATGAATCAGAGAATCTAGCTAGCTGAAAAATCAACTCCAACACATTATAAATATTCTTTTAATAGTAATTTCACTTTTATATGGACTACTCAAAATAACTGAATTTGCTTGGATTTGCCAACTGCATAAACTTGATGTAATAATCTTGCCTCTGATCATTCTGAGGATCAAAAGGTCTAATACTGGGCCCATAGATTCCATTCTGACCATCTGATATGGCAAAGCAACATTATCCAGCAGGGCACAGACGGGTCCACTTCAGATACTGCAACGTTTGTTGAGAGTGTTAAACATTTACATTTTGCAGATTACTTGTCAGTTCTGTATGATTTCAGAAAGATCCTGTCTATCCCACAGTACATATTTTAATCATTTTAAAATTCTTGCATCTTTATTATTTTTTAAGCAAGTAAACCTTCTAGATGCAGTGCCTCTTTTCAAAACTGTTCTCAGCATCCTATCTAGGGCATAGACATTTTTTTTTAAGTTTGTACTCTGAGGTCTTGTACTGCAACACCCATGATCCATCCCAACATACATGCTGTCTTCCCCCCATGTCATCCATGCTGTCCAGTCCCATTTAGCCTCTAAACTGATAGCATATTTTTATACATCCACACAAAATTTTAACTGGCATTTACTAACAAGATGTACTCTCACATGTCCACCCAACATTTTGACTGGTATTTCATAGCAAAAATGTACTCAGATGAAATATGTCACATACCACAGTTGATTTGTAGACTGACTACTGGTAGAAGAGCTGTCTGCAGCACTTATTTTGGCTCACTTTGTGGCCTTAACACCCAAAACTGAACAACCTAATCATTCACAAAAAGCAACAGCTACCCTTCCACTCCAAGCCTCAAAGCATACACAATAGCAGCTACCACAAGAGTTCATAAATACAATTTTCCATAGGCTTATAGGTTAATACTAGACAATTGATCCAGTGGACATCAAGCTAGCCACAGATCCTAAAATTGTAAGTACCCATTGACATGAATAATACATATTTTTGAACTCCCTTTTAGTGAGAGCTTGAGGAGTCAGATCTGAGTTGTATTAACAATTGCCCATGCATTCCTCCAGGTTATGTCTAAAGAGGATTAGGGAGCTGCTTGGTTTTAAAGTCTATTCCATAAAAGAGGGATTCCCTGGGATATGCATTCATCTTGCCAATAGGTCCTATTTATTTTCTGGTGTAATTTTAAGTCCCTTTAGTGGGTGTTAAGGGTGTTTGTTTTGTGGATATGCAAGAGGTTACTTAGGAGTGGATCTTTTGAGGCTCTGTAGGCTAGACCGAGGTCCCCTACCAGGGGTATATAGGAAAGAGAAAAGAGGGAGACAGAATGCTTTATGTTGGTCTGGGTAGTTCAAGGAGGACATGCCCTTGGTTGTCTTACTGAGTAAACAATGCAGTCTCCCAGCCTGAGACATATACTTAGACATGTATGTACAAAAGGGGCCATTATAATCTGGTATGAGTCTGATGAGGGAGTTTAGAGGGATGGTAACTTCTTTGGACTAGAAGATATACCCCTGATGATTAGTCTGGCTAGATAAAAAGATTTCCTGACAACAGCTGACATATGCTGATCAAAGTATGGCTCATTGACAAGGAAAGGGACCATGTCCCTGATGACAGAGTCAGTTTTTAAAGGGGTGTCACCTATGTAATAGGTACATGGGTGACCAGGTTTGTCATAGGACACAATGATATATTTCTCTGCAGTTAGTTTAAGGCACCACGTGTTGATACATGTTAGTTCCTCCTGGAAGACCTGGA
This sequence comes from Protopterus annectens, assembly GCF_019279795.1. Taxonomy (NCBI): domain Eukaryota; kingdom Metazoa; phylum Chordata; order Ceratodontiformes; family Protopteridae; genus Protopterus; species Protopterus annectens. Next base: position 1,658,964,466 of record NC_056741.1, on the reverse strand, counting down.
CATCTTCAGGTAAACACTATGGTCTGTACAGCTGTGAAGGCTGCAAAGGTTTCTTTAAGCGCACTGTGAGAAAAGACCTCACTTATACCTGCAGGGACAACAAAGACTGCTTGATCGACAAACGACAAAGGAACAGGTGTCAGTACTGCCGGTACCAGAAGTGTCTCGCCATGGGCATGAAACGAGAAGGTATGGTAATAGACTGGGATTTCATGTAATTATGTCTCTGGAGATTTTAGGCTTTGTCATTAGAACTGATGCAGTTTCTATAAGTTGCTGACTAATAAATGGTGTTATAATGCTTATTTTCCTGATGTTTGCTTCTGTGGCCAAGAGGTCAAGGGCCATGTAAGACGTGTTCCACTTTCCTGCATTGCCTAAACTGATTCTTGCTGGATATTGTAATTGTCATAAAGAACATCATATAGGGTATAATATGATTCCATTTTACACCTTCAGTCAAATAAAAATATCAACTTTTTGTAGGAAAAATGTACGTTTTTCTCTCCAGCCTTTTGAATGATAGCACCTGTGTCCCATTCAGAAAAAAACACTGAAGAGACCAAACAGAATACCTCAGAGGCTACCGGAGGAGCAAACCTCTCTTTGTACCTTTCAACCCCATGCCCCAAAAAAAGAAAAAAAAGAAGATAAGCAAAAGCTGCAATTCATAAAGTCTTTTTTTTTTTTTTTAAAGAATGAAGGCTTATCCAGTTGCTTGGCATAAAGTGGTGTTTATCCCACCATTGCAAGTGGTAGAACTTTGCATACATAGCATGCCAGTTGGGACTTGGAAATTCAAAATTTTACTGTGATTAAAATTACCAGTGTGGTCAAGTGGCACGTAAAAATGTCATTTGGCTATGTGGCAATCTATGTGCCAGTGTGTGGTAACCCCCTCCATTATTCCTGCATCAGTAAGAAAAGTATGCCTGTTGGTTAGCACTGCCTGTAGCTTTGATACCTTTAGTTGGGAGGGTGGCCTAATGGTTAAGGTGTTTGCCTTACAAACACAAGGCGCAGGGTTTGAATCTCACAAGGGATAATTGGCTAAGCTTAAAATGGCTCGCAAGGGCAGTTAGCTTAGTATTAATCTATGAACATCAGATAGAGAGTTTAGGACAGCACCAAGTTTGCTGATCTCGCTAATGTTCGGTAATAGAATACAGAGGACTTTTACATCTCAAGAAATTCTTTCTGCCAAATTTTGCATGCAATGTAATGAGCAAAACCTCACAACACAGTGTGAAATGAAAAAAATAAATGTAGTGCAAAGAATCAGTGTGTAACACTGAACACACATGAACTAAAGCCACGGGGGACAGTCTCTGAAAGGCATACACACCTCTGGCTCCCTGTAATACTTTATTTCAATATTTTCCAGTAAAAGCATGTTACTGAACTACAAACCAAATGAAGACCTCAATTCTGTTCTCAGTGCTAGCAATGAAGCATACCTCCGAATCTGACCCACACAGCTTTAGCCACTTAAAAGTATGACTTTTTAGCTATCCAGTACTACCAATATCTATCTATCTATCTATCTATCTATCTATCTATCTATCTATCTATCTATCTATCTATCTATCTATCTATATGGGTCTACTTTGTTTCATTGAAAACTCTTTTCACTGAATTTAAATTCACCCTGACCAAATCACTGAAAGCTCAAATTACTGAAAACTCATTTCATCGCATCTCATTTCACTGAAGTGGAGTACTGGCACTGTGTAAAATACTGTAAGGCAAGTAAAAGGTATTTTCCCCACTGTAGATCCTGGAGTTAGTATATATAGTTAGGGGTGTGGGGGGCACAGCCCCCCACATTGGGGATGTGGCGAGTGTAACCCCCCATCTAGCTTGGTTTTATATTATATTTTACTGAAAGCTTCAAAACAATACATTTTAAACCATAGACATGCATACTTACAACACCAATGACTAATTCTTTCCAGAAGACAATATGTACCCACACTAACTGGGGGACTATGCCCCCCATACACCCCAATGTGGGGGGCTGTGCCCCCCTAACTATATATACTAACTCCAGGATCGCTTGAGCTTTCAGAGATCTGGTCAGGGTGAATTGAAATTCAGTGAAATGAGCTTTCAATAAAACAAAGTAGACCCATAGATTAGTCTACTATAAAACATTGAAATTTTATAACATTGAAATTCAAAACACTGAGACCATAACATCAAAAATGCAAAACGCTGAAAACCCAAAACAATGAAAACTCAGAACACTGAAACTTTGCTTCATAAGATTGAAAACTACAACGCACATGTAAATAACATCCCCTCCAGATTACACCATGTAAGCACCCTTCCCTCATCCAGTTACAAACATCATCCACTTCTTTTCCTTTCAAGTATACATTAAGACCTGCAATCATGGATGGGCACTTTAATGCTATTGCTGCATGCAGCTTGGTGGACATGGTATCCTGAGGCAATGTAACAATTGCACATTGACATCCATTTAATTCTTGAACAGCAAATACAGTATGTGAGAGATGTAGTTACGCATTGACATTGGAGGCTAGACTCTCACATACAGACACAGAAAGCAGCAAACAGGTTGTCAGCGACTCATACACATCACTCACCACACCCACAAAAGATCACAAACACAGACCCACATATACAGTGGTGCTCACATGTAACTTACCTAAACCCCAAAAGCCTCTCAGGCACAATCCTCAGAAACTCTGGATGTACGCAAACAAAACAATTTCCATCACAGCACATAAAGCCACATCTCACTGTGCCTCAACTACATCTCACTGTGCCTCAACTACTAAGCATATAAGGTGAAATACTCCATTACCCAATATTCTGGTCACAAGAGACTCCATTGTGAGGCACTCTGCTTTCCATCTTACCTGGCTGGATAAGAAGAAAGTTACAGTCAGTTGCCTGTCAAAGTCCAGGATTCATTAGATCATGCAAACACTCAGGTCACTTACCCCACAGTGCCAGTATGACTCAGTTATAGCCTATGTGGGTGTGAATGACCTGAGATGTACCTCCTTGGACTATATGAAGAGTGACATGACTGAGCTCTCAGAGTATGTGCCACAGGCAGGTATGCGCCTAGCACTGAGCAGCCTTCTACCATCTCCAAGGATGATGTTGCAATACCAGTAGAAAATATTAACAACTGGCTTAGCTACTGGTGTCATTCCAAAGGGTCAAATACTTGTTAGCCTGGGAAGAAATGATTTACAGGCCATGCTGCTTTGCCAGGAATGGTCTTCACATGTTATCTCCAGGCTTTCAAATATTGGCCAAAACATTATTCAACCCTACAGTGCCTTTGTTAGGCATTGGCAAACAGACAAACCTTCCAACATAAGCTACTGAGGGCAAGCTAAAGGTGTTACTGCTCAATGCTAGGAGCTTCAACAAGAAACTGCATTCCTTGGAAGTTCTCCCCCACCATGGAGGCTGTGCAATTACTGAAACAAGATTCAAAGCCACAAAATGCACTGTGGCAGTGCATGGCTATAATGCCTTTCAAACATTCCGACCATCCACTGAACATAAAATAGCAAAAGGTGGAGGTGTGTCTATCTACATAAAGGATAAGCACACCTCAAGACTGGTCAAACAACATGACATGCTTGAGCTACTACATGTCAAACTAACAATATGAAAATCCATTACCATATTCTTGCTAGCAACAGGTCCTCCAATGTGAACCAAGAAACCCATTCATCATACCTAAAGTTACTAGAATCACTCACCATCCAACCCAATACCTTACTCATGGGTGATTTTAACTGCCCCTCCATTCACTGGGAGGCATACACAAACACTAACACGAAGGCCCAAAGATTTCTTGACTTTGTAAATTCAAATGCTCTGGAGCAGATAGTCTGTGCTCCCACTAGGGGAGCAAATATCCTAGATCTCGTACACACAAATATGGGAGAGTGCTGCACTCTTCCCAGTGTTATGTCCTCATTGGTAAGATCAGATCACAAAGTAGTCTCCCTTGAAATAAAGGGAAAACTAGTCCCCCCACCTAACCCCAAAAACTTTAAGAACTCCCCTAAGTAAATCACTCCCTATTAAGGGACAGCAAAATTTCCAAGCTCCCAAAAATTTATAAAACAGAGAAACTTATGCATTGGCATACACAATGTATGACCATATAAACAACTGCATAGAAACAACAGTACCAGACCAATATAAACCCAGGTCAAACCGCAAAAGCAAGCCAGCCGGGTGAACCCCTGGTGCTAATAGGTTTTACAACAAAAGAAAGAAAATTCTGTCAAGAAGTAAATGGGAAGGTGCACAACAAAACAATAAGTTCTTCATTAGTCTAAATAAGTGAATCAGGGAAGTAGTCAAGTCTCTGAAAGCAGACTTTGTGTTAAAAATAGCCTCCAAAGCTGTAGGCCCAAACCTCCTCAAAAGTGTTGGCAAAAATCATAAATATTAAAAACCCTCCCTCTAGAATAAAGCAAATAAACCACAAAAGTAAAATCCTTTTTACAGATAATGATATTATCCAAGTATTTGAAGAGATCTATCAAAAAGTATATGGTCCCCAAGAACAGATAAATTAGATGCTCTTCAATAAATTTACGGAAGAGATACAATTCCCAAAACTAAATGATACTCAGATAAATAACCTCAAAGCATCATTAACTATTGATGAAATTTTAATTGCTATTAATAAGATGAAGCCAGGCAAAGCTCCTGGACCTGACAGTTATGTAGCAGAATTTTACAAATCTTTTAAACAACAAGTAGCACTGGTCTTTCTGAAAACCTTTAACTACATAATAAAGTTTGGCACTGCAAATTTATACATAAACAATCCCAAAACTATTCTTATTTTAAAACCCAATTCTGATGCTGTTAATCCAAATGACTGCAGACCAATTGCCCTCATCAATTTAGACATAAAAATACTATCAGCTATTTTAGCTCACAGAATCCAAAAAGTTCTACCACATATCATATCGGCTGAGCAATTGGGCTTTATGAACAACAGACAAGTTTGGGGCAATACACTAACAACTGATGCAATAATTAGCCTTATAACAAAAGATAGATGGCCCAGATACGCACTCTTAGTTGACATCCAAAGCATTTGACAGAGTAAATTTAGAATTCATATTTAAGATTTTGAACCTTTTCTCCCTTCCAGGGGAGTTTATAGACATGGTGAAGGCCTTGTATAATAAAACCACCATGACACTCTATATAAACAAAAAGAAATCAAAACCCATCCAAATTGTCAATGGCACAAGACAGGGGTGCCCGCTATCACCATACCTGTTCATTATTTATATTGAAACTCTTCTCTTAAAGGTAAGTCAAAGAACGTTCCATCATTCCCTGCACATCTTCAAGGTCCATATAAATTATACAGCTTTTGCTGATGACCATAACATCTATTTTGAATGCCCTATTTCAGATTTGAAAAAGATTCTAAATTCCATTGAAGAGTTCTCCACAATATCTAATCATGTCATCAATCCAAATAAATCAACCATATTCCCGCTAAATCCCCTAGGACACAAGGAATTCTTTTTTACAGACTCAAAAATTAAAGTTAACTACTCACTAAAATATCTGGGCATTATGTTTGAACACCCCTACTCAGAAGCAGTTAAAAACAATCTCTACAAATCTTTGGACACACATCAAGGTAGATCTAAATAGATGGGAAAATGTAAACCTATTCCCGCTATCCAAGGCTGCAATTATAAAAATGAATATTCTCCTTAAATTACTATATCACTTCAGTGCCATCAACCAATGTATACCAAATAGTTTTTTCTCTAAATTAAAAACAACCCTAGGTTAAGTTTATATGGTACCCTAAAAGTACCAGACTCAGCTATTCCAGATTACTACTACCCAAAGAGAAAGGTGGACTAGGTTTACCTGAATTTCAAACATATTACATCATCATTAATGCTAGTAGTATTATACAAATAACAAACTTTGATCCATCCAACAAAATATGGTACCCACTTTGGATTAAACTATACCATCAACACATAAATTCGACCAAACTAAACCCAAAAGCAATACCTTTCCTAAACACTGAGACATTTAGAGCATTTAAAATCCACCCTATAATCTCAAGGAAAAGTTTACTTTTCCAGAAGCTTATAATTTCCCTAAAACTAAAAGATACATTAACACTGGCCCAACCGATCCACCTCAATCCAAATATTAGACTAAATAACACCATGCTAAATTTGGGTAATTACCCATAATCAAAAAATGTAGACCCGCGGTGGTGGTGCTGCGGTAGTGTTGTCGCCTCACAGTTAGACGTTGCCTGTTTGATTCTCAGTTAGAGCATCTTTTGTGATGCGACATGTGTGAATGGGCGTTCCTTCGTTGAAGGTTGTGCGTTAGGCCCGGCAAGCAAGCACGTAAAAATCTACTGCCAATCATTAGCGGACTGGAGTTCCGCTGTTGCGACCCCTAACCGGGAAAAGCCGAAAGACACAACAACCTATAAACAAAAAATGTACTGTTTAGGAGTTTTACCAATTAAAGTCTTTCGCTTGAATGCATAAGGCAAACACTTGCTGTTAATAAAAGCTATAATGCTATGATCAAGTAAATACTATATTTAGTTAATACAATTAGAACAAATGTCAATACTGGCTGTCAAGAACTGCACCAATACCAACAAATTATCAACCTATTGCTATTAAGGATGAAAATGTTATCAAATACCTATAAATTAATGACAAAAATAAAATTCCAAGATTCGATTCTATTTTCCAGTTACTGGGAGGGACAGAATAATAACATAACTCTTGAACAAAAATCTGCCACAATCGACTTAACCCTGAAACTAATACCATTTAAAAAATGAATATGCACCCAAATGATGATAAATAATAATGTCTACCACACACCCCTATTCCTGAGTAAAATGAATCCCAAGCTTTTGCCCTTTTGCCCTATATGCCATAATGAAATCATACATAGCCCTAAACTGGCTGGATAGATCTGGAATTTAATGGGACGGATACCAAAATTTGGCTACAAAATATATTTTAGCTAATATGTTAATTACAAAAAGTCAAAAGAAACTTCCTTGCTATCATAAATATTGGAAAATTCTTCTGGATGTTTTGAAGTAGGCCTAGCTCTATGATTCCAAGAATAAAATAACTGTGACCACGGTAATTTAAGGGGATTATGTAATAATAAATAAATGTCCAGAAATACAAAACTGGTAGTCTGATTGGTTATGGTACTTAACTTAATAACTCATTAAGAGTTGACAACAGATGTATATATTGTATATAGTTATTGCTAGGTATTTAAGTTTAAAAATATGTAGATATCTACCAAGTAAGATTCAGGGGTAATTTTATTTAATACCTAGATAGGTCATAACTACCTTCCTTTGCAGTTTTATTTCTTTTTCAGAAAGTAATGCTTGGCCTAGTTCAGTATCATATTTTCAGATGTCTGTATCCAGTGACTGTTGTAAGGTTAGGTTATATGTACCTAATGATTGCTCACTATTGTTGTGCTCATATGTTAAAGCGTTGGTAAATAACCACTTTGTTACTATTCCTTGTGTACCAAGTAACATGTTGTTTTTTTCATCTTTTTCAAAAACTGGAAAATCCTCAATAAAAATTACATTTGAAAAAAAATAGCCTCCAAAGCTAAGCATAACTATAAGGCATCTTTCAGTTATGTACATAATCTTAAGGGTGATATCCAGCAATGTGCAGAATTTGTTGCAGATGGCATCACATATACTCAGCTGGAAGACATAGCAAATCTGCTATGTGAAATATTGGGCTCAAATTTCATCTCCCCGTCACCCTCAGTTTTCAACCATATTATCACCAGTAAATAGGTTGCCACTGTGCTCTCTACAGTTAAAAACATGGCTTCAACTGGGGCCTGACAAAATACCAGTTTGCCTCTTAAACAGCTTAAAGCAGGGCTTATCAGGCCCATTAGGATCACTACTTAACCACAGCCTCTGGACTGGCTTTGTTCTGATAGAGTGGAGGACAGCAAGAGTCATCCCTCTGCATAAAGGGGGACCATCTAATAATGCTGGAAATTAGACCCTTAAGTTTGACTAGTCTTATATGTAGGGCCATGGAAAGAACAATCATGGACCTGATAAATAATGACATAGGAGACCTCCAAACACTGGACCTGGCCAACCGCAGCTTTGTCAAGGACAGGTCATGCCTACAGAATTTGATAGATGTCTTTCAGAAACTCACTAAAGCCACAGATGAGGGGAAAACAGCACATAGGTTCACAGGTTCATAGGTTGGTACTGGGCTATCTACCTGAAGGCATATATTAGCCCAGCCACGTTGTGCGGTATTCACCGCCCCTTTAGTAGTTCCCTAGACCCTTGTACTAGCAGTTAGTACCCTTGGCCCCTATCTAGTATTGCTGTTGGTGTGATCCCCGGTGTGAACTTTCTGTTACCCATCCACTCATCAAAGTTCCTCTTGAAGAGTGATAGTGAGGGGCTCTGTCTTATGTAGATTGGGACCCTGTTCCATAGTAAGGGAAGTCTCTGCGAAGGGAATCTATCCCTCCAGCATGTTCTATTCATTGATGTGTTGAGGTTTATATCCCTAGAGCGTGTAGCTCGAGTAGATTTGGTTTTGCTAAGATGGAGCATGTTCAACAATTCTGGGTTGGACATGGCTCTGTATGTTAGACAGAGATCGCCTCTGAGAAAGCAGTATGCAACAGAGAACAGTCTTAGCTTTTTCAATCATGCTGCATAGGGCAACAGTTTGAGGCCAGTAATCCTCTTGGTTAGCTACCTCTGTGGTCTCTCCAGCTGCTGCAGATGTCTAGCCAGGTACATTCCAATTGGGCACCATTACATCCTTAGATCTTGATGTGAACCCTTTCGTGATCAGATGGGTCACATAGAAGGATTTTCTAACCACTTTGGCAACATGGTTATCAAAGGAAAGCTGACTATCTACTTGGGTCCCTAGATCCCTTATTTCTTCTTCAGATTTCAGGGGATTACCTCCTATGTTGTAGTTTGTGGGTACTCTGTTTTTTCCAAAGGGAATTACTACGCATTTTTTTGCATTTAGCTTGAGACCATGGCTTTGACACCTTGCATCAGTCTCATTTAGGCCCTTCTGGAGGATCTCCATGTCGGCCGGAGACTCTATTATAGCACCCAGTTTGCAGTTGTCCACAAACTTAGTCAGCCACAGCCCTTCCGTGCTTGCCTGTACTTCTGAGAAGTATATGCCAAACAGGAGGGGCCCCAGGACAGAGCCCTGAGGCACACAACTTGTTACTGGTCTGGATTTGGGCATAGATCCCGCTACTCTTACTTTATAGGATCTGTCTGAGAGCCAGTTTACAATCCAGCTTGTGATGTAAGGGTTTATGCCCAGGCTGGTGAGCTTATCAATAATACCTGAATGGGGAATGGTGTCAAATGCTTTAGCAAGGTCAAGGTAAGCCGTGTGTACCTCCTTTCCCTTATCTATAGCCTGAGTAACTGTCTCAAAGAAATCCACCAGGTTCAGGAGGCATGATCTGCCCTTGACGAAGCCGAACTGTGTTGTGTCCAGCGACTAGAGGTTCCCAATCTCTCCATTTATGAGTTCCATAATGATTCGCTCCATAGCCTTACAGATCAGACTGGTCAGGCTTATTGGTCGGTAGTTCCCAGGGTCAGTTGTGGCCCCACCCACATACTGCCTACCTTGACCTGGCCAAGGCATTTGACACAGTTCCCCACTCAGATATCATAAATAAACTCACAACACTGGGGATAAATCCCTTTGTCACCAGATGGATAGCCAACTAGTTCATGGAAAGTACACATGGTTAAAGTGGGTGAATCCAGATCCAGTAAGAGGCCAGTTACTAGTGGTGTGCCACAGGGCTCAGTACTGGGACCACTCCTTTTCAGAATATACTTATCTAAAGTCATAGCAAATGTCAAAGCTTCTGGATTACAAAGTTTGCTGATGACTGCCAGATGGGGGCAATCATTGATTTCTCCAGCTATGGGCGGCACAGTGGTGCAGCGGTTAACGTCGTCGCCTCACAGCAAGAGGTTCTCCGGTTCGATTCTCGGCTGGGGTGCCTTCTGTGTGGAGTTTGCATGTTCTCCCTGTGTTCGCGTGGGTTTCCTCTGGGTACTCCGGTTTCCTCCCACATTCCAAAGACATGCATCTGGAGCGTTTCTCCCCGGGCCTCCGCTGAAAACAGGCTCTGTTGAACCTAGTCGGACATTCCCGGTCAACAAATGTTAAATAAAAATAAAATAAAATAAAAAATGAAGATATCCTTCAGGAGAGTCTACATCAGACAAATGATTTGTGCCAGAACCATGGCCTAAAACTAAATGCAAAAAATGCATTATCATATCCTTTGGTATGTTCAATACCCCTACAAATTATGACATCAAAAGCACAACTCTTAGAGTAGAATCAGAGGTGTCAGAGATCTAGATACACAGATAGCAGCCTGAACTTTGATTGATATGTCTCCATGAGGAAATTATGTGACACAACGTATAAGTAAAGGTATGGTATCCAGATCCAAGGAAATTACAGTCCTGCTATACTCAGCCCTCATTAGACCAATAATTGAGTACAGTGCACCATTTGACATATACTTAACTAGGCACTTACAGCAGATGGAAAGGCCTCAGAAGTTCCTCACAAAGAAAACACAGGGTGTAAACAACATGAACTATGCAGATAGACTAAAAGCACTATCCCTTTACTCGGTCTCCTACCGACTATTAAGGGGTGACCTATGCCCGACCTACAATGCTCTAACTAATCCAGCCTTGATGGAGCTGCTACCCATCCGTAAGTCAAACAGCATGAGGTTCACCTGATATAGGTGTCTAATCCTAGTCAGCAACTCAAACAAAACATGCTGGAGAGACAGATATGTGTCTTAGAGATTGCTCCATCTTTAGAACAGACTTCCTATTCACATTAAGCAGAGTCCTTCCCTAGCCTTTTTCAAATGCAATTTGGATCAATGGATGGGAAATCACAAATTCACACCTGTGGTAGTGCCTATGTCCAGTGAATAGCTTGCTCAGAATTCCTATGCGGGGTTGGGATGGTGAATAAAGGACTGGTTGCTCACTGTTACACTGTAACTTTTAAAACAGTGCTTGCCTTATGCTACCCTCAAGGCTGACAATACTCTGCTGTGTACATAATGAAGACTTGCCTGCTTCCCTGAGCACTGCCTTATGCTACCCTCATGGCTGACAATACTCTGCCATGTACATAATGTACACTTGCCCTGCATCCCTGAGTACTGCCTTATGCTACCCACATGCTGACAATACTCTACTGTGTACATAATGTACACTTGCCCTGCATCCCTGAGTATTGCCTTATGCTACCCACATGACTAACAATACTCTGCCATGTACATAATGTACATTTGCCCTGCATCCCTGAGTACTGCCTTATGCTACCCACATGCTGACAATACTCTACTGTGTACATAATGTACACTTGCCCTGCATCCCTAAGTACTGCCTTATGCTACCCACATGGCTAACAATACTCTACTGTGCACATAATGTACACTTGCACTGCATCCCTGAGTACTGCCTTATGCTACCCACATGGCTAACAATACTCTACTGTGTACATAATGTACACTTGCCCGCTTCCCTGGGAATGGTATTGTTAAGTGGCTCAATCACACAGCATGAAACCAGAGGCTGAGAGAATTAAACCCAAAACTATATAATGGAGCTTTTTAGGTACTCCTAGCCTAAATACTGATGCAAGCAAGCTGTGTAAAACTGATTGCAAATGCTTCATTATGTGAAAATATGCCTCAGGAATGCAGCTGTGAAATCAACTTTGTTCAGTTGATCTGGTTATCTTTCTGAATAAACAAAGAGAATGTTTAAGTATTTTATACACCAATTAATACTGTCTTGAATCTTTGGATAATTTTTAAAGTTATCTTGAAATATTCAGCAAAGGTAGGGCTCTCTTCTTCTACACCTTAATTGTGTTCTGCTCTGTTAAACTAATAAAATATTCATTGCTAACTAATTATAAGCCTGTCTTAAAGACTGAACGATACAGGCAGCCTAGGCAGGGAGCCTTACATTATGTTGTTATACTTAACATGAAGTCATTACTGTTACATTTTAATTTCACTTTTTAATTCAATGTAATCTGTGAGGTAGCCAAGGCAAAATGTGAAATTTTAGTTTAAGTCCTTCAGTTTAAGTTTCCACAGCAAGGCAAATGAGAATTCTGTGATGAAGCATTATTTGCATAATTCCCAACATGCTCTGAAATTGAGATGACAGCTGTTTTTTTTTATTTCCCCTCTAACTCTCTCCCTTTCTACATCCAGTACAAATATTTGGCAATATTTTTCCCTGACATCTGCACATAAAATAAATGTTCTAGGGGTGACCGCCTTTCAAATTTGTCCAACACCAGACATTGGTGGTTTGAAGATGCAGTCTACTGAGAATAAATAAGGCATTGTTATTTTCTTTCAGTTCTTTCACATATACTTCAGTGCCTTAAACTGCATTTTTTAAAAGACTAATATAGTTGTGAAAATCATATAGAGGAACCTAATGTAGCTCCTGCATACTATAAAACATAAAATCTGCTGTATGTATGTGTGTGTGTGTGTGTGTGTGTGTGTGTGTGTGTGTGTGTGTGTGTGTGTGTTTTTTTGTCCAGCACAGGAAATCTTATCTCTGGTAATTGCTGAACACATGCACATCCTTTAAATTGTCAACTGCATACAAAGTCAACACACAAAACATCAAGCTTAAATCAATGAGCCAGCACAACATCAAAACAAGGCTGTATCAGGTTGTCCAAGATCACGGTACAGTGGGGAGTGGGGATTTGCCATATATAATTAACAGGGAGTAAACAAGCTCAGCCCCCAAAATGCTTTACACATTGTTACACATTGTTTTGGTGTTTTCCACTGTTGTGCAGATTAGATGATTTGAGTTCAATATTTACTATGTTGATGTTGTATGCAGTCAGCCATTTAAACTAGGTCCTATATATATAAAAAATACTTTCACTCACTGCGAGTGAGCCTGCTCAGACCTCTTTGTGTGTAAGCTAATTTAGTAGCAGAAATAGATAATAAACCAGAAACAAGAATCAAACAAGTGAACATTCAACTGAAAAGTAACACAGGTAAAAAATACAAAGTAAAAAATTTAGACTATGCTAAGTCCTTTTCAGTAGACATAAAATATGTTAAACATGCCGGTTCCTTCATAGGGAGTCAAACATATCCCAGTAGTTAGCTGGCTAGTGCTAAGAGGTAGCTGTTCAGGATGTTAGAAATGTATGTCCTGGCTTGTTGAAAACCCTACAGATTGGTTCATTGGATGCTATGGTCACTTCCCTCCAATTGTGGTGGTGTGCTACCAGAGTATCCTTCTTGTAGAGCATGGTTCTTATGCTGAGGATTGTGTGTTTTTCCTCATTAGTAAAGAAAGGTTGTAGTTGACTACACACACACACACACACACACACACACACATATATATATATATATATATATATATATATATATATATATATATATGTATGTGTGTGTATACATATATATATATATATAGAGAGAGAGAGAGATTTAGCATAGTTGCTATTTGGCAAAGCGATATATTAAACATATTTTGATATACTGTATATATGCTATAATTTAAGGCAAAAGCTTGAAGGTGGTGTGTGTAGACAACATATTACAGTAGCAAAAAAAAACTGCAATAGTCCAGTATAATGCAAATCATCTGGGGGCATACTTCTCAAACTATTAGTATAAGAAATCTGAACAAACCTTGACAAAATGGTGGGACAAAGGCCCAAAAATAAGGACATATTTTCAATTTTGCTGTTATAAATGTAGAATGTTGCTAGAGTAACAGGGTTTGTTTTAACATACATTTTCTGAAGGATTTGAATCTGACACTCAAGATTGTCCCAGTGATTTGCCAGAAAACCACAAATTTTGTGAGGAATAGACCAAAAATCTGGACATTCTGTGAAAATCTGGACAGTTGAGTCATATATCTTGAGAGAGTCTACTAAAATAATGGCTAGAAGCCTACAAGTCTAGAAACATTTGCCTCACTCAGAAATTTCAAAGCCAGGTAGGGAGAATTTTAGTGAACAATAAAGCTGTGAAAATACCAAGAGAATCATTAGAAGACCTATGATTCCATACCTCTCAATCTTTTAGTGAAAGAATTCTGGATAAAGGCAACAATAATGGTGGGATGAAGACCCGGAATCAGGCACAGGTTGTAAATATTGCTGTTATGAATTTATTAAGTTGCTAGCAAAGCAGGTTTTGCATTAGCACTGCATTTTCTGAATGGTGTAAAGTCTGAAACTACAATGTCTACCATTATTTAGTGACTGTAGTCCTCAATTATTTTCTAGAAAACCACAATTTTTTTGAGGACTTAAACAAAAGTACCAGGCAGAAATCTGGACATTCTGCAAAAATTCTGTTCCGCTGAGAGGTATGTATGGATCTACTCCAGAAGTACCAGAAAGCTAACCATGGATTTACTCCAGGAATACCAGGACCCTAACTGTGGATTTACTCCAAGAGTGCCAGGGACCTTACTGTTCATTTACTATAGGAGTACCAGAACCTTACTGTGGATTTACTCTAGGTGTACCAGGGCCCCTACTCTGCTTTACCATTACCCATGGAACTATTCAAGTAGTGTCAGAAACCTAACCATGGATTTAGTCCAGGAGTACCAGGAGCCTTACTGTTGATTAATTCCATGATTACCAGGAATCTAACTGTGGATTTACTCCAGAGGAGCCAGGTGCCTTACTATGGTCTTACTCATGGAGTACCAGGTGCCTAACTCTGGATTTACTCCAGAAGTTCCAGGGGCCTTACTAAGGATTTTCTCAAGGTGTACCAGGAACATAACTGTGGCTTTACTCCATGAGTACCAGAAGCCTAACTGTGGATTTACTCCAGGAGGACCAGCAGCTTTACTGTGGCTTTACTCTAGGAGTACCAGGAGAGTAACTATGAATCTACTCAAGATCTACCGAGAGTCTAACTGTAGATTTAGTCCAGGAGTACCTGAAGCATATCTGTGGATTCACTGTAGGTGTGCCAGGAGTTTAACTGTAGATTTACTCCAGGAGTATCAGCAGCATTACTAGGAATATGTTTGAGGATGCAATGCGAAGTAACCAAGGGTGCCATACTAAAGCCTGCAAATTGTACAGACTAATGTATTTCATTGACAGATGTCAAAATTGGGCTAACAGGCAAGGACTAACAGGCACGTAATTGAACTGTACATGACCAAAATTATATTAAGCAGTACTTTTTATGTTTTCCTTTTAGCTAAAATTGAACCTTAGTGTGACTTTTTCACTGAAAATAAATTGCACTTAACCTAAAGAGATTGTCTCTAGTGCATTGAGTGTACTGCTATATATATATATATATATATATATATATATATATTTATTTATTTATATATATGGTTCCCCTTCAGACAGTCGAAAGGCTGAAATCTCAAAATGCATATGGCTGAAGCTGTATGCTCCAATTTCAGAAGCTCGACCTTCTGTAAGGGAGATAAAAAAAAAAAAAACACAACAATGTTTCTGCAGGGAGGCAAGCCCCCCTGCACCCCCCCATACCTCCCACTACTTATTTATTCCAACTTCGAGATCTCACTACAGCACAGAAAGAGAAATCTCCCATTCTGCACTGTATGCCGATCCCCATTCAGACGGTCAAGCTTCTGAAATTTCAAGCATACAGTCTCGACCATATGCATTTTGAGATTTCAGGCATTGCACCTTCTGAAGGGGAACTACATATATATATATATATATATATATATATATATATATATATATATATATATATATATATATATATATAAACATTAGTTCATTTTTATTTTACCTGTTTTAAAAATATCCCTGGGTTTTCTTACTGAGTAAACATGGAGATTGGGAAAGAAAGACAAGGGAAGAGAGAGGAAAAAGAGAATTTACTGTTTTTTTTTTCCTGAAAATTTGCTTTTGCCAAAAGAATATCACATCTAACATTAGTTCCCCTAGGGGTTGCAAAAGATGAAAAAATATTCTAAAGTTCGAAATTGTGAGGAATAATTATACTAACTGCCAAAGATGTTAATGCTGTGGGGGATACTCGAGAGTTTTTCAGAGATGTAAATATAAGTTGTGTCTCATTCTGTTTACATAGAATTTACTTCAGCTGGTTCTGCAGCTGTCTCTGCAGGCCTTGTTAAAACACTTCCTAAGCAGTTCAGTATCTGTGGCAGGTACCGACAACAGTGATAGAGCATACCCAGGCCAGAAAAAGTTGTAAGTGTTTACTGCCATAGTATACTACATCCAGAGTAAGTTATATCTGCTGTACTGTGAAATTAAGACATTATTGTTCCTGCTGCTCTGGCTATAGCTTTATTCTGAAAATATATGGTAACTGTACATTTAGTGGGATCATTTTCTCAAGCATCTTTGAATGCCAAATGCTAGAAGAATGTGTAAATGTAAAGTTGTAGTTAAAATGTAAGGGTGTGGTATTTCTAGCAGTTGTTATTAAATGTCTACACAGACTTCTCTTTTTATGAGGTTGTTTGTTCATTCATTCATTCATCCATTCTGTGATTACAGTCATAAACATACTATAAGTAACTGATCAGAATACGGCCCCCCTCAACCAAAGAAAAATCTCTTCCAATATTAAGGGCATTAGTTATTATGTCCTGTCTCAATTTACAAAGCCACCACCCACAAACACACATTCATTACTTTTTCATAAATAAACAGCTATGGCTGTTTAAATTAGGGCTGCTGCTAAACTGCTGTTAATGTGTCCGATTAACATAGAAAAATTATCGGTGATTAAAATTTTTAATGCAACACCTACATGCATTATTTAATTCACGCATTGTTAAAGAAGCAGCACTGGGTCAGCTTCACTTTATCACTTCCTGTGTTGTTTCCAGTCTTCCTTTTGTGAGCGATAAATGAAAGATGGTTCAAATAGAACAACACTATTCATCAGTGGCAAGATCATGGAGAATTTAGGGGAATGTAACTACTTTTGAGTTGGTTCAAAATGGAATCAAAGGTGGAAAGAATGATTTGGAATGTAAAGTTTGTTTTTACAACTAGTGATACCGTGGTATGCAAATATTGAAAAAAAGAGTTTAAATATTGTAGCAATTCGATGCTGAGTTATCACCTGAGAACCAAGCATGCATTTATTGCTCATGATGAGGCATAACATTGCCCACATCGTCAACTAAAGTTAAATCAGCATGTTGCCAGACAACGTTATATGAACTTCAGGAGATAACAAAACCAATGGATCAAGCACAATACAACATTACTAACTCCATTGCAAGATGGAGTGCTGAGAATACTCGACCAATTAACATAGTCACTGATGAAGATCTCCAGGACATTATTCATGTTGCCAGTGGAAATCTGTCATATACTTTGCCTTTCAGGTTTGTCATTAGCAATCAAATTGACACTTTGTATGAGCAAGAGAGAGAGAGAAAACAAAAGTCAGGTTATGGCTATCGATAGCAACCTTGGCATTACTTGTCATTTCATTGACAAAGATTGAGTTTCTCACCTTTGCAATTTGCATTGAGGAACAGCACTATTTAGAAAACTGTGCAGAGTACTTTTTATCAGTAGTGAGATCATGGAGAATTTATGAGAAAATGACTACTTTTAACACAGACAATGCACGTAATGTGCTCTAGGAGGACTGACATTTCAGAACATGCCCTGTGCAGCACACAGTCTTCAGTTGTCGGGAATCAAAGGCCTCCTAGCTAAATGCTGCAAAGTTTTGGGACACTTTAAACACAGTCATGAGGACAGTGCTGAGTTGCCATTGCAGCAGGTGCAACTGTATCAGAGACAGGAAAAGTTAATCAGGATGTTCCTATAAGTTGGAATTCATCTCTTCAGATGATCGAATGACTTCTAAACAACAAAGAAGCTGTGCTGAAAACTCTCCTACAACACAGGCTCTACTAATGAAGACAGAGTGGGAGAATCTGCACCTGTTACATACGGTTCTCAATCTCTGTCACTATACTACAGAATTACTGAGCAGAGTGCAGTATGTTTCCTGCTAAATGATACTTCCAACTCTCTGCCACCTTGAAGTCAAAATGGTAGTATTTGATGATGATGACCCTGCTAGCATCACACATTTCAAAGAAGCATTTCTGATGGATCTAGAACAACGCAAACTGAACCTCAACCTTTCATGGTTAGAAATTGCGAGTGCACTGAACCCACATTTTTAAAATCTTAAATGCTTGCAAAAGAACAAAAGACACAAGATTTGGCACGCACTAGAGTTCCTTGTGGAACATTCTGATCAATGTGGTAATCATCAACCAGAAGAAGAGCCACCCATAAAGAGAATGCGAATGCATGAACTTTCATCAGACTCTGAAGATGAGTCACTGATACCACTCTCCTCCTCTGAGAAAGCAGTTGTTGAGCAATACAGACTTGAAAACAAATTGACATTGACTCCGATCTATTGCAGTGGTGGAAGCTATACAAGGACGATTACCCAGTCCTGGCTAAGTTAACCAGAAAATATTTAGCACCCCAGCCACTACTGTCCCTTGTGAATGCTTGTTTTTGGTGTCTGGATATGCTGTCAATAAAAAAAGACCATCTGTTGAACCAACTAATGTAAATAAACTGGTCTGCTCAAGCAATTGGGTGAAAAAATAAAGTAAGTGACAACATCAATATCTTGTTTTTTTTTCTTGTCTTGTGTTTTATTCACTCTCAGTTTATATCAAAGTGCTAGACTAATATGCTTGAAGGAAAAAATGTTGATTAATATGCGATTAATTTCAATTAAAATTTTTCATTGAGAAATTAATTATGATTACATTTTTTAATTGAACATCAGCCCTAGCTTGAATGAATGAATGAATGAATGAATGAATGTCAGTAGTGCACTTGTTGAGTGGCACTACTGATCACACCTCGTAACACCTTGCACATGGGGCAGCCTCTCCCTTCATTGAGCTCTACCTATTGGTGGGTGCTTAATCCAATGCAAGATAACAAGAGTGCTGGAGTCTGTCCTACCAAGAAATTGAAAGAATTCCTTGAATTCATCCTGAGAAGGGGATGCCAACACATCACAGGATACGCATACACAAGCATTCACTCTAACATGGCATCCACACCTATGGACAAGTAAGAGGACTCCAAATTCTCATATGACATGTCTTTGGGATGTGGTAGGAAATCAGAGCACCTGACAAAAGGTTACACATCACAGGGAGGATATGCAAATACTTCACAGAAATCACTGCAGCTGAGAACCAAATTAGAGAGCCAAGGACTGTGAGGGAGCAACATGAACTACATGCTGCATGTGGATCAAATATTAATAATTATTACCCCTGCAGAGAATAGCAGCACCACAGATGGATACAAAATTTCTGGCTGAGAGCATCAGGTGGTATAAACACACACACAATGGCTTGAAGAACACTTATAAACACATACAAGATGGGTGCAGGAACACTAATAATCACGTACAAGATGGGTGCAGGAACATTGATAATAAACACGTACAAGATGGGTGCAGGAACAATGATAACAACAGCTATTAATTCAAGTTGTTGGATCCTTGGTCACCCATGATAACAATAGATATGATGCATTCATGAGGGCATATGAGAGCATAAGCTACAGAGGAGAAATAGCAAAAGACCTCAGTTGAGAGAATCATCTGGACGTACAGAACCAACTGCTATTGCAGAGGAGTTAATGACTTTCACACAGAAAAATACAAAAGCTATGTCAGGTATATGGGTGAAAGACTAAAACTTGGAGAAACTAAACAAAGATAAAGTATTATTTATTTATTTATTTATTTACATTTGCTTACCGGGAAATTCCAACTGGATGCAGGTCCTTTTTCAGCAGATGCCCGGGAAGAAAAGCTCCACATCATGTACATGATAGAGATACAAAGTTGCAGCAATAGTAAACAATATTACAGGTTGTTGGCTTTAATACAATAACAAGATATTGATTATCAACAGTATATACAGAAAATGTTGCAAGTTAAGACATATTAAGACATGTAGATTACAAGAACTGATTATATGCTTGACATAGGTAGCTTAAGAGAAGACACAGCAGCAGAGAGCACAAGATAACCTGCCAAGAAAAAAATGAAAATATATATACGTGTGCACATGTGTGTGAGTGTGTGTGTATATATATATATATATATATATATATATATATATATATATATATATATATATATATATATATAAACATATACATACATATATCTACATATGATACCCACTTAATTAGCAATTTCACCAAGAAATTGATGTCATGGGGCTTCCAAAGATGGCTGCACACTGATTAACAGCTTAACTTCAGTTTTTCCAATGTGAAAAAAAAAAAGTTGAAGGACAAGGGCCTGGAACTCTGTCACTCTTAGTAAATTCAATTACTGGCTAGTAAATACACTGTCTGGATTCCATCAAAGTAGAAACTTAGAGTGCTTGAAAGAAAATCAACTAGAAAAGGTGAAGAGAAAACACTGACTGGGAGAAACCCTGCAGCTCTTCTGCAAAAAGCAGTTCGAGCTCCAGCTTTGGTGCAAGACATGGCTTCCAGTAATCTAGATGAAAAAAAAAGTCAAATGTGCCTAGAGACAATTAAAATAAGTAAAACACTGAAGGAGTATATCAACACAAATAACAAAAGGCTGGAAAAAATGGAAGAAGCTTCAAAAAGATATTCAGATGAGCTGATAAAACTGCAAACATTAGAAGTAGAAATGAAGAAAAGTCTGGCTGACTATTAGAATGCTCAACAAGAGATGTTTCAGAAAAATGTTACAATTAGAGCACATAGGGAAAAATCTGAGTTTTCTGCTATACCAGTGAAACTAGAAGGAACAGACTGTATTAATTTTATGAAGGCACAAATAAGCATCTGAACCGGTATTCTACAGCAGGAACTGTTACTTGAAAGGGCACACTTCGTGTATGCTCCAAACCTGGCCATTGGAAAGCAGCCAAAACCTATATTAGTAATGATGCAAACATACAAGAGTTGATCCTGGGAAACCTGTGGCAAAGGGACAAAGTATTAAATGTTGGAAACAGTAGAGTGGTCATGAACAATGATTATTCATTGTACACCAGGCAGAAGAGAAGCAAATTTATTCCTGCAATCAGGGAATGTTGAGATGTAGATATGAGATTCAAGCTGCTGTATTCAGCCGTCTTCTGAATATTTTTCCTGGAGGATCAAAGTCATTTTTTGATACAGAACTACTTAGGAGGAAATACAAAAGTCTGTCCAACAAAAAGTGAGCCATCGAGTAGAAGGGGACTCTGCTTTTCATTATTCTAATAGCAAAGCCCATGGATAGACTTTGCCAGTGAAACCTTTTCCGTTGTTCCAAACGAAAATGCTTGAGAGACAGAGAAAAGCATAGGTGTTGACTAGAGGAATTGGCAGTACATTGGACATGAGCAAGAGTCTGGAGTTTGGAAATGGAGATGAAGAGCAGAAGAGCATCAATTGCATTTGTGAAATACAGCTGTACAAGAAAAAGTGGAAATAATGACTTTGTCGACTTTTTTAAGCTTGTAGTGAACTGAAAAGCATTTGCTTCACTTCAAGTCTTTAATGTTTGGAAGAATGCTGAGGGGAGGGAAAAAGATAGGAAAGGGTAACTGTAGAGTAAAACAATTTATGTTCTTAACAGTAATTCTATGAAACTTTTCATGATATAAATTGCATGTTTTATGGTAAAGCACTTTTAGTTGTATGTGATAAAGATACTCAAATAAACAAATGCCTTTTTCTTTTCTTTCTGCTTTTTTAGTAATAAGAAATTGCATTACGATGCAAAACATGAAAAAAGGCTAGAAAAAAGCATGCTTAAGTTAATAGGCCATAATTGTGGGTTGTTGAGTTGGGCATGAGGTGCTAAAGTACAATGATCATCACAGATGGTCTATATCATATGAGCGAATCGCACAAATTGTGAACGTTCATAATATCTAACATACCGGACCTCAAACTTCCTATTGTGGGGGGCTGCACCCCCCACACCCCTCACTAAATTAATATTCCAACTCCAAGATCGCACTACAGTGAGGAAAGGGCAAAAATCCCATTTTCACTGTACCGCAATCGCAGAAAAATCACTTCAAGGTCCGGTACGTTCGATATTATGAGCGTTTGCAATTTGTGCAATTCACTCTTATGATATAGACCCATCATAGATGTACAGCTGATATGTTTTCTGTTACTTTTGCATATGTGAATGTCTGGATTAAGAACTCTGGCTTAATCTAAAAACATGTATAGCACAAGCAAAAACAAACTAAAAATCCACGAAAACAGGTAGAGGGAAGCAAGGCAGCAAACATCAATAGATGAAAGTTAATCTTCTTTAATACAGATAAAATGTGAAGCGCTTTTCATTTGAGACTGTGCTCAAACTTCTTCAGGTTCTGCTGAAGAAGTTTGAGCACAGTCTCAAACGAAAAGCGTGTCACATTTTATCTGTATTAATCTAAGAACATGTTGAAAGTGGAAACAAGTAAATGACAGAACAATGAATAAAATGAAAGTTTTCCTATAGCAAAAATATTTCATCTTGTCTTTAGAAGCCTAAAGCTGAGGGCTACATTTTTTCCTCTTGCTTTTTACATGGAGACAAGCTGATTATATAGCAATAAAAGAAAGTCAAAACATTGGTTTCGTCAAGGCTAAAAGTTAATGGTTTCTGAAAGTATGCAAGTTGTTTTCATGTATGGGAGGGGAATAAAGATAAAAAAGAACAATTACCATAAGTAGAAGCACAGGCAGTTAACATTCTTCTTAGCATGGGAAACCGCATCTTTACGTTACCTAAGGCCTATATTTGCAGCTGTCTGTCTGGGACAATTGCTCCTATTAGGAGGGTTAAACTTCATTATTTGAAGATGTACACTGTTTTGAGTGCATTAAGTTAAAGGGTTATAGGGATATTCTGCGGATGTGTTTGATTTTTTGGGGGGGGTCATTAAAACAAAAATTCTTCAAAATGTAGCATAGATTCCAATGCTGTTGATAAAAAAGAACTGCATAAAGTGTCAACTTACCATACATTGTTAAGTGCATGTATCACAAAAAATGTAAATAGACATTTAAACAAGCCTTCTGTGTGGAGTCTGCATGTCCTCCCTGCAGTCAAGTGGCCTCCGAAAGACATGCGTGAATGGATGTGCCTTTACTGAAGGTTGGGTGTCGGGCTGGCAACTCGGCACCATAAAAATCGACTGCCAATCATTAGCGGACCGGAGTTCCACTGTGGCGACCCCTAACTGGGAAAAGATGAAAAGACAAACAACATTTAAACAAGCTGTCATGTATAACACATGAAAATAATGATTTCTTATAGTGGTGAAACTTTACATATTCTCCTAGAATGTAAATGATCTCATAGGTATAGATAACAAGGAAATAATATTTAATTATATTAAGAAAGGCAAACTGCAACTTGCAATGCTACAGGAGACACAATTGAAAAGAACTAAGCATGTGAAGTTAATAAAGAATTTCAGGACAGATATTCAGCAGAATATCAGAGACAAAGGAAAAGAGGAGTAATTATATTAATTGCTAAAGGAGCTCCAATAGTGATAGAAGAGGAAAACAAATCATAATGGTAGATCTCTGATAGTAAGAATCTACTGGCAAGGGATTAAGGACTACAATGGCATGTATTTATATTATACCTAATACTGATATTATGAAGCTTAAAAAACGAGGAGAAATCCTCAGCTTTCAACAGGCAATATTACTTATAGGCATTTGATTTGCAATAGTGATAGTGTACCTTGGGGGACATAGAAGGGAAATATAATAAAAAAGGGTAGATTTCTGAAGAAATTTATGAAAATATTTGGTATGGAAGATGTGCATTCAGTAGTAAGAACTTGGAGATAATTTACATAATATTCCCCAAGGTACAACTGGGCTAGACTATCAGAAAGTGTATATGTTCATTGTATTGATCACTGTTGATCACTGTTGCAATAGCCTTATCTGTATGGGTTATATCTTGCAAGGGCAATTCGGACGTACAGTTTCCAAACCTTCAGGGTACCAAACTATCAAGCAGCTCAGGCTGTGCTGACTAAAAGACAAGTTTGGGAGCAAAGCCCTTCAGAGCTTTACTACCACTAAAAAGTATACTCCTCTGAGGCTTTTGAGGATTGATGGTTGGCTTTTGTTTTCTTTTGCTGGACAGATAAGCTCCCTTTGGGGGAAAAAAAACTTCAATTTTCATAAATCTGTTGATTTTTTTTTTACTTTTCTCTTCAGGAAAGTTATTTAAAGTGTTGTGTTTTATCAAACTGTTGTCAGACTGTAATGTACTTTTAAATGGAGCATTTTTATCTGTCAGTTTAAAAGTAGTGTTAATTAAATGAAAACATATTTTCTGTGGAGACACTGTGTTTATTTTTCCTTGGTTGGGATGGCATAGTGTTTGAGAGTATTTTTTACTCTATTTTTTCTGTCACAAAAAGTAATTTATGTGGCTTGGCAGTTTTAACAGCATTGGCTGCTTGTCTTTCCCATGAAACAGGCATAATTTTCAGCTTTAACAGTCCCATGGTCAGTCCTTCTCTCAGTTACAAAAAGAAAATGTAAAGCAAACATTCTTTGCCACATAGCAGGCTAAGAGCTGAAACTATTTTAACTCATTCGCTTTTTTATTCATTTTTAACTCAATGTTCAATCCATTTTTGAACTCATTCACTTTTTCAACTGCGCCTCTTAAATGTTTTTATTCCAACTGTACAGGGGAGGGTAATAACATTTGTATATTGTATTATTCATTTTTGAATCTGTTTTTTCTATTAATTTCTCATACTGCTCAGACAAGCTCCTCGTGGTCCTGCAGAGTGGTCTTAGCTACAGAGAACTCAGAAAAGTGACTACTTTCTGGATTTAAGTATCTTTGCTTTTTTTTCACTTGGAATAGCTTCTGTAGCTTACCCTGAACTAGCTTGAGCTGTTTTTTAACTGTTTGCTGCATTATTTTAAAATCTGCACTTAAAGTTACTTTTTAGTCGAATTTGATCAAAAGTTTGTTTGTTTGTTTGTTTGTTTGTTTAATTTAACTGTTGAGGCTGCCCACTAAAGTGAGCTAGCCTGTGTAACTGATTTATCACTGTTTCTGCATTTTCTGTGTGTTTCTATCAAAAAAACAAAAAAAAATAATCCTTGTTTTCCTGCCTCTCCTCAACTAGTTTAGACCAGTTTACAGGCATTGCTGTATTCTGGGCTGTGGTGTAGTTCCTGTGTTGTCCATTACCTTACTTGGATAGAAGGAAGTTTCTTTGCTTACCAGTGGGAGTGGGGAGCCTTGAGCAGCCTACCTGTCCCTGTAGGAAGTGACCTCAGCCCAAGAAGCTGTAGTAATTAGTTGTTTTGGACCATTTCTAGCTCTTTTGTAGTTCCCTGTTTAAAATCCGCCTCTGGGCATTTTTTTCTGGCAATACTGCTCAGACAAGCTCCTCGTGGTCCTGCAGAGTGGTCTTAGCTACAGAGAACTCAGAAAAGTGACTACTTTCTGGATTTAAGTATCTTTGCTTTTTTTCACTTGGAATAGCTTCTGTAGCTTACCTTGAACTAGCTTGAACTGTTTTTAACTGTTTGTTGCATTATTTTAAAATCTGCACTTAAAGTTACTTTTTAGTCAAATTTGATCGAAAGTTTGTTTGTTTGTTTGTTTAATTTAACTGTTGAGGCTGCCCACTAAAGTGTGCTAGCCTGTGTAACTGATTTATTACTGTTTCTGCATTTTCTGTGTGTTTCTATCAAAAAAAACAAAAAAATAATCCTTGTTTTCCTGCCTCTCCTCGACTAGTTTAGACCAGTTTACAGACATTGCTGTATTCTGGGCTGTGGTGTAGTTCCTGTGTTGTCCATTACCTTACTTGGATAGAAGGAAGTTTCTTTGCTCACCAGTGGGAGTGGGGAGCCTTGAGCAGCCTACCTGTCCCTGTAGGAAGTGACCTCAGCACAAGAAGCTGTAGTAATTGGTTGTT
Source organism: Protopterus annectens (assembly GCF_019279795.1). Lineage (NCBI taxonomy): Eukaryota > Metazoa > Chordata > Ceratodontiformes > Protopteridae > Protopterus > Protopterus annectens. Next base: position 1,658,938,290 of record NC_056741.1, on the reverse strand, counting down.
TTGGACCATTTCTAGCTCTTTTGTAGTTCCCTGTTTAAAATCCACATCTGAGCATTTTTTTCTGGCTATACTGCTCAGTCAAGCTCCTTGTGGTCCTGCAGAGTGGTCTTAGCTACAGAGAACTCAGAAAAGCGACTACTTTCTGGATTTAAGTATCTTTGCTTTTTTTTTCACTTGGAATAGCTTTTGTAGCTTACCCTGAACTAGCTTGAACTGTTTTTTAACTGTTTGTTGCATTATTTTAAAATCTGCACTTAAAGTTACTTTTTAGTCGAATTTGATCGAAAGTTTGTTTGTTTGTTTGTTTAATTTAACTGTTGAGGCTGCCCACTAAAGTGTGCTAGCCTGTGTAACTGATTTATCACTGTTTCTGCATTTTCTGTGTGTTTCTATCAAAAAAACAAAAAAATAATCCTTGTTTTCCCGCCTCTCCTCGACTAGTTTAGACCAGTTTACAGGCATTGCTGTATTCTGGGCTGTGGTGTAGCTCCTGTGTTGTCTATTACCTTACTTGGATAGAAGGAAGTTTCTTTGCTCACCAGTGGGAGTGGGGAGCCATGAGCAGCCTACCTGTCCCTGTAGGAAGTGACCTCAGCACAAGAAGCTGTAGTAATTGGTTGTTTTGGACCATTTCTAGCTCTTTTGTAGTTCCCTGTTTAAAATCCACCTCTGGGCATTTTTTTCTGGCTATACTGCTCAGTCAAGCTCCTCGTGGTCCTGCAGAGTGGTCTTAGCTACAGAGAACTCAGAAAAGCAACTACTTTCTGGATTTAAGTATCTTTGCTTTTTTCACTTGGAATAGCTTCTGTAGCTTACCCTGAACTAGCTTGAACTGTTTTTTAACTGTTTGCTGCATTATTTTTAGACTCTGCACTTAAAGTTACTTTTTAGTCGAATTCGATTGAAAGTTTGTTTGTTTGTTTGTTTAATTTAACTGTTGAGGCTGCCCACTTAAGTGTGCTAGCCTGTGTAACTGATTTATCACTGTTTCTGCATTTTCTGTGTGTTTCTATCAAAAAACAAAAAAACAAAAAAATAATCCTTGTTTTCCCGCCTCTCCTCGACTAGTTTAGACCAGTTTACAGGCATTGCTCTATTCTGGGCTGTGGTGTAGTTCCTGCATTGTCCATTACCTTACTTGGATAGAAGGAAGTTTCTTTGCTCACCAGTGGGAGTGGGGAGCCTTGAGCAGCCTACCTGTCCCTGTAGGAATTGACCTCAGCACAAGAAGCTGTATTAATTGGTTGTTTTGGACCATTTCTAGCTCTTTTGTAGTTCCCTGTTTAAAATCTGCCTCTGGGCATTTTTTTCTGGCTATACTGCTCAGACAAGCTCCTCGTGGTCCTGCAGAGTGGTCTTAGCTACAGAGAACTCAGAAAAGTGACTACTTTCTGGATTTAAGTATCTTTGCTTTTTTTTCACTTGGAATAGCTTCTGTAGCTTACCCAGAACTAGCTTGAACTGTTTTTTAACTGTTTGCTGCATTATTTTAAAATCTGCACTTAAAGTTACTTTTTAGTCGAATTTGATTGAAAGTTTGTTTGTTTGTTTGTTTAATTTAACTGTTGAGGCTGCCCACTAAAGTGTGCTAGCCTGTGTAACTGATTTATCACTGTTTCTGCATTTTCTGTGTGTTTCTATCAAAAAAACAAAAAAACAAAAAAATAATCCTTGTTTTCCCGCCTCTCCTTGACTAGTTTAGACCAGTTTACAGGCATTGCTGTATTCTGGGCTGTGGTGTAGTTCCTGTGTTGTCCATTACCTTACTTGGATAGAAGGAAGTTTCTTTGCTCACCAGTGGGAGTGGGGAGCCTTGAGCAGCATACCTGTCCCTGTAGGAAGTGACCTGAGCACAAGAAGCTGTAGTAATTGGTTGTTTTGGACCATTTCTAGCTCTTTTGTAGTTCCCTGTTTAAAATCCGCCTCTGGGCATTTTTTCTGGATATACTGCTCAGACAAGCTCCTCGTGGTCCTGCAGAGTGGTCTTAGCTACAGAAAACTCAGAAAAGTGACTACTTTCTGGATTTAAGTATCTTTGCTTTTTTTCACTTGGAATAGCTTCTGTAGCTTACCCTGAACTAGCTTGAACTGTTTTTTTAACTGTTTGCTGCATTATTTTAAAATCTGCACTTAAAGTTACTTTTTAGTCGAATTTGATCGAAAGTTTGTTTGTTTGTTTGTTTAATTTAACTGTTGAGGCTGCCCACTAAAGTGTGCTAGCCTGTGTAACTGATTTATCACTGTTTCTGCATTTTCTGTGTGTTTCTATAAAAAAAAAACAAATAAAATAATCCTTGTTTTCCTGCCTCTCCTCGACTAGTTTAGACCAGTTTACAGGCATTGGTGTATTCTGGGCTGTGGTGTAGTTCCTGTGTTGTCTATTACCTTACTTGGATAGAAGGAAGTTTCTTTGCTCACCAGTGGGAGTGGGGAGCCTTGAGCAGCCTACCTGTCCCTGTAGGAAGTGACCTCAGCACAAGAAGCTGTAGTAACTGGTTGGTTTGGACCATTTCTAGCTCTTTTGTAGTTCCCTGTTTAAAATCCACGTTTGCATGGCTTTGCGCGGTTGTGCGCATAGCGCAGCACTGGTTAAACAAGGTTAAACTTCTTCTGGCTCCGCCAAGTCTGCTCTTCAAATTTTCCCTTAAGGAAGCTCTACTCTTAGTATAATCAGACTACTCACTATTTTATAAGCCTAGCACTTGTTCTCAATACTTCTCTACTAAGTAAGCACTCTCGTACTAAGTAAAGCACTACATCTACCTACCACCCCTGTGAATATCCACCTCCCTTAATGGTACAGCACTCCCTTATACTGTTCTAGCATGTCGAGTGGTAGATTACTGGCGTCCTCTCCAGTTCAGCTGGTCAATCTGGGTATCTTGAGACAATGCTACAATTGTCTCATGTACAAAGACAACCCTCTCCTCCTCCCAACAAACACAAATACATGTGAGAGATGCAACTATATAGCCAAACTGGAGGCTGAACTCTCTCAACTCAGGGCTGGCATGACCAGACAGGAGGAGATGGTAACCACACACACAACAATCCCAGTCCCACATAGACCTACCACAACTGCAAACCAAACACATAAAAACACAAAGACATACTCGGAGGCTCTAATAAAAAACTTACCAAAACAACAGAGGCTCCCAAAGCAGACATCCAAAAATCCACCACCTCAAAACAAAACACATGCAACACATACTTCAATAAATCAGTGTGTCAACCAATCACAGCCCTTAAGGCCAAACACCATGCCTGATACACTAGTAATAGGTGACTCTATAGTCAGACACACTGATGTCTCGCTGACCAGGCTGAACACGTAGAGGGTGACTGTGAGCTGTCTATCGGGAGCTAGGATTCGCCACATAAAACACGCACTCAAGTCACTCCAAAGCAAGTACAAATATGACTCCATCATTGTCCATGCTGGCGTGAATGACCTGAGACGTACCTCCCTGGACTACATGAAAAGAGACATAGAGGAGCTCTCTAATTACGTAGCCCAGGCTGGTATGACCCTGACCCTGAGCAGCATCTTGCCCTCATCAAGAATGATACCACAATACAAAGACAATATGATCAGCTTTAATAATTGGCTCAAGTACTGGTGTCATTCTAAGGGGATCCAATGTCTGTCTGCCTGGGATGACATGTTGGACAAGCAACGCTGCTTCACAAGGGATGGCTTACACCTGTCACCACTGGGCTTCCGGATATTGGCTAAGGCTCTTGCCACCCCCATAGTGCCTTTTTTAGGCAAGGCTCAAAAGACAAACCCACCTCCTTAGAAAACAAAATGTAAAAAAACTAAGGGTAATGCTGCTCAACGCCAAAAGTCTAAATCTCAAGATGCAGGCACTCGATGCACTCCTCAGCATGGAGAACATCGACGTCTGTGCAGTAACTGAAACCTGGTTCAAGGCTCCTGAGAGCACCCCAGCGCTACCAGGCTGTACCTCGTATCATGCTTTTCGGCCCCAAAACCCAGGCTGAACCACAAAGGGAGGGGGAGTGTCCATATTCATCAAGGACACCCACACCTCCAGGTTAGTAGCAACACATGAAGCATCAGAGACCAAACAGGTGCAGCTAACCATAGGCAAAATTGCTATACAACTGGTGGCATGTTACAGACCACCCTCCCAATCTCAGGAACCCCACTCAGCCTTCCTGAAGACATTGGAGGATATGAATGTATCACAAAATACCATCATACTGGGAGACTTCAACTACCCAAACATAGATTGGGTACATTATTCTAGCCCTAATACCCTAGCCCAAAGGTTCCTGGAATTCATAAATTCAAATGCACTGGAACAACTAGTCACCTCTCCCACTAGGGGAGATAATATACTAGACCTGATCATCACAAACATGGGGACAAAATGCTCCACACCAGAAGTATATCCCTCACTAGTGAGATCTGACCACAAACTAATCACCCTGGATATACATATCACACCTCCACCCCCAGCACAAAAGACCACAGTGAAAAACTTCTCAAAAGCAGACTTCACTCTTCTTAAGACTGAGATGGTATCCTTTAAGCCCACTGTGCCAGTGGATACCACATCCCACAATGCTGAATCCTTCACAAATGCTTTATATGGACATCTCCAAGAATGCATGGATCATGCAATCCCAAATAAATCCAAGTCACTCTCCACCAAAGGCAAGCGTCCTGTCTGGTGGACCTCAGCCATTAACAAATTGTATAACAAAAGAAGGAAGCTACTGCACGTCAGAGCAAAATCCCATGAAGAGAAGACATCTCTGATCAACATTAGCAGAAAACTACGTTCTCTCATAAAAACATCCAAGGCCAACTTTGAGAGAAAAATCGCTAAGGACACTAAAGGTAACCACAAAGCCTTCTTCAGCTATGTTAGAAACCTGGGCAGAAACCCTCAGATATGTTCAGAGTTAGTTCACAACAACAAAAAATACACTGAACCCACAGATATTGCCAACATTCTGGCTGACAGGATCAGTGCAAATTTCTCCCCTCCCTCACCCCCAAAAAAAGAAATACTTCTTCCAGCTGAATGTAATCTCCCTGTCATCTCAGATGTCCAAGTGAGACCCGCCCTAAACAAAGCTAAAAACACAGCATCAATGGGACTTGATGGTATCCTGGGTTGCGTGTTACATGAACTCCAAGAGGAGCTAAACCCACACATAAAAATGCTATTTAACCTTAGCCTTACTTCAGGATATGTACCTGAACAGTGGCGTACAGCAACAGTGGTCCCACTCCACAAAGGAGGTACCTCTACAGACCCTGGAAACTACCACCCCATAAGCTTAACCAGCCTGGTCTGCAAAGCTATGGAAAGAATCATTATGGAACTCATAAACAGAGACATAGGGGACCTACAGACACTTGACCCCACCCAGTTCGGCTTTGTAAAGGGCAGATCCTGCCTTTTGAACCTGGCTGACTTTTTCAAAACAGTCACTAGAGCCATTGATGAGGGCAAAGCAGTCCATACAGCCTACCTGGACTTGGCTAAGGCCTTCGACACAATACCCCACTCTGGCATCATAGATAAGCTCAACAGCTTAAACGTAAACCCTTATGTCACTAGATGGGCTGCAAACTGGCTAAAGGACAGAACCCATAAAGTTAAAATCGCTGGAGCAATGTCAGACTCAAAGCCAGTCACAAGTGGTGTCCCACAGGGATCTGTCCTGGGACCCCTCTTGTTCGGCATTTATTTCTCAGATGTTAAAGCAAACATGGGAGGGTTGTGGCTGACAAAGTTCGCAGATGACTGCAAACTAGGTGCCATAGTCAATACACCAGTGGACACATACATCCTACAAAAAGGCCTCACAGAAACGGACAACTGGTGCCAGAGTCACGGCCTTAAACCAAATGCCAAAAAATGTATAGTCATCCCCTTTGGGAAAAACAAAGTAGTACGGAAAAGGTAATCAGAGACCTAGGGACCCAAGTCGACAGCGACCTCTCATTTGACACCCACGTTGCCAAAGTGGTTAGAAAAACATTCTACCTTGCACACCTCATCATGAAGGGATTCACATCCAGATCCAGGGATGTCATTGTACCCCTATACTCCTCCCTCATCAGACCCATGATTGAGTACAATGCCCCATTTGGTATGTACCTCACTTGGCATTTGCAACAGCTGGAGAGACCACAAAAGTACCTCACCAAGAAGATCAAGAAGATCAAGGGTCTCCAACATATGTCTTATTCTGCCAGACTAAAGAAACTTCAGCTCTATTCAGTAGCATACCGCCTGCTCAGAGGTGATCTCTGCCTGACGTACAAGGCCATGTCCAATCCAGATCTGATGGACATGCTCCACCTCAAAAGATCCAAATCCATCAGGACCAGGAGAGCTAAAGACTTAAACCTCAGCACAAGTATGAATAGGACATGCCGGAGGGATAGATTCATAACCCAGAGGCTTCCCATGCTTTGGAACAAGATCCCAGTTCGTATTAGGCAGAGCCCCTCACTGACTCTCTTCAAGAGAAATCTTGATGAGTGGATGGGAGATCGTAAGTTTACCCCAGAGGTCACATCTGTGTCACTGCTAGACAGGGGCACAGTAAACTAATTCTATTATATAAGGGGACCTTCATTGTGTCACTACTAGAGGCACAGTATTCTAATTTTATTCTGTACATCTTTGTACCATTTCATGGGGTGGCAAAAGCCACATCACTATGGCTAGGCTTACAAATGCCCTAGGGCAGATAGCCTAGTACTATACTATGAAACTATGAAACTATAAAAGTTTTTATGCCTACAATTTGGACAAAGGATATAACAATACTTTTTTAATAGTTTCAAGGTATTTTAATAGCAACTTACAAATTACCATTATTGTAATATTTTTTATTTTCTCAGTTCAGACAAGGAAAACAACAATAATTTTTGGATTGTACTAAACAACAACTAGTTTAGTAACTCTCAGCAGTTTTAAGGTATTTTAATAGTAGTTTGTATAAAGTAGTAAACTGAACTATGTTTCATGTTGTATTATCTTTTTTATTTTCAATTTTTCAATTCCTTAAGTGATGTGACAGTATTCTGATGAAGTCCCCCGGGTGGGATGAAAGCACTTAATCTAGTTGTTGTTTTCATTTTTATCCTTATTAAAGGTTCTTTCTATCAGTTTCAGATGTTCATTTCACCAGGATTTAAATTGTTGGTGGTCTTTTTTGTATTGTGTTCTCTTGCAGGAATCTAGTTCATCACATGGTTTACTTCTCAGTTGAGACTACCCCTTCTTTCCACTGTTGTTAAGTTTTGTTGGGTTATCAACTTTTCTATAACCAGGCTGCCCAAGATCTAATTACACCTGCACAATAAGTGAGGCGGACTATCTGTAGACTTACGAGCTCCCATAAATTCTTGTGTGTCATCAATCTAATGCTTACTAAAATCAGGGCGCCTAGTATAATATGGATATAATCTCCATAGTTTAGGTGTTAAAGGAGTCCATGGTGAAAAATTCCTACTTCAAATGTGGGACTGCCAACTAGCAGAGCAGGGTCTAGATATACTCTATCTATCCTTGTTAAAGTGTTATAGCATGGGGAATGATAAGTGGCAAACAAAAGTCTCCCTGTAGGATCCACCTAAATCTATGAGAGATAGCTCTGTAACCCATGTCTGAAGAAACTTGGCAAGAGGAGTTAAATAAAAATTTCTAGAAGAAGTGGTATCTTGGTAGCTTACAATGCAATTACAACTGCCCACTTCTGTCAAGGAGCCCCAGTGGATATATTGTATATATTGTAATATATACCTCCCTGAAACCTATTGTAGGATATAAATACAAAGAAGCTAAGGTTATTGAATTTTATTTATTATTTATTTTATTTGCAGTCTGTTAACCGGGGAAATCACTGGGCCACACAGAACCTGCTTTCAGTGGAGGCCCATGGAGAAAAGCTCCTCAGTACAATAAAAGCAAAAAATTATATACAATGGTAATACATAATTAACAAACAAATTAGATTACAGAGTTAAAATAGTGGTTAACAATTCAGTGCAATAAAAAGCAGAATTCTATACAATAGTAGTATACAGTTTTCAAACAAATTAGATTACAAAGTTAAGAACCAGTTAGCAATTCAGACATATAGCATTTACAAATGCATGGAGGAATTTTTGGTAGGCACAGTAGGGAGAAAAATGTATAGTTTGTACTAGGTATTCAAGGAGACTGAGTGCAAGTACATAGGTTCATAGGTTCATAGGTAGGTACTAGGCTATCGGCCCTGGGGCCTATATAAGCCTAGCCAAAAAAGTTTCCTGGCTTTCACCAGCCAAGAAAGTAATTTTCCTGTGGCCCTGTCTAGCAGAGCCACAGAAGTGATCCCCAGGGTGAATTTCCTACTTCCCATCCAATTGTCAAGATTTTTCTTAAAGAGGGCTAATGAGGAGCTTTGCTTGACATGAATGGGTAGTCTGTTCCAGAGTATGGGAAGTCTCTGGGACAGGAATCTATCCCTCCAGCATGTTCTGTTTATTTTGGTGGCAAGGTTTAGGTCCCTGGAGCATGTGGCTCAGAGGAATTGGGGTTTCTTTAAGTGTAGCATGTACATCAGATCTGGGTTTGACATGGTTTTGTATGTTAGGCAGAGGTTGCCTCTGAGTAGGCGATAAGCAATGGAGCAGAGCTGGAGTTTTTTGAGACAGTCTGTGTATGGCATCTGTTTGAGGCCAGTAATCCTATTGATGAGGTATTTATGTGGCCTTTCTAGTTGTTGTAGATGTCTTGCAAGGTACATGCCAAATGGGGCGTTGTACTCTATAATGGGTCTGATGAGGGATAAGTAGAGAGTAACAATGACCTCTTTTTTTCTGGAAGTGAATCCTTTTGTGATGAGGTGTGCCACGTAGAAGGATTTCCTGACTTCTGTGGTGATGTGATATTCAAAGGAGAGACTACTGTCCACCTGTATCCCAAGGTCTCTTATCACACTTTCAGTATTTAGTAGGCTACCACCTATGTGGTAGTTCATGGGTACAGTGTTTTTCCTAAAGAGGATGACAATGCACTTCTTGGCATTGAGCTTAAGGCCATGACTTTGATACCAAGCAACAGTCTCAGTGAGGCCCCTTTGTAGAATGTCCACATCATTAGGCAATTCTATTATGGCACCTAGTTTGCAGTCATCTGCGAACTTCATTAGCCAAAGACCTGCTGTATTAGCCTGGACTTCTGAGAAGCAGATGCCAAATGGGAGAGGACCCAGGACTGAGCCCTGTGATACTTCACTTGTCACTAGTCTGAAGTTGGATTTGGAGTCGGCTACTTTCACTGTGTGGTTTCTGTCAGTGAGCCAGTTGGCCACCCATCTTGTAACATAGGGATATATGCCCAGTCTAGTGAGTTTATCTATAATTCCAGTGTGAGGGATGGTGTCGAAAGCCTTGGTGAGATCAAGATAGGCTGTGTGCACCACCTTACCCTGGTCCACAGCTCTGGTGACTGCTTTAAAGAAGTCACTCAGGTTTAGGATACATAACCTATCTTTTACAAACCCAAACTGAGTGAGGTAAAGAGTTTGGAGGTTACCTATGTCCTTGTTTATAAGCTCCAAGATGATACGTTCCATGGTCTTGCAGACCAGGCTTGTCAGGCTAATGGGGAGGTAGTTCCGGGGTTTGTGGTGGTGCCCCTTTTATGGAGTGGGATAAATGTCAATGTGCACCATTCAGTAGTCACAAAGCCTGAAGTCAGGCTATGATTGAACATGGTACTTAGGTGGGGTGCCAGTTTGTTCTGTAGTTCATGCAGAACGCAGCCTGGGTGTTGTCAGGTCCCATGGATGCTGTGTTCTTGGCTGTGGAGAGTGCAGTCTTTAATTGTGCAGCCGTGAATACAGGGGCTTTGCATTCTTACGGTATAGTGATGGGCCCTTTAGGAGGTGAGGGGGGGTGAAGTTTGCACTGAACCTGCCAGGATGTTGGCAATATCAGTTGGTTCTGTAGATCTAGTGCCATTGTGCTGTAGCTCAGAGCAGATCTGAGTTTCACCATTGAGATTCTTGACATAGCTGTAGAATGCTTTGTGGTTGTCTTTAGAATCAGTGGCAATTTTATTTTCGTAACTAGCTTTGGAGAATTTTATGAGAGATCTGAGCTTCTTACTGAGGCTAACCAGGGAGTTGCTACAGTCAGGGGGATTTTACTCTTTTTTGCAATAGCTTCTTCCTTCTATTGTAGAATTTGTTTATGTCAGGGGACCACCAGACTGGCTTTCTTTTTCTGGAGGATAGCGTCTTGGTTCTGTTGGGAATGGCACAATCCATGCACTCATGTATGTGCTTATACAGTGAATTTGTAAAGGGTTCAGCAGTCATACCTCTATTTTCTGTCTGTATAGGTGTCGTGAAGCTTTCCACTTCTGTCTTAAGAAGCATGAAGTTGGCTTTGGAGACGTTTTTTACGGTGGTTTCCTTAATGGGGGGTGGAGGTGGGATATTGATGTCTAGGGTGGTCGGATCTGACAAGCGAGGTGTTAACCTCTGGCATGGAACATCGGTTGCCCATATTGGTAATGACCAGGTCCAGGATATTGCTGCTCGCTGGTGGAAGTATGGACAAGCTGATCCAGGGCATTGGAATTTATAAATTCCAGAAAGCATTGAGCAAATGAGTTAGCACATGAGTAGCTTTCCCAGTTGATGGTGGGGTAGTTGAAATCACCCATTATTAGGGTATTGAGCTGTACCTTAATATTGCCCAGTATATCAAGAAACGTGGAGTGGGCATCCTGGGGCATGGCAGGGGATCTGTAACAAGCTACAACCTGGATTGCAGTCTTGCCCAGTGTTAGTTGCACTTGGATAATTTCAGATGCATTATGCTGAGCAACTAGCCTGGAGGTGTGGATATACTTAATGAATATGGACACGCCTCCTCCTTAGTGTTTTGGTCCAGGTTAGGTGGCTGAAAGGTGTGGTATGAGTTAGAGCCTGGTAATGCATGGGTGCTCTCTGGAGTCTTGAACCAGGTCTCTGTCATTGCTCAGATGTCGATGTTCTTCATTTTAAGGAGTGCCTCAAGTGAGTGCATTTTGAGGTTTAGACTTCTAGCATTGAGTAGCATTACCCTCAGATTTTGCTTGCTTATACCTGCTACTGTGGTGAGTTTGTCATTTGAACCTTGTCTAAAAAAGGCACTATAGGGGTGGTAAGAGCATTAGCCAGTGTCTAGAATCCCTGGGGGCGAGAGGAGTAGGCTATCTCTGGCAAAGCATTGTGATCTGTCGATCATGTCTTCCCAGGCAGACAGACACTGGATCCCCTTAGAATGACACCAGAAGCTTAGGCAATTGTTGAAGTCAATCATTTTGTCCTTGTATTGTGGTATCATTCTGGGTGATGGCAGGATGCTACTCAGGGCTAGGGTCATACTTGCCTGAGATACATGATCTGAGAGCTCCTCCATGTCTCTTTTCATGTAGTCCAGGGAGGTACGTGTCAGGTAATTCACACCAACATGGACAATGACAGAGTCATATTTGTACTTGTTGTAGAGTGACCTGAGTGCTTGAGTTATGTTCATAGGTTGGTACTAGGCAATTGACCCTAGGGCCTATACAAGCCTAGCCATAACAATTCGCTGGCTATTTCTTTCCACACTACTTACTTCTCTGGACACCTGTCTAGCAGGATGACTGACGTGATCCCCAGGGTGAATTTCCTTTCTCCCATTCAATCGTCAAGGTTCCTTTTGAAGAAGGCCAAAGAGGCGCTCTGCTTGACATGTATGGGCAGTCTTTTCCAGAGTCTGGTGAGTCTCTGAGTCAGGAACCTATCCCTCCAGCATGTTTTGTTTATTGTGATGACAAGCTGTATATCCCTGAAGCGTGGGGCTCTGAGGGATTGGGATTTCTTTAAGTGTAGCATGTCCAACAGCTCTGGGTTTGACATGGCCTTGTATGTTAAGCAGAGATTGCCTCTGAGAAGATGATATGTGACAGAGTATAGCTGGAGTTTTAAGGCGGTTAGCGTAGGGCATCTGCTTTAGGCCTGTGATTCTTTTAGAGAGGTATTTCTGCGGCCTTTCCAGTTGTTGCAGATGTCTTGAGAGGTACATACCAAATGAGGCATTGTATTCTATAATGGGTCTAATGAGAGATGAGCACAGTGGGGCAATAACCTCCTTTTTTTTGGATGAAAAGCCCTTAGTGATGAGGTGTGCCACATAGAAGGATTTCTTGACTGTTGTGGCAATATGGATATCGAAGGTGAGACCACTGTCCACCTGTGTCCCTAAGTCTGTTATCACACTTTCGGTGTTTAGTGTACTACCACCTATGTGGTAATTCATGGGTACATGTTTTTTCCCAAAGGGGATAACTATACATTTCTTGGCATTGTGCTTGAGCCCATGGCTCTGGCACCAAGCATCTGTTTCTGTAAGGCCCTTTTGTAGAGTAGCCACATCATTTGGGGATTCAATAATGGCTCCCAATTTGCAGTCATCTGTGAACTTTGTTAGCCAGAGTCCCTTAGTGTTGGCTGTACTTCAGAGACGTAGATGCCAAACAAGAGTGGTCCCAGGACTGAACCCTGAGGTACTCCACTTGTCACTTGTCTGGAGCTGGATTTCGAGACAGCTACTTTTACACTGTGGGTTCTGTCAGTAAGCCAGTTGGCAACCCATCGAGTGACATAGGGATTAATGCCCAGCTTAGTAAGTCTATCTATGATTCCAGAGTGGGGGATGGTGACAAAGGCCTTGGAGAGGTCCAGATAGGCTGTGTGGACCGCCTTACCCTCGTCCACTGCTCTAGAGACTGATTCGAACAAGTCAGTCAGGCTCAGGAGACAAGATTGGCCCTTCACGAACCCAAACTGGGTGGGGTCCAGTGTTTGAAGGTTACCAATGTCTTTGTTTATAAGTTCCATGATAATATGTTCCATGGCCTTGCAGATCAGGCTCATCAGACTGATGGGGCAAAAGTTCCCAGGATCCAAGGTGGATCCCCCCCTTGTGGAGTGGGATAACTGTAGCTGTGCACCACTCAGTGGGTACAAAGCCTGAGGTAAGGCTATGATTAAACATGACACTTAGGTGAGGTGCCAGTTCATTTTGTAGTTCGTGTAGTACACAGCCAGGGATGTCATCTGGTCCCATGGATAGATATTCTTAGCTTTGGAGAGTGCATTTTTTACCCATGTGGCTGTTATTACCGGAATTAGGTAATCTTCTGGTATTGAGATGGGCCGTTTAGGGGGTGAGAGGGGGGTGAAGTTGGCACTGACTTGATCTGCCAGGATATTGGCAATATCCTTGGGATCAGTATATTTAATGCCATTCTGTTGTAGTTCAGAGCAGATCTGAGCATTGCCATTTAGATTCTTGACATAGTTATAGAATGCCTTGTGGTTGTCTTTGGAATCTTTGGCAATTTCATTTTCATAACTAGCTTTGGAGGATTTTATCAGGTATCTCAGCTTCTTACTGAGGCTGGTAAGGGAGTTTTTTGCATCCTGGTTTTTCCTCTTTTCTGCAACAGTTTCCTCCTTTTGTTGTAAAGTTTGTTTATGGCAGGGGAACACCAGATTGGCTTCCTTTTTTTGGAGGAGTGCATCTTGGTTCTATTTGGGATGGCACAAATCATGCATGAGTGGATGTGCTTATACAGTGCCTTAGTGTAGGATTCAGCAGTCGAACTTTCAGTTCCCATCTGCATGGGTGTCATGATGTTTGTCACTTCTGACTTGAGTAACATGAAGTTAGCTTTGGAAAAGTTTTTTATGGATGTTTCCTTACTGGGGGGGGGGGTGGATGTTAAGGGTAATTAGCTTATGGTCAGACCTGACCAATGAGGGGGTGACCATAGGTGTGGAGCATCAATTTCCCATGTTGGTAATGACCAGGTCTAGGATATTGGAGCCCCTGGTGGGACAACAGATTAGTTGATCCAGGGCATTGGAATTTATGAATTCCAAGAACCATTGGGCAAAGGTGTTGGTACACAAGTAGTTTTCCCAGTTAATGGCAGGGTAGTTGAAATCACCCAGTATTAGGGTGTTCGGTTGTATCTTAATATTTTCCAGTATGTTTAGAAAGGTTTCGTGAGAATCTTGGGGCATGGTGGAGGATCTGTAGCAAGCTACAATTTGGATTGCAGTCTTTCCTAGTGTTAGTTGCACCTGGAGAATTTTAGATGCATTGGGTTGGGCAACTAGCCTGTCGGATCCTGGCACCTGACAGGCAGCTGACAGTGACTTTCTCCTTGTTTAGCCTGGTGAGTGGGACATCAATGTGTCTAACTATAGAGTGACATATGACTAGTGTGTTGGGTATGTTGTTTTGCCTTATGGGCTGAGATTGACTGGCACACTGATTTTGTGGTCTATGTGTCATTTGGGTAGTGTTGGGGGATGGTGGTTGCTTGCATTTCAGCTTTAGGGGTCTCTGTTGTTTGGGCAGATTTTTATTGAGATCCTCCGTGAAGGTAGGTGTGTGTTTTGTGTTACTATGTGTGAACTTAGGTGGTTGTAGGTTTTGATAGACTATGTGTTGAGTGCAGTGTGGTGCAGGTGTTTATCTTCTCCTCTTGACTGTCTAGTACAGTCTTGGCTGGAGAGAGCTTGGCTTCCAGTATGGCTATATAAGTGCATCTCTCACAGGTTGTAGTGTTGGGTGGTAGGAAGAGAGGGTTGTCAGTGTACATGAGACAATTGCTACATTGCCCCAAGATGCCCAGGTTCATCAGGTGGACAGGGGAAAATACTGGGAGCTGACCCTTAGACATACCTGGATAGGTGCTTATTAATTTAAAAACAAGTAATCTCCGTGGTATTCCTGAAGTCTGAAAACAACCCACTAAACAAGTGTAGTGGGTCCATAAACAAAACAGTGTAAGAAACTTCTCTGTGTGGAATATTTTCAGTCCATATATTTCTAGTTAATCACTGTATATTAATCAAATCAGACAATAGTAGCAGAAGTACTGAACTTAAACATGTCTTAAATAAAAAAAAAAAATAATAAAAATATATATAATTTTACAGAATTACTAAGTATTCAAAAGTAATCCAAGCAAGGCAGGCAGTCTGTTTCCAGTTGAAAATCCTTTATTAAATAAGGATTTTCAACTGGAAACCAACTGCCTGCCTTGCTTGGATTACTTCTGAATAGGTTCATAGGTAGGTACTAGGCTATCAGCCCAAGGGCCTACGTAAGCCTAGCCAACAAGGTTCCCTGGCTTACACCACCCAAGAAAGTCATTTTCCTGTGCCACTGTCGAGCAGAGACACAGAAGTGATCCCTGGGGTGTATTTCCTATTTCCCATCCACTCATCAAGATTTTTCTTGAAGAGTGCTAATGAAAAACTTTGCTTGACATAGATGGGTGGCCTGTTCCAGAGTATGGGAAGTCTCTGGGACAGGAATCTATCCCTCTAGCATGCCCTGTTTATTGTGGTGACAAGGTTTAGGCCCCTAGAGCATGTAGCTTGGAGATATTGGGATTTCTTTAGGTGTAGCATGTCCAACAGCTATGGGTTTGACATAGCTTTATATGTTAGGCAGAGATCACGTCGGAGTAGACAATATGCTACAGAGTAAAGCTGGAGTTTTTTGAGATGGTCAGTGTAGGACATTTGTTTGAGGCCAGTAATCCTCTTTGTGAGGTACTTCTGTGGCCTTTCCAGCTGCTGCAGATGTCTTGTGAGGTACATTCCAAAAGGGGCATTGTACTCTATAATGGGTCTAATGAGTATCAAGTAGAGGGGAACAATAACCTCTTTTTTCCTGGATGAGAACTCTTTTATGATGAGGTGTGCCACGTAGAAGGACTTCCTGACTACTGTGGCAATGTGACTATCAAAGGAGAGACTACTGTCCACCTGGGTCCCAAGGTCTCTTATCACACATTCAGTGTTACATAGATTGCTGCCTATGTGGTAGTTCATGGGTACAGAGTTTTTATCACAATACTTAGTAATTCTATACTCCCCGCAGTCGAGTGGCCTCCGAAACACATGCATGAATGGCCGTGCCTTCATTGAAGGTTGGGCATTAGGCTGGCAACTAGGCACCCTACAAAATCTACTGCCAATCATTAGCAGACTGGAGTTCCGCTGTGGTGACCCCTAACCAGGAAAAAGCCAAAAAGACAAACAACAACATAGTAATTCTGTACAATTATATATTTATTATTATTTATTTATTTATTTTTTACTTAATATGTGTTTAAGTTCATTACTTCTGCTACTATTGTCTGATCTGATTAATATACAGTGATTAACTAGAGATATATGGACTGAAAATATTCCACACAGAGAAGTTTCTTACACTGTTTTGTACTTATTAATTTAAGTACTAAAAATTGCTTTCATCCTAACAAGTGAAGAAAGTTGAGTGCTGCAGTAATTTGTAAATTATTTAGTGCTTGCAATGAGTTTTGAACAAGTGCTGAGCACAAGGAAACAGTTTTGAGTGCTAAAACTAGAAAACTAGCTAGTTCTAAGGGAAAATTAAAAGAGCAGACTTTCTGGCACAGGGAATACTTTAACCCTAGTTAAATGGCGCTGCGTGATGCACAAAACCATGCAAACGCGGGTTTTTAAACAGAAAGATGAAAGGGATAGAAATAGCCCAAAATGGCTAGTAAAACTACAGATTCTGACCTGAAACCAGTCCTGCAGCAACAGATAGGCTGCTAAAAGCTTACCACTCTCACTGATGAACAGAGAATTTTCATTTTATCTTAGTAAGGTCTGGGCAACACAGAAACTACAAAACAGCCCAGAATTCAGCAAAATCTGAAAACTGGACTCTGCTGGTTATAGAAATGTAGGAAACAAGTAGAGAGATAGGATGTTTTATTTTGTTTGTTTTTTTTTTTTTTTGTTTTGTTTTTTTCAAAAATTAAAACAGATACAGTAAAACAAACACTTTTAAAGCAGAAAAATGGCTATCGCACTTGAGTGTATAGCCCTCAACAGTTCAACAGTTGAAAAACACTTAAAAATGATCAAAGTGCAAACATGCATGTCCTTCCAAAATACTATTCTAGCTGTATCTCTACCTGCAAGGGAGAATGCATATAGTAACTGGACTTGAGTAAATCGAGTCCTAATCATTATAACACTTTCCTTACACTTTGCCATTGGATGTGCTGAAGAAGCCAAAATGGTGTACCCCAATGACAGCAGCTTGGAATGCTCTGAATCTGATAAGTGGATTTTCTGCAATAATAAAATATCAAGACGTTTATGATGCATCCATGTGCAAATTCAAGCCTGCCTGATGGCAGAGTTAATCCTGTTGATGTTGAGATTAAGCAATTTCATCTCTAGCAATGAGGACGAGGATGCAGTTGAGCCCAAGAGGCTCGGGATAGTACCCTGCTGTGTGAGAACCAATAGAAAATGATTTCCCATGTAGCCTCCTGACTTACATTCACATTTGGGATTTATCTTTAGAAAGAGGACTAAATTCCATGAGTGGAAAGGGGTCGAAGACCACCAAAACTAATATTAACACGAAGAACAACCATGCAACATTGACTAAAAGAATGTGTAACTGAATATGTGCACAGATGTTTAGTCAAATAAGTGACTCTCTGGTATGGAGGTTATTTAAAACCTCAGATGTCAGTAAACCAGAATGGCATTAGAGCCCCTTAAAAAAACAGTTGAGGTAACGTTAAGAAATTATATTTTCAACACATATGAAAATTAATATCACTGCACAGAAACAGAAAATGTGACTGTGAAACTGTATAATGTGACAGAGCTATCCTATCCTTCGTTAAAAAAATAAGTGAAAACCAGAATTTATAAGTCCAGCTGGCATACATCAGACAGTGGCTCTTTTTTAATATCACTCACGGTTTCCATGTGATGTACAGTTAGGCAGCTAAGGACTGAAGGGGTTATTCCACACTGGATAATGCTGATTTGGACCTTTTAGAATCCAGAGACAGGATAGTTGTCATGCTTACTTTCCTCTCCAGGTTCAACGACTGAAATGCTCAGTCCATAGTATCTAGAACTGTAACTGCTGCTGAACTCCTCAGAAGGGAGACGGTGTCTTCCATATGTGTGAAAATATGACACCCATCTGGAAGTAGAATCCTCAGTCTAGCCAGTTATAAGACTGATGTTTTGATCCCCTTTTCCCTTTAGTGATCCAAGATATGGTTTGACCCACAGCCAACATGGAAAAATCATTGTCAAATCTGATTTTACGAACTAGAAAAGTTTGGTCCTTTTTTGCCCACTCAGCATGTAAACTCTTGTCTTTTTGCTGACATTATAAGAACCAGATGATACCCTGTGTAGGAGGTGCACTGGGCTGATGAGCAAGGAGTACAGCCCTCTGTTCTCCTCCTGTCATTAACTTTAGAGAGATATCCAGGTTTGAGGTGACTGCAGAGGGGATTGCAGGAAATGTATCACCTTTTTTGTTCAAATCCTTTTTGCAGCCCATTAGCCTAATGTTATTATGGCAAAATCAGTTCCCTTGATCTTCCAGCTGACCTTGCACTGTCTGGGTGAATTGAAGCAAAAATGCCTCATCAAGATGTGCTACTGATTATGAAGCCTTTGCTCAAGTGTTGTGGTACGAGCAGTGATGGAGGAGATGAAAGAGTTAATTTCCTGCATTCATCAAATTTTGGAAGGTTCCCATTGAAACCTGAAGTTGATTTAAAGAAGCTGTCAGGAGAACAATTTCAAATGCTGGTACTCACATAGCAGTTGTTGGGATTCCAGCATAGGCCTTTGTAAGTGCAAAGCTTGAGATTACATTTTTGGACCTTCTGATGCAGTAGTAGAATGTTGCTCAAAGACTCTTAGGTTTACTCTTACTTTGATAGATTGTTGCTTTTTTTGATGGCATATACTTGAATTACCAGCTGAACAAAAGTGAAACTTTTCCACTTAGCTAATTACAGCCACTGATGAGCTCCATGTTTTAAGCTTATATAACTCGGAGTTCGAAACAATGATGCTGACATGTTCAAAACTGGAATTGGAAGCTCAATACTGCTTTACTGATGAAAAGGGTAAAAAGTGGAAGAAGTACTTTGTCTGACATATGCATCCTTAGGGCAGCCTCTACCCTGAATTATTAAAACAAAGAGACAACATGAAAAGGGTGAAACACTCTGATGCAAAAATGTGAGAAAACATGGTCTCAGAAACTGCAAACTTTCCACAGCAAATGCCATAACTGTGATCTGAAGAGCAGGAGCAGAGCTTTTATGTCATTTGTGCCTATGCAGTGGGCAATTTACCTTATGCTCCCCTCCATTCAGGGGCTGTCCACACCCAAAACAGAATCATAGCCACTTAATATAATGACTTCTAAACTCACTCTTTCTCAGAGAAAGAGCAAATACTCGGTTCTTGCACTTTCATTTACAAATTCCAGGAGAAGTACAGTTTTGAAATAAAATGTTAAAAGTTATGCAACTTCAAATGTTGTGCTTTGGCAAAAACTGTGACTTCTGAACATGGCAGTATGTGTAAGCTTAGACATATGTACCCCAGAATAAAAGTTGCTTACATATTTTATATCTTCTCATTGTTAAAGACACAAAATGAAGAAACGTCCTGCATAGCTGACTCATGATTATACACAGAAGTTGCATCATACTTTAAGAAGGTGAATTCTAAAGTCATGTCAAAAGGTATAGTTCCTTCCCAAAACACTGTGCAGGGGCATTAACCAGTACAAATTGAATATAAACTTTCAAGTTTTGATTAGTTTCTAGTTATTGAATTCACCCGTGTAAACTTGTATCATCTGATAGAGTTGTGTACGGTACACGTCTCTGTCAGACATCACCACCAGGTTCCTAAGCAGTTGTACAATTCAGACTGGATGATGCATTCTTAACTGCAATACTGTCTATGCAGGAAAACCGAGCAGAAATGACTTCAACTCTTAAGTCTGACTTCAAGCACTAATGTTATCTCCCATTGATAACCTTGTTTAACTACAATTATAAAATAAAGGCTCATTATTATTCAAAAGTGTGTGTACTAGTTGGACAGACCAGTCACCATACCTGTTGTAAATCAAGCATTACTTACTGAAACAAGTTGCATAGCTGTTAGCCATGAATATAAGAATATCACTTTATTTTTACAACTAAATGCCACCAGAAGTCCTAGCTGCAGTTATTTCTGTGTAATAAAATCTTCTGTCACTGTCCAAGCATATTTACGATACCGCTATGGTGTTTAAATCCCAAAAAAACTGTTTTGAAACAGTAAAACATGCAGTGCCTGCAGAACGTGTGCAGATACCTCAACAAAGCTTTTCTTTTTCGTACCAAAAAGTTCATGAAACAGAGAACAAGCATTTTCTGTACTGCAAAATAACCTGACATTTTATCATGTTATACCATTGATACTGTTAAAAATAAACTGCATCTCACTTCTGATTTTCAAAGCAATACACACAGAAGGACTTTCTGTTTTTTATTATTTGTAATTACTTTCATTTTAAAGCTAGCAGCTTTACTGCCCTTGTCACTATACATGGGTGGGAGGTAGAGATTTCACACACAAATAGATAATTAAAAGTACCAGTAAGGAGTATAAACACCACCTTCCTTTGTTAATAATGAGAGTGCATGCTAGCAGGACAAAGAAGGCATCACTTCAGTGCAGAAACAAGTGATTATTTTGTGTTACACCTCATGGGTCTTGCTTCATTTCATATTTTGAGGGGGAATTCTCCACAATGTTCAAAGCCTCCACATAGCACCCCTGCATCTATGTGCTCACAGAGCAGAACAGTTTTATTTGCATCTGTGTATGCACAATACCATGAAATAACAGACATGGATATTGATCTGCATGAATATTTATTCTCAGAGAACAGGTGGGAGAATTTTAAACTGATGCATATGTAGTGGAAAAGCACTGACCAGTTGTCTTATTTGGCTTAGTTTCTGGTGTCATTCTAAGTGGGTGCAATATTTGTCAGTATGGAAGGAAGTGGTCAACAGACCATGTGGCTTTGCCATGGTTGGTCAGCACCTCTCCCCTCTAGGTTTTCAAATATTAGCTAAAACATCATCCTCCCCATAGTGCTTTTTTTAGGCAATGCCAAACTGAAAGTACTTCTGACATAGCAAATCCAAGCCAAGAAAATCTAAAGGTGTTACTGCTCAATGCTAGGATATCTACACAAAAACCTCCAATCCCTACAAGCTCTCTTCACCCTAGAGAATGCTCATGTCTGTGCTATCCCTTAGATGTGGTTTAAAGCCATAGAGAGCACGGAGAGGTTATAATGCCTTCCACACATTTAGACCAGCTACTACACAGACAGGAATTAAAGATGGAGGTGTCTCGATTTACACTAAAAATAAATACCCCTCAAGACTTGTCAAGCTGGACAATACACCTCTGCTTCTCCACGTTTAAATCTCCATAGTCAAAATTCAGTACCACTTGCTTGCAAGTTACATGTCCCCATCTATGACTCAGAAAACCCATACCATGTATTTAAAATTATTGTAAACGCTCAGCATCCAACCCAATACCATATTCATGGATGACTTTAATTACCCCACTATTAACTGGGAATCATATATGACACCAAACATACAGGCACAAAGATTGCTGGATTTTGTAAACACAAACTCTCTGGAACAGAATGTCAATACACCAACAAGGGGTGCAAACATACTAGATCCAGTCCTCATTAATATGGGAGAGTGCTGCATATCCCCTAGTGTAATGTGTTCTCTGGTAAGGTCAGACCACAAAATGGTGTCCTTTGAAGTAAAAATAAAACCTGGAACCCCAGCTAACACTGGAATATTCAGGAACTACTCTAAGGCTAAATTTCTACTATTAAGTGATAACCTGGCAAAATTTCAGGGCCCCATAACCCCTGAGACTAGTGCTGCTTATGCAGAACTGTAAATAGAAACTCTATACAAGCATGGTAATAGCTGCATAGAAGCAGCTGTAACTACCAGGAAAAAGTACAGAACTAACTCAAAAAACAAGCCACCCTGTTGGAATCACAACGTAATAGGCTGTAGAACAGAAGGAAGAAAATGATGGCAAACATTAGGAGGTGCAGCACCCAGCAGGATAAAAACACTTTCTTCAAACTAAACAAACAACTCAGAGAACAAATAAAGTCTACCAAAGCCAAATTTGGAGTAAATTTGGCCTCTCAGGCCAAGGACAACCACAAAGCATTCTTTAGCAACCTCAAAGGCAATACACAATTGTGTGCAGAACTCATAATAAATGCAACCACCTATACTGAGCCAGAAGATATAGCAAACCTACTGGCTACCAAATGTAGCAGCAAATTTACCACTCTTTCCCCATCAATCTTCTCATATGAAATTCCAATCAAATATCCCTGTGATCACTAGGGAACAGGTCCTTAATGCTCTCTCTAAGCCCAAGAACACTGGATCAACGGGCCCAGAGGTCACTGAATCACCCACCAACACAAATGTTCTCCAGAAAGGCTGACACAGACAAACAACCTGTACCGGAGCCATAGGCTAAAGCTAAATGCCAGGAGGAAATGCATAACAGTATCCCTTGGGAAGCCATCCACCCCTGGTAACTATCATATTGACAACACATCCGTAAGAGTTGACCTAGAAGTCAGGGACTTAGGAACACACATTCTAATCTAGCCTTTGACCATCATGTGTCTACAGTAGTGAGGAAATAATTCTTTGTCGTGCAACCTATAAACAAAGGTATTGCATCTAGGTCCAAGGAAGTCATTGTTCCATTGTGTTCGGCATTCATCAGGCCTGTCATCGAGTACAGTGTCCTCTTTGGTATGTACCTAACCAGACATATCCAACAATTGGAACATCCCTAGAGGTTCTTCACAAAAAGAATACAGGCCACATCAAGGCCCTATCCCTGTATTCTGTGTCATACAGGCTTTTGAGGGGAGATACATGCCTGGCATATAGGGCATTGTCACATCCCACTCTGATGGACTCCTGCATATCCACAAAACAAACAGCACCAGAATTACCCATTCTAAAGACTTAATCCTTGCCTGTGATATAAGTAGGAACTGCTGGAGAGACAGGCATATATCCCAGAGATCACCCATCTATGGAATAGGCTCCCCATCCATGTAAAGTAGAGTTCCTCCCTAAGCCAATTCAAGTAAAACTTGGATAATTGGATTGGGAACAAGAAATTCATCCTTGGTTTGGCACCTATGTCTCTAATGGACATGACCACCCTGTAAATGGTTCATCTCCCAGGCCCCTGCTTGTAAATGTTTCACCTCCCAAACCCCTGCTTACACTTATCATCGGTACCAGAACTTGTCAGTGATTTGGGATATATGGCAAAGCTTAAACAGGTCTATATCATAACATCGAAAGGAACAAATCTCGAATGGCTTAAATATTGAAATTGCCGTTCATCGATTTGTTTTTTTGTGAGATTGCGGTACAGTGAAGATCGGGAATTTTGCCCTTTCCTCACTGTAGTGTGATCTCAGAGTTGGTATATATAATTAGCAGGTGTAGGGTGGGGGGCACAGCCCCCAACAAAAGAGATTTCGATGAACGGCACTTTCGATATTTAAGACGTTCGAGATTCATTCCTTTCGATGTTATGATATAGACCCACTTAAACAGGCCCTTGTGGTTGTTAGCTTAGTAAATACCTATGAACCTATGTGGGTTATCACAGAAAATAAACTTGAGTTTACTTGTTTTTAATTCACTAACTGTACAAATGGTAAGTAACTCAAGGCAAAATAATGATGAATGCAATTCCTAAATAAAATATGCATGCCTTTTACTATGGCATGCATGCCAAATGAACTTGTAAATTCATTGCAAAGTACTAACAAGACTTTTTAATGCAAACTTATTCTTAAATAAAAATAGTGCCCACATGTACATGCTTTGTCCTCTTTAAGAATCCATCTAGGTGACACTACAGAATCTTATTTTAAGAAAGGAATGATTGAAGCATTATAAAACAGCTGTTACAGCAGCCTTAATGGACCTCCTGCAGAAAAAAAATCTTTTTAGCAGGAAACAAATTAAATTATATTGCAAAATGATAAATTTCAAAGCAAGTACCAGATAGTACTCAGAAGAAAATCTGTGTAAAATATTTAGCACATGGTACAGATTACATAAGAGTAAGATTACAGAGAGATCATGGATTGAGACCAAACTATAAGATTGTAGAAGGCTCAAAGACTAATTTATACCAGGCATTAAACAGGGCTCAGCAACTAAGGCTTATTATGAGGTTATACTGTGTGCCCAGAATAAGGCATATATTAGAGGCTGCATAGGAATCATGGACAGATGAATATGCATGAGATTAAACAAGTCTCACAGACAAAGGCTAATAGTCAGCATCAGCTTTTTTTGTTCTTTCTTTCTGTTCCTTCCTTTACATTGATTAATTTGACTAGAGCAGTGTCTGTCTTTTTCATTTTCTGCTATGTACTGAAAAAATATTTTATCTTCCTGCCTTATTACTTGTCATAATGTCATTTCTGCTATGCATGAGTTATGCAGTGGCCACAGAGTTGGGAAAATGAATATTATACAACGACCCCCCATTAATATTCACAAACGTGCATGCTGATTGGTCAGCGTGCACGTTGTAAATCAGAGTTATAGTAATGGAAAAAGGTCCGGTCGCCCAGACATTTTCCATTACTATAACTCTTTTTTTTTACAGCAACGGAGAATGCAAGATCTCCATTCCTTCACACTGCCTCGCTATGTTAAACTCTTTTCACATAGTGAGACAGTTTGTAAAAAGCAACGGAGATCTTGCTTTCTCCGTTGCTTTTTTTAAAGTTGTCTCGCTATGTTAAAAATTTTAACATAGCAAAACAGTTTGTAAAAAGCAACGGAGATCTTGCTTTCTCCATTGCTTTTGCCCACAGCTCTAATGTACTGCGTAGGCACATGCATGCGCAGTACATCAGAACTGCTGCAGAATACCAGACAGCTACGGAAGGGCAGCAAGGAGGCATTATACAATGCCATTATTTAAGAAAAAAATATATTTTTTTCTTAAATAATGTCATTGTATAATAGCAATAACCCACTTCTGGGTGTGGGTAATGCTGAATTTACCCACGGTTGGCTTTGTTTGGCCACTCAGGCTTCACCCTCGTGACCAAACCACACCAACCGTGGGTAAAGCCAGCATTACCCACACCCAGGCATGGGTTATTGCTATAATATTACAAAGGGTAACATAGTGATGCACATGCAAATATGCAAGAGAAATATATGTGGACGTATATGTGGTGTATGTATGGAAGAATACATAAGAATCAAAGACTTTAGCATATATGTGAGCTTGCGCTAGGCTCACAAACTAAGGCGTATGTGTGACAGACATTAGATAAAGCCCATGTACTGAGGCATATACATGAGACTACAGAGACATACCTCTCAAACTCCAAACATTAAAAATCATAGAAGAGGGCATGATAGAGAAGCAAATTCTTATTTTTCACAACAGACAGTCTGTATATACTAGATGCCATGTACTTAATGATAAGGAATCCTTACATCGGCTTAGTTTATTAATTTAAAAAGGTATCTAGCCAGAAACAGGTCTGTCTTCATGACGAATATCAGTTAATCTAGGGGACACCAGGGTAAATCTGTGGGGCAAAATTATAATGTCATGTCTAAATCATAGCAGTTGAGAGGTATTCATACTAGGTTTGAAATTATACAGCTGTCATCTTCTAACAAATGGAAGGATGATGAAGACCAAGCTTCAAGACAAACAAGGAACATTTGTTTACAAATGGGCTGTGGCACCAGCTGTCACAAGATGGAGTAATGGTCGTAACAGAGGGTGCAAGGAAACAGAAAAAGAAGAGGAAAACTGGTAAATCTGATGAAAAGGTTAAAAAATAGTAAAGAAGAAATACAGAGAGAGAGAAAGATACAGGGCATGGGGAGTAATGAGGTATGAGATAAAAACTGCCATATACCATTCCTGTAAAAGGTCAGAAAGGGAGATCCCAGAGGAGAAGG
Source organism: Protopterus annectens (assembly GCF_019279795.1). Lineage (NCBI taxonomy): Eukaryota > Metazoa > Chordata > Ceratodontiformes > Protopteridae > Protopterus > Protopterus annectens. Next base: position 1,658,912,260 of record NC_056741.1, on the reverse strand, counting down.
CAAACCAGAAATGGCATTAGAATAAGTAATAAGGCAGGGAGATAACATATTTCTTCAGATACATAGCAGAAAATGAGAAAGAGAGACACTGCTCTAATCAAAGCGAAGGGAGGAACAGAAATAAAAAGGAGGGGATGCTGACTGTTTGCCTCCATCTTCACAAGGGAAGGAGGGGAATACTAAAATAAGCGGGAAGGACTGGATAAGGAGGGAAAATATGGACAGCAGTTCTGAATTCAGAAGGGTCTAACATGAGTTGGCTAAACTGAAAAAAAGAAGTTTAGGATCAAGACAGGTTACCACCAAAAGTTCTCTGAATTCTGTACAAGGTTCTATTGAAATCTTTAATGGGAATATTTAATAGATCATTAACCAGTAGACAGGTGTGAAATAAATGGAGAGAGATAATAGAATTACATCTGCTGAATGTAGAAAGCAGGGCCAGCCAAATAATTCTCACACACACACACACACACACACACACACACAAACACACACACACACACGCGCGCGCGTGTGTATGTGTGTGTGTGTGTGTGTGTGTGTGTGTGTGTGTGTGTGTATTGGCTGTGTGCAGTGAAGTTTATTCACAGTGCCATTCAGTCACATCATTCAGGGTACTCACAGTATAACAGTTCAGACCAGGTAAATGATTAAAAATACAGAAAATACAGACCAAGCAAATAACTCAGTGTTCAGTTACTGTCCCAAGGCCAGCATTTCTGGTACTGAGGCTCTCCTGCTTCACAGTTGTCTCTGTCTCCTCTCATACTCACTGTCTCACATTTTACAGGTCCCTGTCTGTAATCCTCTCCAGATTACTCCCCCGCCCCCTCCAGAGAGGACCCACATCTCCCTGCCCCCCCTCTCTCTCCTCCTTTCTCTCTGTGGAACTAATGTTTATAAGAATGGAGGCTATGGCTTCCTCTACTCAGAGCACGTATGGTTCCTCTTCCTCCTTCTTCTAGACTGGCCCCAAACCAAACACTACAGCAGTCATTAGAGGACACCATACCACATGATTTCACCTGGTCAAACCTGTAGCGATGAGCATCACTGTCAAGCTGGAGAGTGGTATTCCAACAGTTCTGGTAATATATGGCAGTGCCCCTCAAATGGGAACATTTAAGGTTCTCCATGGCATGACCTCTCATTATTTACTTTGCTTTCCTCTTGGCACTAGGACTAACTTTGGCATAGTACTTATATTTTTCTGAGCATCAATTTCTCTCTGCTGTTTCATAGATTCCTCTCATGCTTTGTCATGCTTGGGCTCATTTTTTTGCAACGGTCGGTTCAAGCTGATTCATGTTGTTTAGTTAATTTTGTACTTCTTTCTATGCCTCAGTATACTATTTTTTCTGCTCTGTTAGTTGCTTATAGGCTGCATCCAGAACCACACACAAGGTTGCCTCTTATGCAAGGCATTATGTGATGATAGAGGCATTGGGAATTTATGTTGTGCGGCAAAATGCCAGGCCACTTCTATGGGCTAGGCTTGTAAAGGCTCTAGGGTCATTAGCCTAGTACACACCTATGAACCTATCAACCTACAAACATGGTATATTTGTACTTTTTTTATTTAGGATGGTATGTTCTGGCAGCAGTTTTGATTTTGTTGTCTCCAATTCAATATATTTCTGTTTAATCATATCAGTTTGTCTTTCTGTTTTGCTACACTAGGTTTAAGGAGCATCAGTCCAATTTTGAAATTCTAGACAGATTCTGTCTTAGTGATTGTATATGTGGCTACATCTTAAATCACCTCAGGTAGTTAGAACCTCTTCCTCTGTTCCACAAGTTTTGCCTCAGTTATCATCTTAGTTATCAAGATTTCATCTACAAACAGACTTTTCCTTGGATCTGACTGCAAAATTCTGGGGATCTGTTTTGCCATTTAATATTGTCTCTTTTAGGACATTCACAAGGTTTCCCCTCTTTCTCACATGTTCTGCTTCAGGAATGTGTTCATTAAGTGTACTTAAATTGCTGAATTCCTTTGCCAATAATTTCTTTGAGTTCCCCACTGATCAGTACCAGTTGTTTACTTTCATTTATGTTTTTAGATCTATTTTTTGCATAGACTGCTGTGTATAGTACAATTCTTGATTCTGGGTTTGGCCCATTAAAGTTACACTTTTAGTGACTCTTTCTCATCTTGTGTGCTCTAATATTTCATTTTAGGTCAAGCGGAGAACTGTTAACCATTTGTAACTCCTGCTACAGTTTTCCTTTTCTCTTTATAAACACACAGTGTCTGCTTAAGTTTGAGACTGCCTTGTCTTTGGTCTTTCAATTACAACACCAAGTCACTTTGTTCTTTTTCTTTTAGGCTTGTGATGTCTCTGCACTTCAGCGCTTTCAAGTATACTTTAATTTCAGTTTTCTGAGTTATACAGACTTTTCAGACAGCATATTGGTTAAACCAACCACCCTTTGTTGCACCAGTTTATTTCCTTCACGAATTTCCAATGTCTTTTTCACAAGTTCTTCTTTCTTAACAATATTCAAGTTCTGCTCCTCAGCATTATTTATTTCAGTTCACTTAGCACCAGAGCCAAGCTCATTACTTCAAGCTATAGATAGCTCTCAACCTCTTAGCACAAGAAATCTGGAGAAAGCCAAAAATAGTAGGGAGACAAAAGGCCCAAAAATAGGGACACATTTTAAATATTGCTTTAAAAAACTTAGAAAGTTGCTAAAATAAAAGATTTTGTGCTAACATAGATTTTCTGAAGCATATGAAATCTGAAACCCAAATTACTATCATTATTTAGTTAATTTAGTCCTCAGTGATTTACCAGAAATCCATAAGTTTTATACAGAACAGACCAAAAATATGAGCCAAAAATCTGAAACCTTTATTTATTTTATTATTTTTTATTTTTTATTTTACATTTGTTGACCGGGCTAGTCTAGCTGGATACATGTCCTTTTTCAGTAGAGGCCCGGGGAGAAAAGCTCCAAGCATGAAGAGAAAACACAATACACTTACATGTGGTAGAAATAGCATAACATAAAGACAAAAGAAAACAATGAGCTTACATACTAATTAAATACATTCACAGAGTTGTAAAGACAACTTAAAAATGGTTACATTGTGAGGCCAAGAGGTTAAGTTATTGAACTTTGGGATAGAGAAGAGACTAAGGTGGAAAAAAACCTTTGAGATTAGTCTGGTTTAGGACATGGGCATAACCAGTGAGACTTGAAGAATTCTTTGAGGTGATTTTTGAATTAGTTAATCGAGGTCATGAGTCTTAGGTTGTTTGGTAGGGAATTCCATAGCTTTCCGATGGAGTTGGCATAGAGAGCGTCACCTCCTGAGTTATTAGATTTGATGGTTAATACCTGGATGCTATTTGATGACCGGAGGCATTTTAGGTTAGAGTAGGGGTCAGTATTTTGCTCAGCGAGGGGGTTTTATCCGGTTGGTGAATTATTTTAAAAGCTTCAGTGAGTTGGTTGAGTTTGAGAAGATTGGGGAGTTCTAACCAACCAAGTGTATTTAGGTTGAGGCAATGGTGAGTACGATACGGTGTTCCTGTTATAAATCTGGCTATATGATTATAGGCTACAGATAGTTTGTTGAGTTCTCGCTTATTGAGGAACGAAAGTACTGGGGAGGCATATAGGAGGGTGGAAAGGAGATGAGTGCGAGCAATGGTTAGTTTGGTATGAAGGGTTAAGAAGTTCTTTATTCTATATATTGAGCCGAGTTTCTTGTTTACGGACTTAATGGTTTGCGGACTTAATGAAACCTCTGTAAAAATCTGTATGATTGAGAGATATGCTTCCAGCTAAGGTTTCAATGTTCATATCTGCAACACTGGGCCACAAGCATTCCTTTCCTACCACTTATCAGAGACCTGGGGTGCAAAGTATTTCCATTTTGCCACACTGGATTTAGCTGGCTGGCATTACCTTCTCTGGTTCACTCTGCTTTACCTCAGCTTAGTTTTTTTCACTTCCTTAATAACAACACACATATTAATTGCTTTTTACTTATTTCTTTTGTCTCTCATTTTTGGTACTGGCATCTCATAACTGGTTTACCAAGCTCATACACAATTTTATTACTTTCAGAGGGTTAAAATTTCAAAATAAATGCTTCTTTCTTCCCTTACCTGGCAAAGAACCTCATTTTTCCCATTAGAAGGCAAAACATTTTAGAAGCAACATCATTTTCTTGCTTTACACAACAACGAACTCTTTTTTTTATCCTGTTAATGGCTTTAAATTTTTATAAAAAAAAAACTTGTTTTGCTATACTTAGCAATGACCCCCCCCCCTTTTGTCTGTCAAAGGGTCTCATGTTTTAGATTCAGCACAGTTTTCACAACAAGTAATCATCTTTTCCATGCAGAGGGTTTTACTTTTAAAAACAACACCCACATAAACTGTAGTTTCACAAAATGCCAGCAGTGTTTTTTTCAAAGCCTTTTTATCTCTCTCTGTCCTTCGGTCTTATGGGTGCACATACGCAAACACACACACACACACACACACACACACACACACACACACACACACACACACACACACACACACACACACACACACACACCTCAGCCTCTATATGGACATAGGCCAAATATTCTAGCAAGGATACTAGTTCTTTAATATTAACAGTTCACTAATTAGGTGTCTTGCCCTTTTTCCACAGATTTCCTACTACTGTTCAGATACAGATGAGTATAATTATCCACGTTATGAAAGACAGCATCTAATAACATGCAGTGCTATGTAAAGCTCTACCTTTTACCATCTGTTTTACATTTAGTGAACAGTTTTAAGGTCTTAACAAGCAGGACTTGCATGTACAATTTCCAACAGTCCCCCCCAACGTAGTGCATTCAGAAACATTGTAGTTCTTTCAAGAAAACATTAGCAGAGACTTTCATTTTTCTTAATATGCAGAATAATTCACAAATGCAAGAAATGTCTTGCTCAGATCACCTGCATATTTTTCCACTGTTGCAAGACACCATACTTGGATTCTAAATTTGCTTAGTATCCTATTAAATTTCAGAATGTGCACTGTACAGTTGTCAAATTTTTTCAGAAAAAAAAACTGTGTGTGTTCCTGCTTTCCAATACACTGTTCTCAGAGCAACAAACATAATGCAGAAATACTGCTGGGTTTACTTCAGTGCAGCAATGCATTTGAGCTGTTTCAGAAATACTGAACGACTGGATCTTTAGACTGTACTTCTGAACTGTTTCAGGAAAACCATACCAGTGATGCCAGTAGTACTTTACACATTGTTTAGTCCTTACTGACTTTAGTTAAAATATGCAGTGTAGTAAACATTTACCACTGCACATACTCCATAACTGTCTGTCTTGTTATTGTCCGAAAACTGCGAAACACTTTTGCTTAAGTATACCCAGGTGCATGCACTCTACATTTGTTTTCCCCTCAGGAAAGCCAATACAATGATTTTTCTCAGTACACTATTAAAGATAGACTTGTGATTGCCACAAAGCTTTTCCCATACTCTGTATATCGGTGCCTGCTTCACATTTTAAGCACAATTCTTTTCCACACTGTGCATTTAATAGGGGAGATTCCATAGCTGTTCCTCAAATTACAGGTAATTTGTTATTTTCAATCATACGTATTTTTATGATTAATAGATTTCATTTCTATATTTAAAATGCAGTCTGGAAAAAAATCAACAAAACTTTGCAGTACTTGTTTTGTTAACTCTTTCTTGATCAGATTCTTCATACTGAGGAAATGCTTTTTCCAACAGCTTAGTATATTCACTGTGCATAACTTGCTAAAAGACTTCACTGAACTTGTTATCCTGACTATGTTTGACATGCCATGTACTTCTTTTTAAACATGGTTTAACGTATGACTTGCTCTGATGTAATTTGTGCCAGTTCTAGCTTCTCTCTGTCTTGGGGAGACCTTTCACTCTAATATTTAGTTAAGGCTTCACTAAGCAATGCACTTTGAATATCACCCTTTGATACTCCTAATAATTTACCAGACATCACAGCTTGTCAAAGGAGGAAAAAACAAACAATGAAAAACAAAACAAGTTCTGGTGAAGCACACAGCCAAGTCTCAGATTTTGCAGGTAGAGAAATCTACTCACAATAGGTCAGCACTTACAAGCCATGATATTATAGTTTGCTATAGTTAGACCAAACTCTGCACACTTGGTATTCACCAGTAGAATGTTAACAACAACACAGAAGATTTACTGTGTATTTTAAATGTAATTTATTTACTGAGGCTTTGAGCAGTGCAGCTTATTTACTGTGATATCATACCATTTTGGCAACATTATATGGGGTACTCACAGTTCATAGCAGGTAAATGACTCAAAATACAGCTCACATAACTCAGTTCAGTTCTCCTATTTGAGATGCCACTGTATCTAGTACTCATTCTTTCATGCTCTCAGGCCCCTGATTTTGTTTCTCTCCATAGTACTTCCAGTCTCTCTGCCAGGGATGTCCACATTTTCTCTCATTCTTTCTCTCTCACTCTCACTCTAATCCTGCATTTTATAATGTATGTACAAATAGACAGACACACACACACACACACACACACACACACACACACACACACACACACACACACGTGCCCACACACATGCACATACACGCACGTGAGGCTTTTTTTCCCACAGTGCTCCATAATTGTAGCTCCACTTACTACACAATTATTAGTATGCTAGATGGTGCTATAGCACTCTGTCACCACACACACACATATATATATATATATATATATATATATATGTACATAATGTGAGGTCCTTTCACTCTACTGCATATTCATTTGCATGGCAGAATGAATTGTGGGGTCATTAGTTTAGCATTCAGTGTATCAAACGTTCATTTTGTTAGATGTATGTAGTACTGTGCATGTATGCGTGCATATGCATATGTGTATATAGACAGATAGATAGATGTGGTGATGAATATAGATAAATATATACTGACATTTGACATTAAGTTATTTGAAAAAGATCTCATGTACAAAACATAGCCAAGGGGTAATAGAGAATAAATAAAACATTAGACAACATTTACAAGAATGTATGCATTATTAAAGCTTAAATATACAATGTTAACTTCATCATAAATACAGACTTGTATGTATGCTCAAAGCATTGTAAAAAGTTACTGAGTATAATAGACTAGGAATTAGCTTGAATGTTGCATGGAGGTACAAAAAATGGGGGATAATTATCAGACAGACTAATTTCTCTCAGTAGCTGTGTTAACAATCCTAGATGCATTACTATTACTAATGAGCAATGTGGTACAATCTCTCTCCATAGCTATGTTAACAGTCCTTGATGTGGTACCATTTCTCACTGTAGATGTAACATAACAGTCCTTGATGCGGTACCATTTCTCACTGTAGCTGTGTTAACAGTCCTCAATGTGGTACTGTCTCTCTCAGCACCTGTGAAAACAATCCTTGATGTGGTATTGTTTCTCAATGTAGCCAAAGTTAGCAGTCCTTGTTGTGGTACTGCTTCTCACTGCAGCTGTGTTAACAGTCCTCGGTGTGGTTTCTTTCTATAGCTTTGTTAACAGGCTCAATGTGGTACCATTTCTCTCTGTAGCTATGTCAACAGTCCTCACTGGGGTACCATCTCTCTCAGCACTTGTGTTAACAATCCTTGATGTGGTACTGTTTCTCTCTGTACCTGTGTTGAGTCCTCAATGTGGTACCGTTTCTCACTGCAGCTGTGTTAACAGTCCACAGTGTGGTACTGTTTCTCACTGTAGCTGTGTTAGCAGTCCTCAATGTGGTACTGTTTCTCACTATAGCTGTGTTAACAGTCCTCAGTGTGGTTTATTTCTGTAGCTTTGTTAACAGTCCTTGATGTGGTGCCATTTCTCACTGTAGTTGTGTTAAAAGTCCTCCGTATGGTATTATTTGCCTCTGTAGTTGAGTTAACAGTCCTCGATGTGGGACCTTTCTATCTGGAACTGTGTTAATAAACTTTATGTGATACCATTTCTCTATGCAGAAGTGTAGAAATCCCTCTTTGCCCACCATCTTGCCTTGACATCATGACCCCATTTTCACTACCATGGTACATGAAATAGATACACCACCAGCACACCCTCCACACCTACTCACCAGCAGATGGAAACAGGCAAATACCTCATCACTCCTATTGCTCCCTCCAGCAGGATTCCTGAGCTGTTAATCGAACTCAGGTCACTTGGGTCCATAACAGAGATTTTTCTTTCTATGCTAATGGAGCTGACTCATCATAACACTAAAAGAGAAGGATGGTACACAGATACCTGCTTTTGGTCACACAGTTCAGCTCCAAGGATAATAAGTAGATCAAGGGCAGGACTAATGACTGGACAGGAAAATAAAAGGGTGGTAATGTTGATAAATTTCTGCCTCCCTGAAATAGACAGGATCATTCCATCTCCAAAGCTCTAATAAGAAATAAATAATTAAGTTATGCAACCCAGAAGGGGTCTAAATGTACGTAATAGCTGAAAGAATAAAGGCATTAATTTTTAATCAGTTTTCTGATAAAAAAAGTTGTGATAAGTGACTAAAAGTTAGGACACCAGTGGTGAACAAAAAACATACAACAGTTTTATCATGCTGGCCATACAAAAGGCCTCATCACAAATAAAAGAATTCAAGACTACAAAGCAGACAACTATGAGAAGACAGGGGATAACTAGACAAGGAATAAGGGATGCTACACAAATGCATAACTGTAGTAGAGGTGTGGAGTATAATGGAGGGACCAATATAAAGAACATGGGTAGCACTAAGGCTAGAACTGTTGCCTCAAAGCAAGAGGTAATCTGCTTCTGATACTGGCTGGAGTGCCATCTGCAGCTACTGCATGTCCTCCTTGTGCTTATGTGGGCTTTCCATACACCTGCTGTAGGGATACAGACAACTCTAAGTTATCCACTGGTGTGTGCATGTGTTCATATGTGTGTGTGCATGTGTATGTGTTTGCGCATATGTATGTGTGTGTGTGTGTGTGTGTGTGTGTGTGTGTGTGTGTGTGTGTGTGTGTGTGTGTGTGCATGTGTACTCATGTGGTATATGTGAGAAGGAAGGAAGAAAGGCCTGGCATCTATTGCATTCCTTACTTGCCTAATAAACTCTGTGGTTCATGACATCACAATAGAAGTTAAAGGTGATTCAACAGCTTTGGGTGAATAATTAGAGTATGACAAAAGGATAGACATGGATTAAAACGAAGAAGGAATAGTTCACAATGGTTCACCAGAGACAAGGAGAAGAAATATGGGAAATGGAAAGAAAAGGAGAGGAAAATAGGCAGAACAATGTACAGGACAGAAAAAAGTGACAAACTGTGAGAAAGGAGAACAAGAGAACTGAAAGAAAGGGTTGAAATAGGCATTAAGGAAGGGAAAGAACACTCTGTAGTTATGTGTGAAAACAGAGCAAGGCAGAACTGACGTGAAGGTCGGGATGATAATTAGGCCGTGGAAGATTAATTTTAAAATAACTATATAAATATATAAAATAAAAAATAAAAAAATTGATTTCATAACTTCTAGTTGCATAATCCAACCAATTTCCAGGTTTTCTCTGGACTGTATATAAGTTACAAATATGTTTATCTCTTTGGAACTCTTGTTTTATTATCATGTATTCTGTTTTATTATCTTGTATTCTGTCATGGAGTTTTCTCCCCGGGCTTCCACGGAAAATGGGCTCATTTCAGCCCAGTGGACTTTCCTGGTCAACAAAAGCAAATAAATAAATAAAATAAATATTTCTTGTTTGCATTCCCCATTGGAGAATAAGAAAAGTTGTTAATCTAGGTTGAGTGGAAAGAAAAAGGAGGCAGTTTGATATGAGAGTGAATAGTAGCTGAGGAAATATGAAAGGCATTAGGGGCATTATTGAAGGACATGGCACATGGGCTAGAAGTAATTCCTACACAAGATGGTTGCTCAGGCATCAGAAGATTTTTTAATAAACCATTAGGGAAAGGATGGTCATAGGTACTTGGATGCTAAGGGCAGAGATAACTTCATACAAAAGTAGAACAAGGGACAGCCCAGAAGACTAAAGCCTGGTCATACTGACAAAAAAGACAACATAACGGCGGGATTCCGGAAGTCAAGGCTCAAAGGCTTATTGGAGCAGAAAGTGACACACAAATTCTGCCACTGCATGTTATGTTAGTCTGTGCAGCTCATGTTCTACTATAGCATGTAATGTTAATCTCTGCAGGTCTTGCTCTATCACAGCATGTTATGTTAATATGTGCAAGTCATGTTCTACCACAGTCTGTTATGTAATATGTGCAGGTCCCATACTACCACAGCATGTGATATTAATGCGTACAGGTCAGCTTCTACCACAGCATGTTATGTTAACATGTACAGGTCAACTTCAAGCACAGCATGTTATGTTAATGTGTACAGGTCAGCTTCTACCACAGCATGTTATGTTATTCTGTGCAAGTCATGTTCTGCCGCAGCATGCTATGTTAATGTGCATGTCACATTCTTCCACAGCATGTTATGTTAATGTGTGTAGGTCATGTTTACCGCAGTATGTTATGTTAATGTGTGCAGGTCATGTTCTACCAAAGCATGTTATGTTAATGTGTGTGCAGGTCATCTCCTACCACAAAATGTTATGTTGATGTGAGTAGATCCCGTTGGATTACAGCATGTTATGTTAATGTGTGCAGGCCATATTCTACCACAGCATGTTGTGCTAATGTGTGGAGGTCCGGTTCTACCACAACATGTTATGTTAATGTATGTTGCTCATGTTTTACCATAGCATGTTATTTATTTACTTTCTCGGTCAACAAATGTTAAATAAAAAAAAAATAAATAAAAAGCCATTTATTTATTTATTTATTTATTTATTTATTTATTTATATTTGTTGACCGGGAATGTCCGACTGGACGTAGGTCCATTTTCAGCTGAGGCCCGGGCAGAAAAGCGCCACAGTTAAAATAAACAGACATTAGTTACATTGGATTACATAGCGATTAACAATTTACATAGCAATTACTTACAACATATTTACAGATGAAAAAATAGTACATCAGTAGACAACTAGAATCTTTATCTGTGAAGTACATAGCAGACATTAACAAATGCTAAAATAAGAAGTTCCTGATGTATAAGTACTAGGCTTATGAGCATCTGAGCTTGCTATAATCAAGGTAGTTAGTGGAGTGGAAAGAAAGGTAGTGGTTGGATGGGGTGGGTGATATTAGAGTGGGAGTTGCAAGGGCATAGCCAGCATGTTTTTAGGTGCGCTTTTAGTAAAGTTTTGAAGTGGGTGCATGATGGTATGGAGGTAATTGTGGGTGGGTGGGAGTTCCATAATTTGGCTATGGTGCAAGAGAATAGTGCTTCACCAGCAGAGTTATTGGCTTTAGTGATCTGAAAGTGATTTTTGTTGCTGGATCTTAGTGGTCTGGTGGTGCGATAGGGTTGGAGTAGATTCTGGAGGGATGGGACATTTAGTGGATGGTTTACTAGTTTGTGGGCGAGTGAGAGTTGATACCATTGAAGGAGGTCAGGGAGTTCAAGCCAGCCCAGTTCAGCAAGTGTGAGACAGTGGTGACTACGGTAGGATGCCCCTGTGGCGAATTTGGCAATTTTGTTGTAGCAGGTCTCTAGCTTGTTTAGATTGCATTGCCTTAGGTTGGTATATATTGGAGAAGCATAAAGTAGGGTGGAGATAAGGTGGAAATTTGCTATTGAAATCTTTGCTGTTTTGGTGAGAAGATGCTTATTTCTGTATAACGCTCCTAGTTTTTTGTGGACTTTTTTTATGGTCATGGATATGTGAATGTCAAATTTTAGCTAATTGTCTATTTCCACTCCTAGCAATTTGGTGTGTTCAGTTGGGTATATAGTGGTGTCGTCTTTTGCTGTGATGTTAAAGTGAGAGTTGTTTTGAGTATGTTTGGTGGGTTGGAAGATGAGTAGTTTAGTTTTGTTTGGGTTGAGTATTAATTAGGTTCATAGGTTCATAGGTTTATACTAGGCTATCTGCCCTAAGGCATTTATAAGCCTAGCTCAAAGTTTTGTGGCTTACGCCACCCCTTATGTTAAAAAATACTGTGCCCATTAGTTTGTTGTGCCTCTGTCCAGCAGTGACACAGAGATGATTCCCGGGGTAAACCTACGATCTCCCATCCACCGGTCAAGATTTCTCTTGAACAGAGCCAGCGAGGTGCTCTGCCTCACATGGACCGGGATTTTATTCCACAGCATAGGGAGTGTCTGGGTGACAAATCTATCCCTCCAGCATGTCCTATTTATATCCGTGCTAAGGTTTAAGTTGCTTGCTCTAGTGGATCTGGTAGATTTGGATTTTCTGAGGTGGAGCATGTCCATTAATTCCGGGTTGGACATGGCCTTGTATGTCAGGCACAGGTCACCTCTGAGCAGGCGGTATGCGACTGAATAGAGCTGGAGTTTCTTCAGTCTGGCAGCATATGACAGATTTTGGAGTCCCTTTATCCTTTTGGTGAGGAACTTTTGGGGTCTCTCCAATTGCTGCAGGTGTCGGGTGAGATACATCCTGAATGGGGCATTGTACTCGATCATTGGTCTGATAAGTGAAGAGTACAGGGGAACAATGACCTCACTTGATCTGGATGTGAATCCCTTCATGATCAGGTGGGCAATGTAGAAGGTCTTTCTAACCACTTTAGCAATGTGAGTGCCAAAAGAAAGGCCACTGTCAACCTGGGTCCCCAGGTCCCTGATAACCTCTTCTGTGCTTAATGGATTGCCCCCTATATGGTAGCTTGGGGTTACCTTGTTTTTCCCGAAGGGTATGACTATACATTTTTTGGCATTTAACTTCAGGCCATGGCTCTGGCACCAGTTTCTGTGAGACCCCTCTGAAGAATATCTGTGTCCGATGTACATTCCATTATGGCACCCAGTTTGCAGTCATCTGCAAACTTTGTCAGCCATAGTCCTCCTATGTTTGCCTGTACTTCTGAGAAGTAGATGCCGAACAACAGGGGGCCAAGGACTGAGCCCTGTGGGACACCACTTGTGACCGACTTGGAGTCTGACATGGCGCCAGCCACTCTAACCCTGTGGGTTCTGTCCTTTAGCCAGTTTGCAACCCATCTTGTGACATATGGGTTTACATTTAAGCTGGTAAGTTTCTCTATAATACCTGAGTGGGGTATTGTGTCGAAAGCTTTTGCAAGGTCAAGGTAGGCTGTATGGACTGCCTTTCCCTCATCAATGGCCTTGGTGACTGTTTCGAAGAAGTCGACCAAGTTCAAAAGGCATGATCTGCCCTTGACAAAACCAAACTGGGTCGGGTCCAATGTCTGCAAGTCCCCTATGTCTTTGTTTATGAGTTCCATTATGATCCTCTCCATAGCTTTGCAGACCAGGCTTGTTAAGCTTATGGGGCGGTAATTACCAGGGTCCGTAGAGGCACCGCCTTTGTGGAGTGGGACCACAGTTGCCGTACGCCATTCCTTGGGCACATATCCTGTGGTAAGGCTAAGATTAAACAGCTGCCTTATATGCGGGTTTAGTTCCTCATTGAGTTCGTGTAGCACACAGCCGGGAACACCATCCAGTCCGATTGATGCTGTGTTTTTAGCTTTAGAGAGAGCAGCTTTCACCTGCACATTTGAGATGTCTGGGAGGCTACACTCTGCTGGGATAGTTATCTCTCCTTTTGGGGGGGAGAGGGGGGTGAAGTTTGCACTGAACCTGTCTGTCAGTATTTTGGCAATGTCTGTGGGTTCAGTGATTTTTGTATCATTTTGGACTAATTCTGAGCATATCTGGGAGTTTCCACCCAGGTTTCTAACATAGCTGAAGAAGGCCTTATAATTGTCTTTTGAATCTATGACAATTTTTCTCTCAAAGTTGGCCTTGGATGATTTTATGAGTGCTCGTATTTTTTTACTAATAATGATCAAGGGTGTCTTCTCTTTTATGGATTTTGCTCTATCATGTAACAGCTTTCTCCTCTTATTGTAAAGTTTGTTTATGGCTGGGGTCCACCAGACTGGACATTTGCCCTTGGTGGAAAGAGTCTTGGTTTTATTAGGGGATTGCCTGATCCATGCAGTCCTGGAGGTGTTCGTAGAAGGCATTTGTAAGGGCTTCCACAGCTTGGGTTGTGGTTTCCACTGGCTCGGGGGCCTTGAAGGATACCACACCAGTCTTGAGTAGTGTGAAGTTTGCTTTAGAGAAGTTCTTCACTGTGGTCTTTTTTGTTTGGGGTGGGGGCGGGATGTGGATTTCCAGTGAGATTAGTTTGTGATCTGATCTCATGGGGGCATCGGATAACCAAGTTTCAACAAAGGAAAAGGCTTCCTGTGTGACTTTTTGCAGTTTGGGTAGGGACTGGGCTGAGCAGATGATGGTCGAGTCATCTGCGTATTGTATGAGTGTGCCATGTGTGGTGGCAGAGGCTAGATTATTTGTGAAAACAGAGAAGAGTAGGGGTCCAAGGATGGATCCTTGGGGAACCCCTATGGAGACAGGTAGTTGGGGAGATATGTCATTCTGCCATACAATGGATTGTTGGTGGTCAGCCAGGTAACTCTGAAACCAGTTGGTGACTGATTGTGAGAAGGATAGGTTATTGAGGACCAAAATAAGTTGTTTGTGTGGGACCATGTCAAATGCTTTAGATAGGTCTAGGAAAGTAGCAGAGGAGAGATAGCCATTATTTTTATGCTGAAGAATAGTGTTAGTAAAGGAGAGTAAGGCAGTGGTGGTGCTATGGTTTGGTCAGAAATCATGCTGATTATTGGAAAGGAGGTTGTTATAAAGGAGGCAGTCTGAGACCTGAGAGTGTATGCATCTCTCTAGTATTTTGAAGCGTGGAGAGAGAATAGCTATGGGGTGGTAATTGGTTAGTTCTGTGGAGGGTCCACCTTTGTGGAGGGGAGTTATATGTGATACTTTCCACAGTGTGGGAACATAACTTTCTGACAGAGATCAGTTAATCAAGATGGATACTGGGTAGGCCAGAGCATCAGCTGCGATTTGTAGGTATTCACTTGGGAGGTTGTCTGCTGCTAATTTGGTGGGTTTAAGTTTAGTTAAGAGTTTTTTTATGTTGGAGATAGGTACAGGAGAAAAAGAGAAGGCAGTGGTGAGATTAGTAGTTGAAGGTGTGGGTTGGAGGGGAGGGGGGTTGTGTTGTTTAGCTAGTGATAATATGGTTTGTGTGAAGTGTGTGTTGAATGAGGTAGCATTATTTTCTGAGGAGTGAGGGATATTAGGAGGAGGGCTACTGACTTTACCTGGGTGGAAGATGGAGTTTATGGAGGACCAGAATTGTTTGGGGCTGTGTTCGGAAGAGTCTAGGACAGACTGGTAGTATTGGAATTTGTCCTGTTTTATTAGCTTTTTGACTCTATTGCTTAGTTCTAGGAATTTCTGTCTAGTTGAGGGGGTCTTGGTTTTGCACCAGTGCTCCCAGGATTTATCCCTGTTTTTCATTTCTGACTTAGTGGTTTTCTGTAGCCATGAGGAGGGTTGTGCTTTGATTCTGGAAGTCATGGTAATTAAGGATGCTCAGGAAGGTAGTATTAAAAAATGCAACTGCGTCATCAAGACTGAGGTACTTTAGAGGAAGCCAGTTACATTCTTTGAGGGATGAGATGAATGTGAGTGGGTTAAAGTTTATTTTTTTACATATCTGATGCTAGACGACAGGTTTAGCTTGGTATAGATATTTTTTCAGTAGGAATGTTGGAGAGTGATCACTGAGGCTATCTGATAAGCAGCCTGTTATATATGACTGGGGGCTCTTACTGACCAGTATCCAATCCATGGTAGTGTGCTTGCTGGAGTTTTTATTTATCCTGGTTGGTGACTGGACTAGTTGGGTGAAGCCATGAAGGTTTACATGATGGGTTGGATGGTTGCCAGAACAGGATTGCCAGTCAATATTGAAATCACTTAAAATTATAGTTTCTTGGGGGAGATGGTGGGTAGACCAGCTGAGGAGGTTTTCTAGTGGAGGGATGTTTTGGCCAGGTGGGAAGTAGCATCCAATTATGTTGATGGTTTTGTTTTGGTTTATTTTGAGGATGGTATATATTATTTCTTCATTGCCTATTTGTGGAGCTGATGATTTTAAGATATGGATGTTTAGATGCTGTTTAAATATTATAGCTACACCGCCTCCTTTCTTGTTTAGCCGGTCTACTCTTAGTATGTCATAACCTGTAGGGAGTATTTGCTCACTGGTAATGTGAGGTTTTAGCCAGGTTTCTGTCAGGATGACTATATCTGGAGAGTACAAGTCTATGGTGGCATGGAGTTCATGGACCTTGTTGGATATACTTCTAATATTTAGGCTTAGTAGAAGGAAGTAATTTGGCTTTCTGTTGTCTGTAATATGGGAGAAGTTGTGGTTTCTAGTCTGATTATGAGGATTGGGGTTGGAGACGATAGGGCCAGGGTTGGGGTGGATATCTCCACTTAGGGCTAGTTTTGATATGCATGAGGTTATTAGTTTTCTCAGTTTTTGAATGTTTGTTTATAAGGGAAACTTTATGATTGTGCTCTTTGGATAATAGGTATGGTGGGAGGGTTACTATGTTAAGTTGTAGGGATGCTTTATGTTTGAGTAATATAGTTGGTAGAATATGTGGGGGTGCATAGGGATGGTTCTTGAGTTGGTGGGAGGGGAGCTGAGTGAGGGTGAGACATGAGTGGTGGTGTGAGTAGTAGTACAGTGGTAGTGGTTGAGTGGGGGAATGATGGAGCTTTGGTAGGATGTAAGATATGCAAGGAGAGTGCATGCAGTAAGCATAGGTAAGGTATGCTTGTACATGTTAGTTGAGGAGGTGTGATAGTAGTGGAAAGATGGAGGAGGTAATGTTGGGTTAGCGCTGTGGTTGGATACTGGAAAGATGGGAGGGGTTTGTGAGTGTAATAAAGGTGGGACCACTGGGGGCGGGAGGGAATAGGGGGCAGAGTGGGGAGCGAAGCAGGTAGAGACTCTGTTAGTTGCTCTAATGAGGGGGGCTGGAAACAATCAGGTAACAGAGTTATTTGATGAATGAACATATGATAGTGAGAAGGGTGATTGTAGTTTTAAATATTTAGTATTTAATATGTTATTTAGTATGTTAATTTATGCAGGTCAAGTTCTACTACAGTATGTTATGTTAATGTGCCCAGGTAATGTTCTACCACAACATGTTATGTTAATGTGATTTTTACTCATTTAATGCTGTTTTAGCTATTTGATGTGTAAGTTTTTATTGAAATGCTGTTGCAGTTATCTGTATACCACTTGTATTACTGCTGTATCTTGCATTTTTGGCTTGTGTTGTCCAGCCGAGCCTTGCTTTAATTAGTGCCATTCTGCTTTAAGTGTGTCTATCAGGGTCTCCCGCTTAAGTAATTAATACAATGGAACAGCATACACCTCTGTTTAAACATTGATGTTAACATGAGTTTAGCGAGTGCTGTGTTGTAAAGCTAAACCTCAGTAGCTCTGTGCCTGTTTTCTGATTCTAAAAACTGGTTAAATTTGTGCCCAGCTACAAGGTTTCCTAACTCTTATATCCTAAGCTGTATTGTGTGCCTTACCCTTTTTGTATTAAATCCATGGTGCAAGCTTATGTTGTGTCTAGTACCTGTAGTATATTTAAAAGACTCCACTGCCCCATTATCTGTTTTCTTTCTCCACTTCCCTGAGCCATCTTCATCAACATCTTCTGTAATAGTACATGATAAATACATTTGGTTGGGCTATTGAAGTCCTTCTGTACTATTGTTGTCCTTGTTTTTCCTCTCAGTTGTCTACTGACCCATCATTAAAATATTGTGTTTTCTGTTTTATTTTACAGCTTGCTCAGCTTTACTTTCTTCTGGTGCGTGCTTCCCCCAGTCTTGTTACAACCACCAGGGAATCCCAACTCCCTCAAGGAAAGAATCCTGGAACAGACAAAATTATTTGCTCCACCGGCATGTATGCAATAAATAATTAGTTTGTAGTTGTTCTTTATTCTTTTCTCTACAGTTGTATAACTCTAAGGGTAGGCTAATAGAGTTAGATAAGTTTAGTGTCTCTTATGTTAGGTTGCTTGTTCCTGAATTACTCGTGGTGAGCACACCAGCGGTCGCCGGCGGCCGGACCTCTTAACCTTATCTCCCGTTAGTGTTATGTGCATATGCTGTAAATCATAGTAAAGACCATTAGGTGGCAGCATATTCCCACACTCATTTCACTGCCATACTGTAGTTTTAAAAGCTCTAAAAGTTTGGTATCTTGACTAAGTTGTATTGTCATATATTTGTTAGTCCCTAGATGAGTTCCTGACTGCCGCCACATTGTAACTTTTAAAATGTACATACCTTTGGCTTCACCATTAGCTCTGGTCCAGAAAAGCAGCTGTGTTACTGATTGTTTTTTGCACTCGTTTCCTCACTACTCCTTCTTGGTTCTGCCTGCTTCGTTTGCCCTCCGGGCTCACTCCACTTCTCTCCCTGCCTCCATTTCCCACCTGCCCCAGTACCTCTTTACTTATGGCCACAAAACCACTCCCACTCTACAATCAACGTATCATAGGCAATCTCTCCCTCTATCACATATCTTTCTTTACCCTCCTTTGCCGACTCTAGTAATACTCCATACCACACTACAAATCACATATAATAGTAAAAATACATGTCATTATCCAACTTATCCCCATAATCTTCACATAATATCTATACCCAACATGGCAATCAAACCCACACTAACTCTGCCCTTAATATGTCTCCATCTCTTCCTCTCTTGCCTTCTCCATCTCACCAGACTCTCCCATATCTCTCATTCTCCCCCTACCATACAACCTCCACTTTCCTCAAATATGAGTCAATCTTCACACCTTATATTTCTCCATACCTCTGTAATTATGACTCTCACCTAGTTATCAGAAAACTTGTTCCTGACATCTCTAACACAACCCACATCCCTTCCATCCCAGTCTATAATTGCTGCCCTGCCCTCAACCTTAACTCTAAAGACTCTAAACATCATTCTACACTCCTACTTCAACTGATTTCAATCCTCCTCTCTGGTGACATTCATCCCAACCCAGGTCCCTCAACCTACCAGAACAATATCCCACCCCTACCATCTTCCCCCTCTCCCCATAAATCCCTCCTATTTGCCACAATAAACTCCCAAAGTTTATGCAACAAATTAGCTAACTTCCATGCCTAGCTATCCCATAATCAACCAGACATTCTTTCTATCTCAGAAACATTGTTAAGACCTCATATAAAAGACCCTGAAGTCTCTCCTCCAAACTATAGTATTTTCAGAAAGGACAGAACCCAAAGAAAAGGTGGTGGAGTAGACTTACTTTACTCATTTTCCCTAACAGTTACCCCCCTATACTAAGGCTATACCTCAATTTGCTACAGCTGAAGTAACCCTGGCCCTCCTAAAGATTAATAAGAATAAAAGCATATGCATAGATGCCCTATACATCCCCTCAGGAAACAATATCCCCATTCTTGAGGATATCCTCTCCTGGATCTCATCTAATATACAAAATGAGACTATAATCCTTGGTGATGTTAATATTAACTGGTCTTCCATAAACTCCCCCACAAACTCTCACTATGTAAACCTATATAAATTCACCAAACTAATCAATTATTCCACTAGACCAACAAAAGATAGTACTTCTGGTAGTATTCTAGACTGGATACTAGTTTCCCACCCCCATATTATCTCTGACAGCGGTACCCTACCTGACTCTCTTAGTGACCATCTCCCTGCCTTTGCACATCATAGCCCTTCATCCCTCCATTTACACCACAATTATAACTTAGTCTGTTCCCTGAAAAGCTTCAATGCTCAAACCTTCTCCAACTCCTTAAAACTCATGAGCTGGAACCCTTTAAAACCCCTTCCACTGGATAATGCTGTTACTTACTTCAATACTTCTTCTCTTAACCTACTTAACAGCTTCACCCCCCTCAGATCTAAAAGGGTCAAATCCAAAACTACTGCATGGCTTACAAATGAAACTATCTCCCTCATGCAGCTCCTGATAAATTATGGAAACAGTGCCAAAAAACATAAAACTCCCAATTCCTTAGCTTGATATAAACAACTCCACAATAGAGTAAAAACACACATTACCAGAGACCGAAAATCCTACTACTCAATATTACAAAAGGATCATAAATCAAATCCCAAGAAGTTCTGGAACAGCATCTATGCCCTACTCCATCCTGGAAAAAAGGAGAACCCCTGCCCAGATCCTAACTCTTCTGATCGATCCTTAGCTGCACAATTTAACTTTTTCTTTATAGACTCAGTAGTCAAACTTACCATATCCTTCACTAATATATCAGGCTAGACCCCATCTAACTCCACAAACTCAACCCTCTCCAACTCCACCTATACTCATCATCTCCCTTTCTCTTTCAAACCTATTCCTAATAGCACCATAAAATAACTTCTGCAAAAATTGAAACCTTGCTCAGTTGCCCCAGATGAACTTCCATCTAAATTTCTCAAGCTAGCCACCAATGGCATAGCTTTTCCCATCTCCAACCTAATTAACTGTTCCATCCAAGAATCTTATGTACCCCTCCTCTGGAAACAAGCCTTCATTATTCCCCTCCACAAAGGAGGCAACAATACTAAAATCTCTAATTTCCATCCTATAGCCATCATATCTCCCATTTTTAAGATTCTTGAAAAATGTATCCACCTACATCTCCTACCCTATCTCTTAGACAACCAACTGTTGGCCTCTACACAACATGGTTTTAGACCAGGGCACAGCAACACCACTGTCTTCCTCTCTTTTCTAGAAACCGTTAATCATGCTCGTGACTCTGGCAATATTGTATCCACCCTTCTTCTAGACTTATCCAAAGCCTTCAATATTGTTTCTCATAACCTTCTCTTGCCCAAGCTCTCTCATCTTAATCTTTCCTCCTCCTCCATCAGCTGGTTTTCCAGCTACCTTTTTAATAGACAGCAAGCTGTCAAATGGAAAAATTGTATCTCTTCCTTCCTCCACACTCTCACCCACAAGGTTCCATACTTGGCCATCTATTGTTCAGTATCTTCATCAATGACTTTCATCAATGTATTCCAAATGCTAAGCTAATCCAATATGCAGATGATTCTACCATGATCTGTTCTGCCAAATCCTTACCCAAACTCATGAAACTAACTCAAGATGCCTCATGTACTGTGTCATGGATCCTGAATAATCACCTTACCCTCAACCCTTCAAAATCCAAAATCATGATATTTACCCCTTCTAAATCTTCCACAGTAGATAAGAACTCTTTTTACATAACTAGCCAAAACTTGACCCCAGTTGAAATAGTTCTCCACTCAAAGCTTCTAGGAGTCATTATTGATCAACTAAAGTTTGATTTTTACCTACAAACTAATATTATGAAAACACATCACAAACTGGGCATGTTATATTACCATAGTCATTATCTTACGCCCTCAATGAAGCACATCATCTCTACCACTTATCTTATTCCCTCTCTTATGTATGGTGCCCTTCTCCTTACCAATCTTCAGTACTCTCTAAAGTCTAAGCTTGCTTCCTGCTATAATAAGATCTCTAAGTTTGCTACCGCATCCAAATCCTCCTCCCACTACTGTGAGGCTCTCCACTCCTTGAATTAGTTGGAGCTCCCTAACTATCTTTCCTACATTCAGCTCTCTGTTACCCATAAGCTCATCTTTAAACCTTTAAATTGTCCCACACTTTCTTCCACCCTCAAAATGCATCAGCCCAACAGACTTCTTAGGTCCAACAACCAAAACCTTCTGAAAGTGTACAAGCCTATACATACCCCTGGGACACGTCTATTATCTTTCTCCCTAGCATGACTACAGAATTCCCTTCCCCCTCAAATTCGAACCACCAACAACCATTCCACTTTTAAAAACCTGCTCCATTCATACCTTTATTCTCACTGGGAATGCTCCTGTTCTTATCCCACCTGACTTCATCCACTGCATCTTTACTCTCCGTCATCCTACTTCCATCCTAACACTCATCTCCACTACATATATATACTTCTTCCTCTATTGCCCCTTACTCACCTGAAATAACTGGAATTGCAAGGTCTATCCTCCTCAACACCTGCTTCAATTCTTACCTAATTATTCTCCATTAATACACACTCCTATATATTTCGTGTCCTATCATTTTTATGTCCTCATTACACTATGTACTTGTTGCTTTCATATTTTAAACTATGTATAAATTACAAACTGTTCTGAGTTTTATTAATGAACTATGTATAAATTACAAACTGATGACTTGTACTGTAAAATTCTGATTTGCATTGTAAAACTGTACTAGGAACTTTTCTCCCCGGGCCTCCATTGAAAATGGGCTCATTTTTGGCCCAATGGACTTTCCCAGTAAAAAATGGCAAATTAATAAATAAAAATAAAAATAATGTGTGCAGGTCTGGTTCTAAAACAGCATGTTATGGTATTGTGTGCAGGTCATGTCCTACTACAGTGTGTTACTTTAATGTGTGCAGGTCATGTTCTACCACAGCATGTTACATTAATGTGTACAGGTTACATTTTAACCATCTTATGTTAATGTGTGCAGGTCATGTTCTACCACAGCATGTTATGTTAATGTGTGCAGGTCATGTTCTACCACAGCATATGTTAATGTGTGCAGGTCCAGTTATACCACAGCATGTTATATTAATGTATGCAAGTCATTTTCTACCACAGCATGTCTGCTTCTTAAACAGCATGTTATGGTAAAGTGTGCAAGTCATGTTCTACCACAGAATGCTATGTTAATGTGGTCATGAAATGTTTTACCACAGCTTGTTATATTTAGGTGTGCAGGTCTGATTATACCACAGCATTTTATGATAATGTGTGCTGGTCATGTTCTATCACAGCATATTATGTTAATCTGTGCAAGTCATGTTCTACCACAGCATGTTACATTAATGTGCTCTGGTAATGCTCTACCACAGCATGTTATGTTAATCTGTGCAGGTCAGGCTCTACCACAGCATGTTATGTTAATCTATGCAGGTCAGGCTCTACCACAGCATGTTCTATTTATTTGTGCAGGTCATGTTCTACCACAGCATGTTATGTTAATGTGTACAGGTCTCTTTCCACCACAGCATGTTTAGTTAATGTGTGCAGGTTAATGTGTGCAGGTTATGTTCGACCACATGTTATGTTAATGTGTGCAGGTTATGTTCTATGACAGCATATCATGTTAATGTGGACAAGTCACATTCTACCACAGCATGTTATGTTAATATGTGCATGTCTGCTTCTAAAATGGCATGTTATGGTAAAGTGTGCAGGCCATGTTCTACCATAGCATGTTATGTTAATGTGTGCAGGTCATGTTCTACATATCTTATGTTAATCTGTGCAGGTCATACTCTACCACAGCATGATATGTTAATGTGTGTAGATCCATTTCTACCACAGCTTGCTATATTAATGTGTGCAGATCATGTTCTACCACAGCATGTTATGTTAATGTGTGTAGGTTTGGTTCTACCACAGCATGTTATGTTAATGTATGCATGCAATTTTCTACCACAGCATGTTATGTTAACCTGTGCAGGTCATACGAATGTGTGCAAGTTATGTTCTACAACAACATGTTATGATAATATGCTCAGGTGATGTTATGTTGATCTGTGGAGGTCACACTCTACCACAGCATGTTACAATAATGTTTGCAGGTCAAGTCACAGCATGATATGTTAATATGTGCAGGTCACTTTTTACCACAGTGTGTTATGTTAATGTAAGCAGGTCATGTTTTACCACAACATGTTATGTTAACGAGTTCAGGTCAAGTTTTACCACAGCATGTTACATTAATAGATGCAGGTCACAGTCTATACATCATGCTATATTAATGTGTGCAGCTCATGTTCTACCACAGCATGTTATGTTAATCTGTGCAGGTCATGTTCTACTACAGCATGTTATGTTAATGTGTGCATGTCATCTTCTGCAACAGAATGTTATGTTAATGTGTGCAGGTCATGTTCTACAACAGCATGTTATGCTAATGTGTGCAGGTCTGGTTCTACCACTGCAAGTTAAGTTAATGTGTCAGGTAATGTTTACCACAACATATTATGATAACGTGTTGAGGTACGCTTATACCACAGCATGTTAGGTTAATGTGAGCAGGTCAGGTTTTACCACAGAGTGTTACATTAATTTGTGAAGGTTATGTTCTACCACAGCATGTTATGTTAATGTGTGCCAGTCACCTTCTACACATCATTTTATGTTAATGTATGCAGGTCCATTTCTACCACACTATGTTATGTTAATGTGTGCAGGTCAATTCTAAAACAGCATGTTATGTTAGTGTGTACATGTCAGGTCTACCACAGCTTCTTATGTTAATCTGTGCAGGTCATATTCCAGAACATGTTATGTTAATGTATGCAAGTCATGTTCTACCACAACATATGTTAATCCGTACAGGTCATGTTCTATGACTGCACATTATGTTAATGTGTGCACATCATTCTCTACCATAGCATGTTATGCTAATGTGTTCAGGTCATATTCTACTGTAGCATGTTGTGTTATTGTGCTCAGGTTATGTTCTACCACAGCATGTTATGTTAATGTGTGCAGGTCACATTCTACCACAGCATTTTATTTTAATGTGTGCAGGCCACATTCTACCACAGCAAGTTATGTTAATGTCTACAGGTCATGTTCTACCACAGCATCTTATGTTAGTGTGTGCAGATCAGGTTTCACCACATCTTAAGTTAATTTGTGCATGTGAGGCTCTACCACAACATGCTGTGTTAATGTGTGCAGGTCACATTCTACCACAGAATGTTATATTAATGTGTGCAGGTCTTGTTCTACCATGGCATGTTATATCAATCTGTACAGGTCATATTCTACTACAGCATGTTATATTAGTATGTGCAGGTCAGGTTCTACCACAGCTTGTTATGCTAATATGTACATGTCACGTTCTTCCGCCGCATGCTGTGTTAATGTGTACAGGTCACATTTTACCATGGCATGTTATGTTAATCTGTACAGGTCATATTCTACCATAGGATGCTATGTTAATCTGTGCAGGTCATATTCTACCACAGGATGTTATGTTAATGTGTGCAGGTTATGTTCTACCATGGCATGTTATGTTAATGTATGCAGGTCCTGTTCTACTTCACCATGTTATTTTAAGGTGCTCAGGTGATGTTCTACCAGAGCATCTTATGTTAATCAGCTTAGGTCACATTATACCACAGTATATTATGTTAATGTGTGCATGTCACGTTATACCACATCATGTTTTGCTCATATGTGCAGGGCACTTTCTGCAGAAGCATTTTATGTTAATATGTAAGGGTCATGTTGTATCACAGCATGTTATGCTAATGTGTGCAGGTCACATTCTACCACATCATGTTATGTTAATGTGTGCAAGTCATGTTCTACCATGGCATGTTATATTAATCTGTGTAGGCCATGTTCTACCACAGCATGTTATGTTAATGTGTGCAGGTCACGTCCTACCACAGCGTGTTTTGTTGATATCTGCAAGTCGCATTCTACCACAGCATGTTATGTTAGTGTGTGCAGGTCAGGTTCTACCATACCATGTTATGTTAATGTGTGCAGTTCATGTTCTACCAGTGCATTATATGTTAATCTGTGCGAGTCCCGTTCTACAACAGCATGTTCTGTAATCTGTGCAGGTCCGGTTCTACCACAGCATGTTATATTTATGTGCCCATGTCATGTTTTACCATAGCATATTATGCTAGTGTGTGCAGGTTCTGTTCTACCACAGCATGCTATGTGAATGTGTGCAAGTCATGATCTACCACAGCATGATATGTTAAAATGGTCTCACTTAATCTCAACTGTTCTCTATGCCTCTCCTATTTATACTAATCTAAAGAAAAATAATCTTCTCAAACTATCAAACTCCTATAACAATATTGCCAGATTTGCCACTGGCAATGCATCTCGAACACACCACTGTCTGAATCTAATGAAGCTAGACTGGCTTGAACCCCCTAACATGCTAACGTTTTCCCAACTAACCTTTGCTCATAAAATCTTTTACCAACCAAATAATACTCCAATACTTGCTAACCTCATTACCCCTTATAATAATCTTAATTCCGTACGCTCTTTGAGTAAACTACTTGCTAGCATAAGTAAGTCCAATAACTTGTCAGGCGACAGCCTTTTCTCCAATACTGCTGGGAAACACTGGAACCTTCTACTTATAGATCTCACTCTACTACCTTCACTGTCACTCTTTAAGCAAAAACTCAAAAGTCACCTAAAATTGCACTGGTTATGTCCCTGCACTAACCCTGATTAATCTACTACCTTTCCTATTTTTATCTTCATACTGCCTCTGGATACACCATCATACTCTACATACCCCTCAGTATGCTAAAAACTGGTAATTGTAAAACATATATAACCACAAGTATATATGTTAACTAGCAATGAACTCTAATGTATCTCTTATCAAACGATCACATGACTGTTATATTACTTTATACTCAAACTTCTTAGTATTGTACTTTTCAAACTCCTTCTTTTTATTCTAAATACCTCTTACTTTATTTGTTATACAATTGTATATTATATTTTGTGCTATGTTGGAGATTTTCTCCCCGGGCCTCTACTGAAAATGGAACTATATCCAGTTGGACTAGCCCGGTCAACAAATGTAAAATAAAATAAAATAAAAATAAAATGTGCAGGTCCTGTTCTATGACAGCATGTTATGTTAATATGTGCAGGCCATGGGCTACCACAGCATGCTCTGTTAAACTGTGCACATCCCATTCTACAACAGCATACTATGTTAATTTGTGCAAGTCCTGTTCTACCACAGCATGTTATGTTAGTGTATGTAGTTCCTGTTCTACCACAGTATGTTTTGTAATCTGTGCAGTTCTTTGATATGTTGCCAGTTGTTTGTAACTGGTTGTATGCCTGTGTTTCCACTGAAATGAATTAAAGCAGAAATGTGATGTATAAGCAGTTGACACAGTCTTGATTCAATCTCCCGGGGAAGTATTTTTATGATACCGATGAGGGTAGGAGATGAGAGGTGAAGACCTCTCAACCTAAAAACAGTTAGGTACATCCAGCCAAAGGTCAGGACATCTAATTAGTATAAAATTTGAATACCGAATAACAAATAACTCTTCCCATTTCTTGTGGGAATATGAAATGTTAGTCAGAAATACATTTAAAAAACAAAGAGTGACAAAAAATTATGGAAAAGTATAATCATATTATCAAAACAATAGTGTTAAATTGATAGACTTTAATGAATTGTATTACAAAATTGTATCCAGGAAGGTAATTTGTTTTTGGTTCTGAAAAAACAGGTATAAGATATGTATCCTCTTTTTTTAATTATTGGTGTCACTAATATGTTGGCCAAATACTGTGGTTTCCTGTGTACTAGGCAGCTTCAAAAAATCATATGTGGTGAAGGGGAATCAGAAAATTGTGTCAAGGGTAAAAGTAAGTCTGAAAATGGAGACAAATCTCAAAAAACATGTACATTATGTTTAGGGGTAAGTCAGGCCTGACGATAGGTGCACTTGAGAGATCTGGGACAGCGTACAAATCATTACATGGCAGAGTGCAAAATGTTTAACTAAGTGAGGAGTTTTCATAGGAGAAAACAGGTGGCAGATAGTGTCCCACAGGGAGTGACACTAGGCCTATTAGTTAATGTTTTCTTCTCTCACCTGCCAAAAGAAGGGAAACTGGACTGGTCTCTTTGTGGATGACATCAAGGATAAGATGTATTATTTGACTGGAGTACAGGCCTTTGGGGTGATATGAACAAGTTACAAGCATAATCAGTGGTATGACAACCCTCTTCAGCTCTTCCAAGTCAGTGGTGATTTATGTGTGCAATAGTAAACCATTTGTAGGACATGCACTTTGGAAGTGGGATCAGCCTCAAAATTCCAAAGCAGGAGAAGAATATGAGGGCTGGTACAGAAAGCATGAACTATCAGACATACTTTAACAACCATCAGACTAGATCCTGTAGTGCAGTGTCTGGGAATGGAAGAAAATGCTGTCTGTCTAAGAAGATGCTAGGGTATCTCACACACACAGACACAGACACACACACACGCACACATGCACACACACACACACACACACACACACACACACACACACACACACACACAC
>NC_056741.1:1658824040-1658879040 GCF_019279795.1 Protopterus annectens | reverse complement strand
TACCTTTTACTTCCCCATCACACCTCCAACAGTTTTTATCTTCCTGAGGAAAAATTCTCTGAAGTCTACTTGGGGCATAAAAATATAGATGTAAACAATTACAACCAAAAATCTTAAATCTTCTAGATTTTGTACATATTTGGAAGGCATACATATATTCCCCCATTGTTTCTTTGTG
Organism: Protopterus annectens; assembly: GCF_019279795.1. Lineage (NCBI taxonomy): Eukaryota > Metazoa > Chordata > Ceratodontiformes > Protopteridae > Protopterus > Protopterus annectens. The sequence goes on along the minus strand of NC_056741.1, from coordinate 1,658,878,862 downwards.
AATTGCATATAATGTTGCCATACAATATTGGCTAAGCAAACTGTTACAGCAGTACCCCTGCCTATAATAAAAAGAATAATGGAGAAAACATGTACATGTTTTATGTGCATGCAAGCTCTCTTGCTTGTTAACTACAGTAAACTCTACTAAAACTCAGTGAAATAAATATTTTCACTGACATGCAACCACCATTTGCTAAATTCACCATTACTGGTATTTTCTGAATGAATACTTTTTTGACAAACTCCAGTATGGACCAATGACCACTACAAACTGAACCCTGGAAGAGGTAAGGCAATAATTTACCAGAGTAGAGCTCTTCAAAACCTCTTGTTGCAGTGGATTTTATTCATTTAGCAAAGACTAAGTAAATGTAAAGGTACACAAAGAGAGAATATGGAGTCACAACAACCGCACAGCAATGTAAAATAAGAGTAGATATGTAACGTGGCTAAAGGTATCATTTTTAACTATTAACTAGTCAAAATATCAAGCTTTTTATATTCCTGTTTTGTTTTTTTGAAGGTGAATGCAGCAGTTTATCAATATTTCTGTATAGTTTTTGCCTCATATACATTTATACACCCATATGGAAATATGGAAAAGTAAGTGCCATAGATGTATAAGAACTTGCTCTATGAAAATGACGTACCTTGAACCTAGTTACCAGTCACACCATAAAGACATTACAGATTAATGTTTGTTTGACTATAGATATATTTTACTGTAGTACAACTGACAGTCAGGGATTACATCAAGTAATTCACTATATCTTATCTATGAATGAAAAGTAAAAGGGCATAGGTCAATCACCTAGCCAAACCAAATCATCCACTGATCCTTCCAGTAAGGATGATATGTCTCTATAACAGCACTGCTGGACAACTAACAACCTCAGGCTAGAAACACATACACTGAAGTTTACTTAGAAAGACATGGCAGTTTATAAACCAACCAGAAAAATAATATAAGAAAACATCAAATCATCGATATTCTAATGTTCTCAATATAAGCAGCACCACCCATTACAGCACCATGAATATAATCTTACAGAAGAAGCATACAGCAAATGAAAAAAAAAAGAAAAAAGAAATTAAAAAATAATCAGACTGTTTTGATTCATATTTAAACATACATGTACATGTATGTCTGTACAAAATAAAAAGAAAATTTAAATGGACAAAGAATATTAATACAGAAAGTAGAAATATTTTTACTCATTTCAAGTGAACCATTTGTGACTAAATCTCAGAGTAAGATACCCCCTATTTTCCATTATTTCTATACTAATGTCAATAAAAAGTTAATAAAACAAACTTTTTCTAATATGTCTATATACATTAACATTAAAAATTACTTTTTGAGAATAAAAAACATATTCTAAAGTTTTCTTTGTTACAGCCACAATTAAAACAAATTAAAGATATGTTACAAGGCAATCTGTATGAGATTTCTATGCAACTATTTTATTTAGTATTCTAAAAGCTCTTTTCTAGTACACTGACAATATCTTTTCAAACTTTGACAAAAGACTGTTAACTGGTGCTGTCTTTAATTAACTTAAGCGCACCCTCCTGTAGACTATTCCTTTTTTAAAAACAATGTTCCTTCTTCAACTTAGCAAACATTTGTTTTATTTGTTACAAACTATCTCTATAATAGAGCCTTTCAAGTCAAAAGTATTAACCAATGTTGTCTATAACCCACTTCACATTCAGTGTGCCTCAGGTTCTATCTCATTTCCATAGCAAGATCTTTATTTATATATACTAAATGAAAAATATTTAATCTTGTACAATGACTATCAGTAGAACAATATCCAGTATTTCAACAATGATGAATATGTCATATTAATGTGACAATTTTAGGTATTGCCAGCTATGCCAGGAGAAGTAGGGCAGTGGATGTATAACACATCCCAGCACAGCTGGCTGGAATTTAGTAAATAATTATATGTTATTGGAATTTCAAACTGATTTGTATTTGTGTTGAAAATGGATTTGTAAAGTAAAGTTGATTGTGTTAAAAATGTACCATTAGAGGTTCCTGACTGCCCTGTAATCAAATTAAATATATGTTAACAGAGGATACTGGAAGAGAACAGGTTAAGCTCATCTCCAGCTAACTTTGGAAAATAGTAAGGAATTAAATTACTGGGCCTAGGCCATAAAGATATTACCTCACAGTTTTAAATGAAGCTATAGATGCAATGCCTGTTAGAAGCATGGTTTGTTAGTCTCTGTAGGAGGAGTACAAGTTTATAATTGTTTTATGACTTCCAGAAACTGCACCAGATCTGAACAATGCTCTTCTGTGTGCATTATTGACATGTAGATGCTAAACCATGCCAGTTTCTAGCAATGGGAGTTTGCATGGGAACCAGAAGTCAGATGACCAGATGTATGATGTCATTCTTTACAGAAATAATGTTTTAATATTAGGTGAGACAGAAGTCTCATGGCAGTCTGTTTCTTGGAACCTGGCATAGAATAATCCCTCACCTACTTCATCTTGTCTTGCTCTATTAAGTAAGTAGGTCTAGTACTTCTCTAGATAAGTCAGGAAAATATAGTGAGAATAGTTAAGTGCTGTGTGAATCTTTCCAGCTGTGTTATTTTTTAATATTCCCTGTGACTGAAACTCTGGTGTTTATTGTAAATAGATATTTCATATTTTCATGTTCTTTTATTATTTATTATTAAATATATTTAAACTTTTCATTGTGGCTGGCTCTTTAGAGAATATTTTAACCTTTGAGAGTACTTATATCTATTGGTGACATTGTGGCAACTCCTGAAGCCTGGCTGTTTGGTCAACATTACCATTTGTATTAATATTAATTTCACTCAGTATAATTGGGTACCCTTGCAACAGTCTTAGGTAGCTGGCTTTGTAGTGTCTGCTCTGGCAGTGATAACTACCTTATAATCTGGGCAGAAGGGGAAACAGCTGGTAAATCTGTGCCGGCCTATCCCAGTTACATGTGAAAATCAAATCTCGCAGTGTGTGTGTGTGTGTGTGTGTGTGTGTGTGTGTGTGTGTGTGTGTGTGTGTGTGTGTGTGTCAGATACTTGGAGCAGGGATACAAAGCAGTAGTTTCACAGAGAGGGTGCTGGAGGACTTGGCTTGGACACACAGCAGAGGACTTAACCCTATATCCATGCTAGTGGGGAGCCTTATTGTGGCCCTGAAGGGAGACAGATATGAAGAAATCCAGACCCCGGCTGACTGTGTTCCCTCTGTGCTCTTAATGGAAATTGTGCTTGATGCAGAGAGGTCTGCATCTGGAAATACTGAACATCCCTCTCCAGTGTCAGTGGTGAGGATTCAGGCTCCTTGATTACTGGCCCAGAGTGAGGACATTACATATTGCTGAGCAGTGGTACGGATATTAATTGAACTTCTATAGCCTGTAGGCAGTTGTCACAAAAGGTGTGTCCTCTCAGCAGCCACAAGGTAAGCATTCAGAGTTTCATTTCACAACTGTTTTATTTATTTATTTATTTATTTATTTTTGTTAGTTTAGTTTAGTCAGGGAAAGCAGGCAAAGATGTCAGAAGAGGATTATGGCAAACTGACAAAGAACCAGTTTGCCAAGGTGTGTGAAGCCAAAGGACTGGTGTATGCCAACCTGGCTAAAGAGGAAATTATTTCAGCCTTAGTCACAGCTCAGACCAGAAACCAGGAGGATAACCAGTTTGTTGATGGAAATTTGCAGCCCTCAGAAACAGGACAGTTCACCTTTTCCTCAGAGGACTTAAAAACCTGTCTGGAGTTAAATAGACTTGAACTGGATGCCAAATGTTTGGAATAAGAATCAACAGAGAGACTGTGGTGTTTGGAGGCTGAAGAAAATGAGAGACTGCGGCAATTGGTGGCCTAAGAAAATGAGAAGCAGTATCAACATGAGAGGGAGATGCTGACTCTTTGCCAGGGTCATGGAGATAATGGGGAAGGGAATAACTGAACCCCAGAAGCAATAATGGTCAGTACATTTCTTCCACAATTTACAGAGGGCGATAACTTTAATAGTTTTATTCATATAGTTGAAAGAGTATGTAAACAGTATAATATTGACCAAGGGCTCTGGGTACCATTCCTGACTCTCTTACTCCATGGTAAAGCTGCAACCGCTGTTTCTAAATTGTCTGATATTGATTGTTTATACTATGAAAAAGTAAAGAAATTAAATAATTCAACAAACTAATAAAAAATAAAACATGGAAAAAACACCACGCTAGGAAACAAAAACTATATGTTAACGCTTTCGTTTACTAAAAATATGTAAACTTCTTCAGACCTGGTCTGAAGAAGTTTACATATTTTTAGTAAACAAAAGCGCTAACATACAGTTTTTGTTTCCTAGCGTGGTGTTTTTTCCATGTTTTATTTTTTAAAAAGTAAAGAAATTTTTACTTAAATGTTTTAAGTTAACACCTGAAGCTTACAGAACATTTCGTGAGCATAGATGCAAGGAAGATGAAAGTGTATGTGATTATATTGCTGAGTTAAGCACTTATTTTCATAGGTGAGTGAGTGGGTATCAGCTGACCACTTTTGGAGGGCTGGCAGACCTTTTGGTGAGGGAAGAAGCCCTTAGCACTTTGTCTGAAGACATGAGAATCTGGTTGGCAGATCGAGAGTCTGGCTCTGCAGATGAGCTGGGGAAAATGGGGATCTCTAATTAGCAAGCAGAGCATTACTGCACAGGAAAGGGATACCCAGTGCTGCATATGGATAAAAGAGAACCCATGGTGGGCAGCCTAAACCACCCCAATAGAGTCCACCAGTAACAGGGGAAGCCACTAGTTCAGGTACATGGCCAGGATCAAGGGTTAAATCTCTTAAATGTAGCCAGTGGGGCCATGTATCATACAGATGTCCAATGATGCAAGGAGGGTAACAAAATGTGTGGGAGCCAGCAAGTGGGAATAACAGTATGCCAGTGGCAAATTGTCTGGAGACAACAGGGGTACCAACTATCACAAGAGGTTATATCCTATCTAAGGGGATGGAAAAAAGGCCACTACTAAGAGAGGCACAGTCTCTGACATAACCATTGTGAAGCCTGCAGTGGTCAAAGATGAGCAGTACTTGCTTGGGCAGTCCACTCCAGTCAGAGATTTAAGAGGAACCCCATTCCAAATGCCTTTTGCCAGGGTTCACCTTGACTGGAAGGGTGGAAAAGGAAACAAGCAAGTAGGTGTGTTTGAGTATATCCCTGTAGATGTTCTGATAGAAAATTATTTTGATAATGCAGTGCCTTGTGTGTATGCAGTTACACACAGTCAGGCTTGGAGATAGGCATGTGGGTCTGGTACCCAGACAGACAGACATCACACCTTTAGCCAGGGCTGGTGATGTGGCTATTTCAGGGATTGAGCTACCTTGTAGCAGTAAACCTGGAAGCGAGTGACAGCTGATGGTAGGTACTGATGTTTCCTTGGACAGAGTGACTGCAAGGGCCAGAGGTAAGTGGTAGTACCTAGACTGACAGTGTGGCACCACTGTCAGGGGATGCCACATTTCCTGTGGAAGGGGAGCTGGGAAGAGTCACGCATTAAGACCCTATATTACAAGGCCTCAGGGAGGTAGCTAAAGAGGAACTTGCTTGTCAAGGAAAGGGGGAATCTGTATACTGGAACAAAGGATTACTGTACAGAGAGTGGACTTCTGAGGGAGGGCTAGAGGGGGAGGTAATACATCAGTTGGTGGTGCCTAGAGTTTACTATCTGGAACTTCTAGACATAGCCCATGACATTCCTTCTGCAGGTCATATGGGCATAAAGCACACCAAGAGACATATTATGCAGAACATATTTTAGCCTTGGATTGCAAGGGATGTAACAAGGTACTACAGGACCTATGACCTGTGCCAAAAAGTAGGCAAGGCAGGAAACAAGGTCAAAGCTCCTTTGATGCCTTTGGCTGTGACTGAGGAGCCATTTTAGAGGGTAGCTATGGATATTATATCAGCTACTTGGAGCAGGAACACAAAGCACTGGTTTCACAGAGAGGGTGCTGGAGGACTTGGCTTGGATACTCAGCTGAGGATTTAGCCGTGTTAGTGGGGAGTCTTACTGGGACCCTGGAGGGATACAGATATAAAGTAATCCAGACCCTGGGCTGATTGTGTTCCCTATGTCCTCTTAAGGGAAATTGTGCATCTGGAAATACTGAGTGTATCCATTTATGTTCCAAGAGAATGTCTCTCTCTCTCTCTCCAGTGTCAGTGGTGAGGATTCAGGATCCTTGATTACTGGCCTAGAGTGGGGATGTCACAATACAAAAAGCATATTTCTCCCATACATACTGAATTCAGAACAACATAACACACACAACCCCAACCTATGCCTTGTAATGGTGCAACTAATACATGAAAATGCATAAAAAGTCATTTATGCCTTTGTCTGTTGCATTCCTAAATGTAACTAAACTATTTCTAAATAAATACACTTGAAATTCCTGACACCAATCATTGATGTCCCTCTTCCGATGACATAGGATAAAGGCAAAAGTAAGGTTCACCATGGGTTTTATTCAAATACATTATTCATAGGTTCATAGATGTGTACTAGGCTAATGACCTTTGTGTCCTTTTTAAGCCTAGACATGCATCCCAAATCTTTGAAAAGTTCTGGTTCCCTTGGTAGTGTAATCAGTGGCTTGGGAGATTAAACATTTACAACAGGGGACTCACACATGAACCATTTACAGGCTGCCTGTGTCCATTAGAGACATAGGTGCCAACCCAGGAATGCATTACCGTTTCCCTATCCAGTTGATAAGTTCTGCTTTAATTGAGTTAGGGAGAAACTCTACTTCACATGGATGAGAGCCTGTTCCAGAGAAGAGGTAGTCTCTGGGATACATGCTTCTTCAGCAGATCCTATTTTTGTCACAGGTTTTAAGTCTTAAGATCAACTAGTTCTTTTGCTGTTTGTTTTGTGGATATGGAGGAGATTCATCAGAGTGGGGTCCGAAGATGCCTCATATGCCAGGCATAGATGTCCCCTCAACAGCCAGTAGGACACAGGATACAGGGATATGGCTTTAAGGTGGTCTGCATAGTACACAGATGCATTTAAGGTGGAGGTGGGATTACATCAAGGATCAGCTCTGAGTCCTTTATTATTTGCAGTTGTGATGGCCAGGTTGACAGATGAGATCAGATAGGAGGCCCAGTGGTCTATGATGTTGGCAGATGACATTGTGATCTGTAGTGAGAGTAGGGACGAGGTTGAGGAGACCCTAGAGAGGTGGAGATATGTTCTAGAGAGGAGAGGAATGAAGGACTAAGACAGAATATATGTGTGTGAATGAGAGGGAGGATAAAGGAATGGTGAGGATGCAGGGAGTAGAGTTGGTGAAGGCGGATGAGTTTAAATACTTGGGATCAGCAGTTCAGAGTAATGGTGAGTGTGGAAGAGAGGTGAAGAAGAGAGTACAGGCAGGGTGGAATGGGTGGAGAAGAGTGTCAGGAGTGATTTGTGACAGACGTGTACCAGTAAGAGTGAAAGAGAAGGTCTACAAGAGGGTAGTGAGACCAGCTATGTTATATGGGTTAGAGACAGTGGCATTGACAAAATGGCAGGACCCAGAGCTGGACATGGCAGAGTTAAAGATGTTAAGATTTGCAATGGGTGTGACGAGGATGGACAGCATTAGGAATTAGTTTATTAGAGTGTCAGCTCAGGTTGGATGGTTTGGAGACAAAGTCAGAGAGGTGAGATTGCTTTGGTTTGGACATGTGCTGAAGAGGGATGCTGGGTATATTGGGGAAAGGATGCTAAGGATGTAGCTGCCAGGTAATAGGAAAAGAGGAAGGCCTAAGATAAGGTTTATGGATGTGGTGAGAGAGGACATGCAGGCGGTTGGTGTGGAGCAAGATGCAGAGGACAGGAAGAAATGGAAACAGATGATCTGCTGTGGCGACCCCTAATGGGAGCAGCCGAAAGAGAAGAAGATTATTTTAGTGAGTACTGTCTGTGGATGTTACAATTGTTGGATGTGCCTGGTTAATTAATCACATACTAAAGGGGGTATTTTATTCAATGACAGACCTGATGAGCACTGAATACAGTGGAACAATGATATCCTTAGACCTAGGCTGCACAACACAGAATGATTTTTTCACTACCATAGACATGTGATGGTTGAAGGCTAGATTACTGTGTAAGTGTGTCCCAAAGTCCCTGACTACTGGGCTGACTCTTAGAGGTGTGTTGTCAATATGTTAGTTAACAGTGATGACTGACTTACCAAAGGATACTATTATGCATTTCTTTGCATATTGTTTTAATCCATGGGTCTAAGACCAGTTATTTGTCTGTGTCAGCCCTACCTGGGGAACATTTGTGTCAGTGGAGGCTTCTTTAACTGCCCCTAATTTGTAATCATTTGCAAATTTGGTTAGCCAGAGGAGGTACAGCAGAGTGGGGAAATCTTAGAGCTGAATTTGTCTGCGTATCGGTTTGCTACACCTTCTGGCTCAATGTAGGTGGTTCCATTAACAATGAGCTCTGTACAGAATTGTGTACTATCTTTGAGATTGTGGACATAAGTAAAGAATGCCTTGTGGTTGTAATTGGCTGAGGAAGTCAGATTTAGCTCAAATATGACTTTGGTAGACTTTATTTGTCCTCTGAGTTGTTTGTTTAATTTGATAAGAGTACTTTTATCCTGTTGGGTGCTACACATCCTAATTTTGATGTGGATTTCTTCCTTTTAACATATGACTATTGATGGTGGCTTGCTTTTTAAGTTTGTTCTGTACATATTCCTGTTGTGTACAGCTGCCTCTATGCAATTATTAACATGCTTGCATAAAGTTTGCGTGAACAGTTCTGTTGTAGGCAACACTGCTCTCAGGGTTTAGGGTGGCTTAAAATTTAAATTTTGTCAGGTTATGGCTTAATAGTAGGAAGTCAGCCTTAGTAGTTCCTAAATGTTCCAGGGCTGGCTAGGGCTCTGGATTTAATTTTTACTTCAAATTAGACCATTTTGTGGTCTGATCTTACCAGAGAGGACATCAAATTAGGGGCTTTGCAGTGTTTTCCCATATTAGTGAGGAGCAAATAAAGTATGCTTGAGCCCCTTGTCAGCATACTGACAATCTGGTCCAGGGAGTTTGGGTTTACAAAGTCCAGGAATCTTTGCGCCTGCACATCTGGTGTCAAATGCCACCATTAATACTGGAGTAATTAAATGTGTCCATGAATATGGTTTTGGGATGGACTGTGTGTATGCACATTAAGCTGAAGCATGTCTTATGGGTTTCTGGCCATTTCATTCCAGGCTGACAAATATTGTCCCCCCCTTAGAATGACACCAGAAACTAAGACAATTATTAAAGTCAGTCATCTTCTGTTTATATTGTGGCATCATCCTTTGAAAAGGTAGAATGTTGCTCAATGCTAGGCTCATACCAGCCTGGGACACACGATCTGAGAGCTCCATCAAGCCTCTCTTCATACAGCCTAGGGAGATATGTCTCAGGTCATTTACACCAACATGGCAGAGGAGTTAATGTCAAAAACAGACAAAAATTCACTTAAGAAAGTTCTGGTAACTTTTCGCAGGTAGCTTATCCTGCAACTAAATACATCATGCTCCATATCTTTTTATGTGTAGACATTCTTTGACTATATGAAAATATTCTACACCTGAATCATAACATCTCTTGCATGTATCAGACACACTTCATGATATCTTTCTTCCAACTTAGCCAGAGAATGATGCCATACACGTAATATCTTAAGCAGAGTAATTGTGCAAATAGAAGGAAGTTTTACATTGAACTGACAATTAATTGCCATATCCCTCACAGTCTCTAAAAAATTCTGACCTGCTCACTTCTCCCATTTACCCTTTAGCTTCTCCTTGCTTATTTCATCTTCATGAGTAATGGATCTATACAAGGCTATAATGCAGTTCTTCTAAAACACTCTTACCCCCTTTGCCTTCCTAAATGAGCTAAAGCTAAAATTATCCTCTTGTACCATGAGGTCTGATGCATATGTTCCCTCATTATAGAGCATAACTGCAAATATCATGAAATTCAAGTCCCATTTGTTTTGTTTTTTTGTTTTTTTGCCATAACACTGTAATCCCTAATAAATGTCCTATTAAATTCCAAAATATCTGTCCCAAATCTCTGTCCAGCCAACGTGACCAACATAATTTTCTGACTGACTGGAATCTGCAGGTTGTACATAATCCAAGTAAGCAGCTCCACTGACTTCTGCCTCCTTACATGCTTCTTTCCTTCCATCATCAGCTAAGCATTGAGCCCAATAAGACTGTACATTCTGCAGTCTCACTGCATAATGGTAACCATCTCTATTAACCTGATAACTGTGAATTCTGCCAAAACTACTTGGGTCATGGCTAACGTCTTACTTACAGCAATTGTCATTCTCTAGTGACCCTAGTATATGACTCTAGGTTGGGCATTCTCATACCCATTTAGTCTTGAGTGCCATCAGGGCTTGAGCATTGTCAGACCCCTTTCAGCCTTGGGTGCCATTCTCAGACCCCTTTCAGCCTTGGATGCCATGAAGATTTTATTACTTATCCCTGCACATTAGCACAGGTTGATTCCCAAATAAAAAAAGAAGTTATGGACTTACCATAGCATTCCATCTGTGTTGTTGATCTTCATTCATTCTTGACTGTTGCTTCAGTTCCCATCCTTGGAACTAACTCGGCCATTATATCAAGCTCACGCCAGCCAAAAACTCTCAAGCTAAGGCTACCCATACTGCTTCTCTTCCCTTTACCTCAGATCGAGTTTGCCCATTATTAAGAAAATTATGGAAGCTCTGTCAGAGCAACAACCCTACTAGAACCCCAGGACTAGTTCTGAAGCTCCAGGAATCCCTAGGAGGGGGCCGGAGGGGGGATGTCAAGAATGAATGAAGATCGACAACACAGATGGAATATTATGGTAAGAATATAACTTCTTTATCTGATGTTGTCGATCTTCATACATTCTTGACTGTTGGGACAGAGTCCCCAGCTACTTTAGATCCTTGGAGGCCCTAAGGAAGGATATTCCTGAGCACCATAGAGCCAAAGGATGCTCTTCCTCTGGAGACTATGTCTAATTTGTAATGAGTGATAAAGGTGTGAGGAGTAGTCCAAGTTGTGGCAGTGCATATATCATCCACAGAAGCTCTGGAATGAAAAACTACTGAAGTGGAAACAGATTTGGTAGAATGAGCGCTAACTTTTGTTGGTAAGTTGAGTTTATTTTGACTATAAATACATGTAATGCAGTCTCTCAACCATTTTGGCAGAGTGACCTTTGAAACTGGTTTTCCCAGTCTAGTACCTGAAAAGGATAGAAACAGTTGGTCCGGTTTTCTAGATGATTTTGTTCTTTCCAAATAAACATATAACTGTCTGTGGACGTCCAACAAATGCAAACAATATTCTCCCTTGTTTGAGAAATTTGGAAAGAAGATTAGTAAATCTATGGTCTGATTGATATTGGAGTCTGACACTACTTTAGGCAGAAAGGAGGGATTAGCTCTGAGTGGTACTCTCTTTTTGTGAAAAATGATATACGGATGCTTCATACACAGAGCCTGTAACTCTGAAATTCTTCTGGCAGACATGATAGCTACCAAGAAGAGGGTCCAAGATAAAAACTTGAGATCACAGGTGGCTGCTAGCTCAAAAGGCTGACGAACCAAACATTGCAAGACCAAGGTTAAATACCAAGACTCTATGGAATCTTTGAAAGGTGGCTTCAAATGTAAAGTGCCCTTAAGAAAAGTTTTGCAAAGACTGTCAATGATCATCAAATCCGTTATGGAAATTCGAAATGGCAGCTAAATGAATTCTAATGGTAGAAGTTGAGGCTCCCAATTGAAATAAGGTGGCTAAGTATTACAACACATTATCAACTGGAGCCGAGAAAGGATCAAGACTGTTTTTATCAGACCAAATAACAAATCTCTTCCATTTGCTAAGATAAAGTTTTCTGGTGGATGGTTTATGAGAAGTCAGACGTATCATTTGCACTGGGGAGGACAAATTGTTTCACCTGGCAATTACTGGAAGTGGAGAAACCAAGCCGTCAGCTTGAGAGTTTGAAGGCTGGGATTGACCAGGCCCTGAGGATAAGATAACAGATCTGAAATTGGATCCAGACTTTATGGGATGTGAACCAGGTGAAGCAAGAGAAACGTAACCCAGACTTGACAGGGCCAGTAAGGTGCAATGAGAACCACTTTGCTTCTTAATCGTTGAGCTTTCCTCAGAAATTGGGCAATTTGAGGGATTCTATTTTATCTATTCCATTCTATTCAAGAAAAATCTTGATGATTGGATGGGAGATAGGAAATTCACCCTGGGGATCACTTCTGTGGCTCTGCTCAACAGTGGCACAGGAAAATATTTTTTTTGGGTGTCGAAAGCCAGGGTACCTTTTGGCTAGGCTTATATAGGCCCTAGGGCCAATAGCCTAGTAGCTACCTATGAACCCATGAACCTATGATTGGTGAGAAGGAATATAGAAGTCCTGGGCTGCCAATCATGGAGAAGTGCATCTCTCGGGGACTCCCAGCGAGGGGGGACTAGGGCAAAGTGGCTGTTGCATTTGTGGTTTATGGGAGAGGCAAACAGGTCACAGCAAGGTGGACTCCTTCAACGAAAGAGTCACATCACTACATTGGGATTGAGAGACCACTCATGAAATAGAAACATACACCTGCTTAGTTTGTCCATAATCACATTGGAATTCCCAGAATATGCATTGCTATTAGAAAGCGGTTGGAGGCAATTGCTTATTGCCAAACTCTTAAAGCTTCCTGACATAGAGGATAAGACCTAGTTCCCCCCTGTTTGTTGATGTACCAGACTACTGACATGTTGTCTAATTAGATCGCAATTGTGCCTGAAGGAAGGGTATTCTGGAATGCTTGTAATGCTAGAAGCACTGCCCTCAGTTTTAGGACAATGGTATGCTGATTGGCCTCTTGAGGTGACCAAATGCCTTGGACTATCTTTCCCTGAAAATGCTGCCCACAACCTGCCAGGGAAGTATCCATGGTCAATACGGCCTTGGGCTGAGAGGAGCAGAAGGGGCGACTCCATAAATTCTCTTCTGGCTTCATCCACTAAGATAAATCCTGTCTGCAACGTTTTGTTATAAGGATTGGATGGGACATTGGGCGAGTTAACAGTGACCATTGTGACACCAGGAGCCATTGAAGCAGCCTCATGTGGTACCTCGCCAGGGGGACTAAAGGGATTATCGCTGCCATGGACCCAAGAAGTTGTAAGACTAGATGAGCAGGAACTTTATCTTGAGAGAATATCACTTTAAGTTGCAACCTCAACTTTACCAGTCTGTGATGAGGAAGGGAAGCCATGCAGGATTTAGTTTTGCTCTGATGAATTCTATGTCCTGTGTGGGAGATAGTTGTGATTTTTCTCTGTTTATTGAAATGCCTATGAAATCGGCAAGATGTAGAATGGAGTCCAATGTGGAAAGTAACAAGGTCTGGTGGGGGCGGTGAGGAGCTAGTCATCTAAATATGGAAAGATGCATAATCCCTGTAGCCTTAAGTGAGCTGCTTCAACTGCCATGCATTTGGTGAACACCCTGGGGGATGTAGTGGGACCAAAGGGCAGTACTCGAAATTGGTAATGACTGGCTCCTAGTTGTAAGCAGAGATATCTTCTAGAGCATTTGTCCATCTTTATGTGGTAATACACAAGCTGAAGGTCTATGAAGCACATCCAATCATCTTTCTGCAGAAACGGAAGGATAGACTGAATCGTGACCATCCAGAATTTTGTTTGTTGCATAAATTTGTTCAGTACACTGAGGATTAAGATTGATCTCCAGTCCTCTGTCTTTTTTGGTACTAAAAAGAATCTTGAGTAAAGTCCGGATCCTATTTGGTCTGGTGGGCTGCTTGGATGACTCTTCTTTGAAGCAGTTTTTGAATCTCTTGTGCTACTATATCCCACTGACTGGGTGGAACATCAGGTATTTGCCTTTGTGGTTTGGGATAAAGATTGAAGAGAATATGATAACATCTGGTAACTATTGTCTGCACCCAGGAACCCGATATTATTGGGAGCCAGGCTGAGTGGTGCAGAGAGAAACTTCCCCTGACTGCTTCCAGAGGTAAGCAATTGGGCCACTACTCATGACAGCTGGTGGGGTTGTCCAGAAAAGGAATCCCTGGAATCCTGTTTGCATGGACCCCCTCTGCCACAGGTGGAGCATTTTCCTGAAGAGTTCCAAACTCTGCCCTGGGGGGAATACTTGCCACGTGTGTCCCAAAAAGGGCCTGGGGTATTCCTGAACCAGATCTTTCCACTCCTCTGATTTCTGGAGTAAGGTTGCTGAGGAGTGGAAAATGCACACCCACAGCAGAAAGGGTCTCTCTGTCCTTTTCACACCTGGCTAATGTGTCTCTGACTTTTGGGCCAAACAACAAAGTAGCATCAACAGGAGCATTAATAAAGGAAGACTTAAAGGGGTCCACAAAATCACACAAGCGCATCCAGCTATGGCACCTAATGGCAATGCCTGTACCCGCTGCCCTGGATGTCTCTTCAGCTGTATGTGCAATACGCCACATAGATTAGTTGGAAATTGACTCGAGGGTGGCAAGCTGGCAGACAACCTTATCCTGGACCTCGTCAGGCACTGCTCCTGCAAGGTATCTGAAAGCTCAGTTATCAAATACCTTTGGACTCGGGTGAAGTGTGCCAAGAAGTTCAAGGACCGAACAGCAAAGGTTGGTGAGGAAAGACCCGATTCCCAAATCTGTCCATCATCCGAGACTCTCAGTTTGGAGGATGGACAGTTGGACTCTCTTTGGTGAGTTCCTTTTTAGTAGCTGCCCTCACCACCATGGCATCCACTGCTAGACCTTTTAATCAATGGGGCTGATCCGCCGTGGCTGACAGAATTTTGTCCTGTCGCTGGGGAATTGGCTCTATGGTGTCAGGAGCCTTCCATGCACACTGCATGATGAGTTTAATTAGTTCTTCTGCAGACAGAGTTGCCCAAGAAGTAGATGGCTGGGCATGAAAAGCCTGCAAAAAAACAGATTTCTTGGATGATGGGTTTGAGGACTTCCAATCACCCCTCTGTTTCAGAATCTCCAGGATGTCTCCAAAGGAGACATCTTCAGGGTGATCATGTAGACCCTTCCCCTTCATCGAAATCTTATAGGTTCATAGGTAGATACTAGGCTACTGGCCCTAGGGCCTATATAAGCCTAGCCAAACAGTAGCCTGGCTTTTTTCACCCAATAAATTTATTTTCCTGTACCCCTGTCAAGCAGAGCCACAGAAGTGATCCCTGGGGTGAATTTCCTATCTCCCATCCAATCATCAAGATTTTTCTTGAAGAGTGCTAATGAGGAGCTTTGTTTGATATAGATAGGTAGTTTGTTCCAGAGTATGGGAAGTCTCTGGGACAGGAATCTATCCCTCCATCATGTTCTGTTTATTGTGGTGACAAGGTTTAAGTCCCTAGAGCATGTAGCTCATTGGGATTGGGATTACTTTAAGTGGAGCATGTCCAACAGCTCTGGGTTTGACATAGCTTTGTATGTTAGGCATAGATTGCCTCTGAGTAGGTGATATGCGACAGAGTAAAGCTGGAGTTTTTTGAGACAGTCTGCGTAGGGCATCTGTTTGAGGCTGGTAATCCTCTTTGTGAGGTATTTCTGCGGCCTTTCCAGTTGTTGTAGATGTCTTGTGAGGTACATACCAAAAGGGGCATTGTACTCTATAATGGGTCTAATGAGTGATTAGTAGAGGGGAACAATGACCTCTTTTTTTCCTGGATGAGAAACCTTTTGTGATGAGGTGTGCCACATAGAAGGATTTCCTGACTACTGTGGTGATGTGATTATCAAAGGAAAGACTACTGTCCACCTGTGTCCCAAGGTCTCTTATCACACTTTTGGTGTTAAGTAGACTACCGCCTATGTGGTAGTTCATGGGTACAGAGTTTTTACCAAAAGGGGTGACAATGCACTTTTTGGCATTGAGCTTAAGGCCATGGCTTTGACACCAGGCATCTGTCTCAATGAGGCCCTTTTGTAGGATGTCCATATCAGTAGGAGTTTTGATTATGACTCCTAGTTTTCAGTCATCTGTGAAATTTGTTAGCCAAAGACCTTCTGTGTTAGCTGTACTTCAGAGAAGTAGATACCAAACAGGAGAGGACCTAGGACTGAACCCTGTGGTAATCCAGTTGTCACTGTTCTGCAGTTGGATTTAGAGTCTGCTACTTTCACAGTGTGGGTTCTGTCAGTGAGCCAGTTGGCAACCCATCTTGTGACATAGGGATTTATACCTAGTTTAGTGAGTTTATCTATAATTCCCGAGTGGGGTATGGTGTCAAAAGTCTTGGTGAGATCTAGATTGGCTGTGTGAGCCACCTTACCCTCATCTACGGCTTTGGTGACCACTTCATAGAAGTCTATCAGGTTTAGGAGACATGATCTGCCTTTTATATACCCAAACTGGGTAGGGTCCAGAGTTTTGAGATTACCAATGTCATTGTTTATAAGTTCCATGATGATACATTCCATAGCCTTGCAGACCAGGCATGTCAGGCTAATGGGGTGGTAGTTCCTGGGGTCTGTGGTGACTCCCCCTTTGTGGAGTGGGATAACTGTTGCTGTGCACCATTCAGTGGGCACAAAGTCTGAGGTTAGGCTATGATTAAACATGGTACTTAGATGGGGTGCCAGTTCATTCTGTAGTTCATGTAGAACACAGCCTGGTATGTTGTCACGTCCCATGGATGCTGTGTTCTTGACTTTGGAGAGTGTGTTTTTTACCTGTGCAGCCGTGATTACAGGAACTTTGCATTCATCCGGTATAGAGATGGGCCCTTTAGGGGATGAGAGAGAGGTAAAGTTAGTATTGAACCTATCTGCCAGGATGTTGGCAATATCAGTTTTTTCTGTATATTTAGTGCCATTGTGCTGTAACTCAAAGCAGATCTGAGTGTTGCTACTGAGATCCTTGACATAGCTATAGAATGCTTTGTGGTTGTCTTTAGAATCAGTGGCAATTTTGTTTTCGTAACTAGCTTTGGTGGCTTTTATGAGGGATCTCAGCTTCTTACTGAGGCTGAACATGGAGTTCCTCCAATCATGGGATTTTACTCTTTTTTGCAACAGTTTCTTTCTTCTATTGTAGAATTTGTTTATGGCAGGGGACCGCCAGATTGGCTTCCTTTTTTTGGAGGATAACATCTTGGTTCTGTTAGGGATTACATGATCCATGCACTCGTGTAAGTGCTTATAAAGTACAATTCTGTATTTTCAAATCTGTATCTTCAGTGACTGATTCTTCTGTAGAATCCAGGTCCTTCCTCTTGCACAATCGTCTGAGGAGGACTCTGAAGACAGGAGACCGTGCAGTAAGGTATCTTGCTACTCTTGTACCTGCTGTCCCAAGGTAGCAGATTGTGACAACTGCGAGCCAGAGGATACATAAATGTGATACTCCAACAGGGATGGTGCCAACTGATAGTAGCCTGGAACCAAGAAAGACAACCTTGGAACTGGGGTCACACCTCGCTTTGAAGAGCTTCCTCCCAGAGTAAGAGCAGAGAGAGGACTTGTAACTGCTAGGGCACCAGTAACCAAAGATGGCACCATGGAAAAATCCGTACCGATCCAAGGATCCTGGAGCCAACAACCAAATCTTGGTCCCACGGGTGTCATGGAGCCAAAGACCACAGAGTGAGTTCTAGTACCAAGGTGAGATCCACCATTGGTACTGAAGTAGTTGGCACCGGGGAATGCTGAAGTAGTGGGCTCCAAGACCTTTGGAGAAGTTGGAGGAAGATATGTGGGATTCCTGGGAGAGTAAACCTTGGCTCCAGGAGGGAGGGAGGTCCAAGAGGGAGCAATAAGCCCTCTGACTGCCAAGAGCTGATCCACCAATCTATCTATGTTCAGTCCCAAAGACTCCTGCAGGAATGGATGGACATTCCTGAAGGTTTTTTCGGTCTGTCTACAAAGGGACTTAACAGCTGACCCAAAAAGGGGTCTATAGATGGGGAGTATCTAGTCCTGGGGGTACTTAGTATCTCGACCTATGGCAACATGGTCTGCTGAACAGAAATTTGCTTGGCAGGTGAAGATGGAACCAAAATATTTGAGGAGACTATTGTTGGTGCCAGGGAGGTCATCAGTACCAAAGACAAGGTTGGAGCTGTAGGAGTCTGGATAGTCTCAATGATACAAGGCACTGTGGGGGATTTAACAGGTTTCAGTGCTGGGGCAGGAGTCGATGCAATCTTAGGAACTTTAGGCTTTGGTTCCAATGAATGCGTTGAAACCTGAGACTTTAGAGTCTTAGATTCATGTACCTTGGAGAAGGACAGTACCGAATATCTCCGTTTCTTTGATTCTGTCCTGGGAGATTTAGATGTCTCCGCCTCAGAGAGAGAGCTTCACTAAATGGGCATTTTAGCAATCCCTTAAGAATGAGTTTGCTTTGTTTCTCTGAAAGAGTATGAGCATTGAAACCCTTGCAGAGTTCACATGAAGGTTGTATCTGAAGATAAGGGACACTCAAGCAATAAACACATGAAAGATGCCCATCGAAATTGGGCATTTTCTGCCACAGTCCCTATATTGTTTGAACCCTATGGTTCCCTTCTGCTTTTCTACCATTTTTCTAGCCAGAAAATGGCACGTACATACACACACACACACACACACACACACACACACACACACACACACACACACACACACACACAAGAAACAAACACTCGTGAAAATAAGAAGTACAGAATAAAGTTTTTTTTTTAATACCAACAATGGTACTTGAAGATTACCCACAAAGAGGGAGTATGAGTTTCCTGTTAATAAACAGATCTATCAGGAGCCATTCAGAAAATGTGGGATTCTCGCTGCGAGGCATGTCATCCTCACACCTATTACATATGGGATATCCATTAGTCTCATGAAGGGACTGTGAAGAAAACCAGGATGTTTCTCTGAGTTGGCTAATGGTTGGCTCCACTCACTAAGTTACAGTATCTGGATGATGCATCTTGAGCTGCCCCATCCCTCCATAGCCAATCCACTCTAACTGTAGGAATATAGCTTGTGCTCATTGGTTGAAATGGCCCCGGGGCAAGTATTCTGTCACCCAAGCTCAGATGTTTGTAAGTATGGAGGCATGAAGATTTCTCTCCATTCCACCATCCCATTGAAAAGAGAACGTTTTGCATTAAGGCAAAGTCGGGGCTCTCAGATTATTGATTCTCTTGCACTCATTTTTTTTGTTTTACTCCAGTCCTCCTCTGACCATTGAGCTTACACCCCTGCCCACTTTATGGACAGTCCTCCTCTGACCATTTAGCTCATTCCCTACCCACTTTACTAACTATTCATTTCACTTGGGGGAAAAAAACCTACAGCTCATATGTTTCTTCTGGGTGAGGGGCAAGCAGATGAGGTCATCACTGGTGAGGAAGAGTGGGACTTATTTTTAAGTCCTTTTCTCCCTTGTGCATATTTACTGGTATCTAAGGGACAGGAATGCAATGGAACTTTGCAATGCAGAGTCATTCTTCTGCGTAACATCATCATTAACTGATGCTGCTTGCATAGCAAGTGATCCTCTGTCTCCACCAGATATTCCCCAGAGATCACCCAAGGACACCTATGTATAACCCAGTCCATAACCTGCAGCATTCCACCCAAATACAGGTCCAGACAATGTGGATATGTGATTGACAAATTTCTGTAGCCAGCTTTGTCCATATGAGCATCTTAAGACATTGCACCAATTGTGTCATGTTCACAGATAACTATTTAATCCTTAAAAAAACGAAACACAATATGTGAGAGATGCACATACACAATTTCACTGGAGACAAAAATCTTGCATACAGACAATGGTGTCATGAACACACACACACACACACACACACACACACACACACACACACACACACACACACACACACACATATATACGAGTGCGCGCGCAAACGTGCACACACACACATACACACACACACACACACACACACACACACACACACACACACACACACACACACACACACAGACACACACACACACACACACACATGCACAAACTGTATCCACCACACACATAGATCAAACTATGTTGGTGCAATAAAAATCAATCTTCCCAAATTTATAGGCCTATAAACAGCAAATCCTAGCCACAGAAATCTCTAAAGAACTCATCAAAAGTAATACCTAACACCACATGTATGCCTACACCCAGTAAAGCCCCAAGAGCAAAGCCCATAAGGCAAGCCAACACATTACCCAGAACTCTTATTATTGGGGATTCTAGTGTATAACACAGATGCCATACTCACCAGACTTAACAAGGAGAAGATAATGCTTAGTTCCTTATCTGGAGCCAGGATCTGCCAAGTTATGCACGCACTCAAAACACTACACCACATATACCAGTAGGATTATGTCATAGTCCATGTGCATTAATGACCTGAGCCATATTTCCCTGGTCTATATGAAGACTGACATTGTTGATCTCTCTGAATATGTGTATGAGGCAGGTATGAGCCTTGCATTCAGCAGCAGTCTATCTTCACCAAGGATGATGCTGTAATATGAAGAAAAGATGACTAACTTCAATAACTGGCTAAGTTTCTAGTGTCGTTCTAGAGGGATTTAATATTTGTCAGCCTGGGGGGGCATGGTTAACAGATCATGTTACTTTGCAAAGGATAGTCAGCATCTGTCTCCTCTAGGCTTACAAATATCGGATAAAACTTTATCCATCCCCTTATTGCCTTTTTGGCAAAGCCAAATTGACAAACCTATGGACATAGCAAATAAAACCCAACAAAACCTTAAGGGTTGTACTGCTCAGTGCTAGGAGCCTAAACAAGAAACTCCACAGCCTACAAGCTCTCCTCACTCTGGAGAATATAGACATTTGCACCATTATGGAGGGAGGATTTAAATCCACAGCAAGTACTCTAGCAGGGCAAGGCTTTAGTGCTTTCCACATATTTAGATCATCAGCTGTACAGGCAAGTATAATAGGTGGAGGAGTTTCAATCAACAAGCATAACTTTACATTGGTTAAACAGGACAATGCTCTGGACTTTATCTATGAGCCAATCACCATAGACAAAGCCCCTTACCATATCCTAGCAAGCTATATGTCACCCTCTGTTCCTAGAATCCCATAGCTTGCACCAAGCCATACTGCAGACACTCACCATTAAACCAAAAATTCTATTCATGGGAGACTTTAACTACCTCTCTACATACTAGGAAGCATATACTGTCTCATACTCACAGGGTGATTCCTGGACTTTATTAACACAAATACCCCTGACCAGATAGTGTGCACACCCACCAGAGGATTAACCATACTGGACAAGTTACTCAATATGGGATAGTGCTGCACCCCCCTCCCCACAGTGCCACATTTTCACTGGTGAGATTGGACCACAAAGATGTCTCCTTTGAAATAAAAATCAGCTCAGTAATATCAGCAAACCTTGTAACAATTAAGAACTATTCCAAAGCAAGTTACACTCTACTAAGCAATAGTCTGTCAAAATTAAGTGTACCTTCCAACCCCAAGTTCAAAACAACCTGTACAGTATTTTTCATGTAAATGGCTGTATAGACACTGCTGTACGTACTAGAAGTAAGTTCTAAACAAACTCTAAAAACAAACCACACTGGTGGAATCTTACCTTTAATAGAGTATATACCATAAGAAAAAACTTCATGGCTAAAATCAGGAAGAATAACTCCCATAATGAGTGGCCTCACAGGCTAAAGATAGCCACAAGGCCTTCTACAGCTATGTCAGAAACCACAAAGGCTACATATCAGTGTGCTGAACTGGTGGTTAATGGAGCCACATCAAGTGTGGTGGTACAGATGTCTGCATATTTAGTAGAATTAACTTGGCTTGGTGGTGATTTGAAGCTAGCTAATGTATAAGCAAGGTAGTTTGTCTTAAAGAAATTTCTAAAGGCTCCTTGGGAGGAACAGATCTCTGGTTTCAATTTTATTTCAAAGGACTCTGCTTTATGGCTAGACCTAACAAGTGATGAAGATACCCAAGGGATTATATGAGATGCTCCCATATTAGTAAGGACAAGATCCAAGAACTTGCTCCTCCACTGGATACTCTGAATAATTATTCCAGGGCCTTTGTACTGACAAATTCCAGGAATTGCCACACTTTTGCACTACTGGTGGTGTAGATTTCCCTTTCTAGAGCTGCATGGTTTAAATCACCCACGAATGGTATTGGGTTTATTTACTTTAATTTAATTTATGGTATGAACATTTTCTGGTTGTTATTTGGATATGAATAAGCCCTAATGCATCATAATGCTTTACCAGTGTTGATGTGAGTCTCTTATGTATGTCGATATGTAGATGGAGTCACCTCCTCCTTTTTTTCCACCTCCTGTTCAGTAGCTCTTCTAATCATGTAGAAGGTGTTATAGCAAAGGCACAGATGGAGTGCTTTCCACTGTTTTAAACCATGTCTCAGTCACTACACAGACATCAATGTCCTCCAGAGTGAGAAGAGCTTGCAGGGTGTGGAGTTTTTGCTTAGGATCCTAGCAGTGATCAGTAACACCTTCATATTTTCCTTTGCTTGTTTCATTATGTTGGTAGGTTCATCAGGCTGGCATTGCCTAAAGAAGGCACTATGGGAATGGTCAACTGTAGGGATGGTGAATGTATTTGTCAATAACTGAGACCATCGAGAGAACAAAAGCAAGCCATCCTCAGTGAAGCAGAGTGGTCCGTGGATCATATCCTCCCAAGCTGACAAATGTTAGACCCCCTTGAATGACATGAAAAATTAATCCAATTATTGAAGTCAATTATTTTTTGCTAATATTGTAGTATCATCCTTGGAGACATTAGAATGCTGCTCAATGTTAGGCTCATACTTGGCTTGGACAAATAGTCTGAGAGGTCCATCATATCTCTCTTCATATAGTCCAGGGACTTTTTTACTCCACAATTGTGCAACCATGGTGTAAGTATTTATAAATAAGGAGGGTGTGGGGACTTGCAAATACATTTTTAGGTTATATTTTTTGCTAGAAAGGTTTTCTGTGAAGTGAGTTTTCTGTCAAATGAGTTTTCAATCAAATGAGTTCAATGAAATAGATATGCATTTATATCTATATATATATATATATATATATATATATATATATATATATATATATATATATATATATATATGTGTGTGTGTGTGTGTGTGTGTGTATATATTCGATTCTCAGCTAGAGCATCTTCTGCGTGGAGACATGCGTAAATGGGTGTACCTTCATTGAAGGTTGTGCTTTAGGCCTGGCAAGCCGGTACGTAAAAATCAACTGCCAATCATTAGCGGACCGGAGTTCCGCTGTGGCGACCCCTAACCGGGAAAAGCCGAAAGACACAAACAAATAAATATATGTAGATATAGATATATATGTGCATGTATGTATATGTATATCGGTTTACATTTATAATTCCGTGGGAAAGTACGGCAACCATGGGATGTCGAATTACAGTTGGCCGACCCGTGTTGCATAACTTTCAGTTGTGCAAGTCCCGGTTCAGCGAATGAAAACTGCATCTGCACAGATGAAGTCAATGTAACTAGACATCATGGTACAATTGGGATCAGAAAATTTACCCTTTTCCCCACTGTAGTACGATCTCGGAGTTCTCTCATGCGGGGCTGCGGGGGAGCTTTCCCTCCTGCAAAATCATCACATCACATGATGTGCAGTGTCGGACTGCAGTGTACAGATATCGAGAAAGGTTGAATTCGCAACATGAAGTGTGACATTCTAACCTTCTCGACATTCCGTGTTCAATGTATTAGTTGACATTTAAGGTGGGAATGTCTTGAGTGTCGACTATATGATAGTAAAGCATGTATATTTATATTTATATCTATATCTATATCTATCTTTGTCTTTTTATCTATCTATATAGCTGTATATAGATAGAGAGAGATAAATAGAGATAGATATACATATGCACATATAATATATATATATATATATATATATATATATATATATATATATATATATATATATATATATATATATATATATATATATATATATATATATATATATATATAGTTATGTATATTTGTATATGATTAGTTGCATAGGGCAATCACCTATACTATATAAAAAAGTGATGACCAGGTGTAAGAAGCCTTTAGTCATCAGTATAACTCTACTTCAAGGAAGACTTATTGTATCAATAATCACAGTAATCCCCATCCAGACAGTATGCTTTGCTGCAGCATGCCTCAGGGAAACAACTACTGCACACATAAGCTTGACTAATTATGGCTGTAGTTGAACATGAAAGCATTTTTTGGATGTAAATGAAATGACCCACTTTACCATAACTCAATTTTATGGCTGTCTTCAGTTTAGTTTTCACTGCAAACTTCACATAGACTGTTCTCTAATTTACATATCCCTGAATAAGTGCATCGAAACAAAAAAGACATTTAAAAGGCATATATTTGTCTCTGTTTAGCAGGATAGCCTCACTTTCTCCTGTTTTTGTTTTTCTCTTTCTCTATCTTTCTGTAATCACTACTCTGTATGGATAGCCTGCACTAAACAGTTATACAATTCACTGGTTCAAAATGAAAGTGACTTCAAGAACATTGCCACTCTAAATGGCAAAGCCGAACATGAAGCTTAAATGATGTGTAGATATTACAGCTGACCTCTAAGAGTGATTTTTCAAATTTACTTTCCTTGATGTTTATTTTATTTCCAAGGGATTTAATTAACATGACATCAAACAGTACGCTGTTTCATACTGTTTTCCATCTATTATGATGTACCCACACCTGGACAGGTCTGGATTCTACTGCTCACCATTAAGACATTTGATGTGAACTGTGGTGTAGCTCACACTATGTTCACTTATTCTGTTCCTGTCGTATGAATCAGTAATGGAATTTAGTTTCCAAATCCTGTCAAACTTTTCACAAACACAGACATTTCACACATAGAAAACAAACAGCTTGTGAAAAGTAATGTATGTTGCTGTCAGTTTTATTTAGGACACTCTTTCTTCAAATATAATTCTGCCTTTAACAGCTGCAGTAGTAAAGTACTATGTCACAGAGAAAAAAAAAAAAGATTTCAGCTTAGTACTAAACCTCCATAGAGAAATGTTGTCTACTTGATATATGAATTTAAGGGCAAGTACATTTTTTTTGCCTTTCCCTGCAGCACACTATGACACCTGAATTTAAAAATAGTATTTACGACACCATGTCTGCCTAGGAACCAGCAATTAAAAAGATGTTGCTAAGGAAGAAACTAAACACTTCTCTTGGAAAGAAATCTCAAGTGGTTACAGTTAACGGTACATCCATGAAACTAGGCCAAACGACTGTGAGGAGGAACAGAATGCAGAATGCAACCCCTATTTTCTGTGTCAAGACTTTGTACATTTTCACTATCAGATTCTTTAATTCAGTGAACGACTACTTATTCTTAACAGGCTTTATGCATATGAAAATAAAATAAAAGCAAAAATTAATTCTCATTAAACACTGTCAAGTTAAGCCTACAGATCTGTGCTTTTTATCCATGTTTCTGAACACAATAGTAGAGGTAGGACAAGTCTGTAAAAGACAGAACAGGTTTTATACCTCAGGTTTGCTTCCAACTGTCCAGAGGTTCCTTGTTTGGTCCAGTAGAAGTGATAAATACACAGAATGTGGGGTGTCTTGGTTGAATCCCCTGACAAGTGCCACACTTTTCTTTTCCTGTTGAGTCTTTCTTTGAGATAGTTCAGATTTGCTCTTGCACAAATTTCAAAAATAGAAAAATGTATGATATGCGCAAAAAATATGGCATAGATTTTGTTTGAAAAATGTAACATCTTGGTCTAAGACTCCAGATTTCATTTTGGTTTCAAACTGAGGATTTGATTTCATAAATTATACCTTTCAAAATACAGAGAAGGCTTTGTGAATACAAAGTTGGTGAATGCAGCACCTTCTGAAACTAACTTTACAAAAAAAAGTCACACTCGGGGATGCTTGTGGAGGCTGCTTCCTTCTGCAAAGTAAGAACAATGGATCTACATTATGTAAAGTCATAACATATGCTCCTTTCTCTTCCAAGGTCATCAAAATTCCAAACAGAACTAAAGTTTCACATTTTTACCCAAGAATTCTTTGGATAAATCAAATAGTCAACATACTACTGGAAATCAGAATAAGGCTAGTGTCCGTTTTTATATGACATTACTCTTCACCAAATTCGTCAAAGGGTACTTTGGAACTGGATGTCAGAACAAAAATCTCTCAAAAACAAAAAAACTGAATTCATCATGCCTGTTAAGTGTTATCACAACATTGTATTTTAAAGATGGACAATCAACATAAAGTGTTCTTGTCGGTTCAAGCAATTATTTATATATATTTTTTAATTCAGTCAGAATTCAGTTATTCCTTCTGCTTGTAAGATGATCATTTTTTTATATCCCATAATGTCTTGTAAATAACATCTCAATGTAAATGTGACAGTTATGCTTTCAGACAGGTAGTGTTCATGAAAAAGATGAGATGAAATGCAGTTTCAAACAATTGCACAGACTAAAGAAAACAACATAATCTCCACGTAAGAAGTGAGGACACCTAGATTTTCAAGCACATATTTCAGAACTCTTAATCTCTTACAGGTGTCAACCATATTTAAATGACAACTCTATTCTGAGAAATCTAGTTTTAAAAAGATCAGTTTACTAGTCAAGATAATGAATTGTATTGCAAACTCACCCCTGTCAGCAATATCTATCAAGCTACTTATTTCTTTGTCTGCTTGCTTTCTCTTTCAACTGAATATTATTATGTTTGTCAGATAAGTATGACTCAGGATTGACCCAGATGCAACATAAAGTAAACTTTGTTCTTATGACTTTTGGCCATCAAACGGCAATGTAAAGATGGAGGACTGAAAGAGAAGAGTAACAGTGAGTTTGTATTCATCGGGGGGTACCTAGCCAGGGTTTAAATGAAATAAAATCATTTAAAACAATCATAACCTTTAACTATGGTGACCATATGGTTTGCTGAAGTCTGACATGAAATTTCCATTAATAAAACACTTTTCAGCAAATGCAGGATTCCACAAATGCAGTTACATGGAATCCACATTCATTTAGAGTAAGTGTATGAACTGAATTAGAATAAGGATGGGTTTACTGAGTATTGCCATGGTCCTTCTTATCCAGCAATGATGATCTTAATTGTTGGACTGAAAAAGTGGTCGAGGTGAACTCAGCAAGGAGTGGGAAGTTATCTGTGTGTGTGTGTGTGTGTGTGTGTGTGTGTGTGTGTGTGTGTGCGTGTGTGTGCGTGTGTGTGCGTGTGCATCTTTGTGTCACCTACATCAATGTATATACCCTCACATGCTTGCAAAGGTACAGACACAAACATACACACATGCATGCACACATACACACACATGTACACACACATGCACACATATGTACACACACACACACACACACACACACACACACACACACACACACACACACACACACACACACACACACACACACAAACATACACACACAGTTTAGAGGTTCCCTTTTTGCCAACTATTATATCTTTGGGATATAGGTAGAAATCAGAGATCCTTGAGAAAAAGGATGTGGTCAGTGGGTGGACAAACAGACTGCAAAGAATGCATCCAAAATAAGCTGAAGAATGTTGTGCACCACTGCATTTCTATAATGATAAGAATAACATATGTTTTCTTGCAGGTGAATCATGTTATTGCTGTTCCTGATAATAAGGAATGATCATTTTTGCAGTAAATTCATACTTATTCAAAGACGTGATCAGAAGAGTATGACTGTATTTGTACAAAATTACGTATAAAGGGAAGCCTCACCTGTACCCTTGACCCCTAGTTCTTCTTATCATGAACTCTGAGGCCATTGTTACTTACATGAAAGGCAAATGCATGGCTCTTCACAGAAATCAAGCACATTTGTTTCTTCTTTCTCCAGTGATTTTGGAAAGCAAACAGATTTATTTAAAATACATTTTAGAATTTATCTGATTTGATCATTTCTGCTTTTGACTAAGGTGTGGAACATTAACCCATTCTTGTTCAGTGTTATAGCATGAGAATTTTAGAAGTGACCACACAGAAATTGCATTCAGACATGCTCAATGGTACCATAACTCATTGTATAGCAAATTAGCTCACAAGCAGAACCCAAGGAATGATGGTGGATGGCTCTACTTCCTCCAAAAAGAATGTCACTAGTGATGTAACCCAGGGTTCAGTCCTCTGGCCACTCCTCACTGATATTTAGTTCTTGGAGGTCAAAGTAAATAGTAGGGATTTATGGCTGACCAAGTATGCAAAGTTGGTGCCAGCATAAACTCTCCAGAAGATACTAAAATCCTCCAAAAGGATCTTCCACAAATCAATAGCTGGTGTCAAAACCATGGACTAAAACTAAATAACAAGAAATGTATAACCGTATGCTTTGGCAAACATAACTATCATATTGTCAACACACCCCTGAACATTGATCCCATAGCTATGGATTTGGAAACCTGTGTTAACCTTGAACTGTGCTTTGATCACCACTTATGCATTATTGTAAGGAAATCCATTTCACTGCACAGCTTATATCTAAACCTATGGCATCTACATCCAGTGATGTAATCATTTCATAGTATTCAGCTCTCATTAGGCTTGTGTTTGAAAACAGTGCTTCATTTGGTGTGTATCTGTTGAAACACTTGTCACAGCTGGAGTGACCACAAGTTTTTTCACACTAAAAAAATCAAGAGTCTACGCTACAAAAACTATGCAGACTGTCTGAAAATGTTGACTCTCTACTCATAATCGTATAGGCTACTAAGAGGTGACCTCTGCATCTGCACAGTGTCCCAACAGACACTTTTCTATCAGACTTATTACACATTCCCAAGTCCATCGATAGTGTGTGTGTGTCATGAAAAAAGATACTGCCAGCCCAGCTATCTGGAATTTTGTAAATAATTCTATGCCATTTGTGAATATCAACATGATTCCTGTGCTCGTGTTACAAATGTATTAGAACTGCATGTTATGTGTATATCAAACTGCTGGTACAGAAGTGTGTGTTGCAAAGGATTGTAAAGTACTGAACTTTAAAAATGTATCCACAGTGTACCCTACTAGAACAGAACAGAAATGTACATACATTATTGTAACTCTTTAGACGTACATATTTTAACAATGGAAACTGGAACACAGGAGGTTAATTTCAGAAAAATAAATAGAAATTTAAATTACTTTATGACTGTGTAATAAAATTATGTTATATTTCAATTTCAGTGCAGTAACAGACACAATGTCTAGAACCAGAGGTTCTCTGCATTGTCTTGCAAGTGTTTTATTGTTTTATGTGTTCCAGCAAGTACCAAGATTTGAAGAAAAGCCCTTGTGTATCTATTTTCACAGGTAGATGCTAAATGCTACCAGCTGCATCAATGGTTGTTTTTCACCTGAGATAGAGTCACATGACAAGAAGTGATGTCATCCTGCAAGCTATCCCAGCAGTAATACTTGGGATATTAATTTAAGAACTCTCTGAGAGAGACTGAGTGTTCTGTATTTTTCTTTGACCTGACAGCATCAGCTGGAAGACCCACCTGCCACATCTGCCTTGTTTGCTCTATAAGTAAGTTAACTAGGGTGCAGTAATTCTCTTAGATTCAGTCATGAATATAGTGAAGTATAGTTTTCTTTATTTATTTGAGATTGTCCTGCAATGTTCTTTTAAATATTTCTTGTGATTTTGAACTCTTTTGTTACTGTGATCATATGCTGAGTATTTTCTTGTTCTTTTATTATTTATTATTAAATATATTTAAACCTTTCATTGTGGCTCCTATTTGTGAGACATATTTAAGTTTTGGGAGTACATGCATATTTATTTAGTGACACTTTGGGCCACTCCTAATAGCCTTACTCTTGGTCAAACTACCATTTCGATTGATAGTAGCATTACACAGTAAGATTGGACACCCTTTGTTAAGGGCCTTAAAGTAGCTGATAAGGAGAAGGGGGCATAGTTAGTAAACCTGTGCCAGCCTTTTCCAGGTGTGTGTATGTATATAAATCAAACCTCAAAGTGTGTGTGTGTGTGTGTGTGTGTGTGTGTGTGTGTGTGTGTGTGTGTGTGTGTGTGTGTGTGTGTGTGTGTGTGTGTGTGTGTGTGTGTGTGTCAGCTACTTGGCTAGGGACATGAAGCATTGGTTGGACAGAGAGGGTGCCAGAGGTCTTGGCTAGGCCACTCAGCTGAGATCTCAACCCTATAGCTGTGCCAGTGGGGAGTCTTATTGGGGATCTGGAGAAAGAGGGAGAAACCAGCCTCAGACTGACTGTGGTCTCTGTGTGCTCTTAAGGGAAATTACACTTGATGCAGAGAGGTGCATCTGGAGATACCGTGTGTGTGTGCCAGTCATCCTCCCAATGTATGTCCTCCACTGTTGCCAGTGGTGAGGATTGAGGCTCCTTGATTACTGGGCCAGTATTGGAGTGTCACAGTGTGAACATCCACAACTTAAATATAATATGCTCAAGTGATAGATATGTATCACAGAGAATACTTCTGAGAAACCCTCCTCTACTCCACATAAAGTAAAGCACTTTTCCTCACTCTATTCAAATATAATTGGGATAAATGAATGGGAAACTGCAAATTCACCCTTTGTTTAGCACCCATGTTCCTTATGGATAGGTGCAACAAGTAAGGGTCACAGCATTTCCTTGTTCTGCCCACCTCTGGGTTATTTGCATGCAAAGTATATGGGCTAAAAATAACCATGGGAATGTAAGTCAAGGTTTCTTATGATCCTCACAGATCAGTAGCCTATAAACCTATAAACCTGTAATATAATGTGAGTAAAAATGTTACAAATTATTATAAGAATTATGTTGGTAGTAATTACTATTAACTGTACACAAGATTATGCTATTCAACATCCATACATTCAGTTTAAGCAGTGTTTTCAATGCAGCTTCAAAACAGTTTAATAACTGTGATCTGATGATAGCAGTTTGGATATCCATAGGCTAAGGCTATGTATAGGAAATGGTCATACAAGGAACACAGTGGGATATGCTTCTAGAATCAAGGCTGTACCTAGAGGTTTACCATTTTACCTGGTTAGCTACAGTGGGATGTAGAATACAGGCTCAGGTTATACACAGAAGTTTACCATTTTGCCCAGTTAGCCATTGCAAGACATTTTTTTTAATGAAGGATTTAGCTGGCTATAGTAAGTTGAGGAATCTTTATCCCAAATGTTTAGCATTTGCTGTTCATTTTTGTAGCTATTATTCTGTATTATTCTGTATCTTGGAATTACAGTAGGGAGCATACTGATTGGAATATGGGTCTCACTTTTATTCAGATCTCCAGTTTTGTGAATGGTTCTCACTATAACCACCTTTCAGAAGTCTGCTACATAGTTGAAGGTTAATTTTTGTTGGGAGATAAATGTTACACAGGAGGCAATACATCAGGGCCAACTGGTAACATTTAGGGCTAGAATTCTATATCCACAGTTATTTTGGGAAACTTATGATACCCTCGGAGATTAAATTCCACAGTTAGGTCTCTGTTACTATCTGTTTTCCAAAAAAAATATATTTAACATAAAATTTATGCTACATCTATTCTTTTAGAAGTCACATTGTCATTAGGGGAATCTCTTCTGTATGACAGCAAATGTTTTAAAAAATGTTTTTGTTGTCCAGAGTATAAGCTACCAGTTTAAATTTATATTTAAAGTTAATCCTCCTCAATTTTTTTCTCAGACTAGATTTACCTATTAGATATTGTAGATAAGTATGTATTTATATCTTTAAGAAGCTTTTCATGGGCTTGCCCATGTGTATAAATACTGAGCACGTGTGAACCTGACTGCCATTTTCTAGTAAGCTGTTGAGATGAAAGCATGCATGTCTATGTAGTTTGTCAGTTAATCAGTCTGTTTATATTTTGTACTGCTGCTATCCATCCTGATGTGTTATTGTGTAATAAAGCATATAAAGAAACTACCCCATCTGTTTGTCTTCAATTACAAACCAAGATGAGTGACATGGTGTCAGAATGGGATCCAGAATCAAGACCAAGAGGCAGTCAGTTAATGGCGGGGAAATATAGAGGAATTGATTATCCCTACTGCATGTATAACTCACAAAAACAAGAGAGAAATGAATTTCAGGTATCAAAATTTACTTAAATGATTTCTTGCTCAAAAAAATATAAAGCAAAGCACTCAAAATAAATTTATAGTTAAACAAAATGTCCAAAACTATGACATATTGATAAAAATATTTGAAATAGCTCATAGGTTCATAGGTTCATAGGTTCATACTAGGCTATCTGCCCAAGGGCATTTATAAGCCTAGCCCATAGTTATGTGGCTTTCGCCACCCCTTTAGTTTGAATAAAAACTATGCCTATCATTTTTCTGTGCCTCTGTCAAGCAGTGACACTGAAGTAATCCCTGGGGTATATCTGCGATCTCCCATCCATTGGTCAAGATTCCTCTTGAACAAGGCCAGCGAGGTGCTCTGCCTCACATGTACCGGGATTTTGTTCCACAGCATAGGGAGTCTCTGGGTGATGAATCTGTCCCTCCAGCACGTTCTATTTATAACCGTGTCAAGGTTTAAGTCTCCCGCCCTTGTGGTTCTGAGGGATCTAGATTTTTTGAGGTGAAGCATATTCATCAAATCTGGGTTTGACATGGCCTTATATGTCAGGCACAGGTCACTATGAAAAGGTTTTAAATAATGTCTGAATCATATAAAATTAATAAAATAAGGGAAATTACTATGTTTTTTCATTATGTGCTACTTTTTCACATTAATTAAACCTATTCAAGATATGCAAAGTATACAGTGTTTGTATGCTTGTGCAGTATTACAGTATAGTTATTTTGCAAAATACAGCCATTTCAAAGCATATTTCACAAAGTACAGTATTTTGAAGAGTTTATTGTACATTATTAATGTTATTACAAGTACTGGCTGTGTGTACATGCTCGTATATAATTACAAGGGCCATTTTCACAGTGTGTTTGGGCAAACATTGTTGGCATGGCTGAAGGATTTTGAAAACCAGGTCCACTTATCTTTGATAATAATATTGCAGAGAACTGGAGAGTGTTTGAGCAAGAGTATGATATTTTCATAAAAGCTGCATTTTCTAATAAAGATGCATACAAAAGGCATTTATTCGGCTTAATTTAGCTGGTTCAGAAGCCACAGAAAGAGAGCGTTCATTTGTGTATGTGCCTGCTGTGTTTGCAGGGGAGGGGGAACCACCATATACTGGGACCGGCTGAGTCAGGGGAAAACCCCGAGTGCTTAAAACATACATTTAGAGAAATGTGCAACCTCCAAACAAATATTACAATGGAAAGGCCCTTATTTTACACAGGAGATCAGAAGCTTGGGGAAACGTTTGCAGCATATATAACTGACTTGAGAAACAAAGCTAAAATGTACAGATTTGGTGATTTAAGGGATCAGTTGCTAAAAGACAGACTTGTGTGTAGTATTAAAGATGATGCTGTGAGTAAGATTTTGCTTCATGACAGTGATTTAACTTTGAATAAGGCCATTGAGATTTGGCAGGTATATGAGCTTACAGAAAAGCACACAACTATGCTTACAAATGAGAAATCCATGCTTTCAGTATTTTCTAAAGCTAATATTGACAGTATGCAGCATGTGGTTAAAAGAAACAGGCCTAATCACGTGGCAGCAACTGTAAGCCCTGCACCAGTCACTGGTAAACCCTTTAGCACTCTAGCAAATTCCAGAATGCACACAGTCTCAGTGAAGCACAAGGATGAGTCAGCAAACTCAAAACATGTGCCCTCACCTAGCTTCATAGTCAACTGCCATAACTGTGGTGGTACTCATGGATCTAAAAGAGAAAAGTGCTTAGCTTTTTGTCAGCAGTGCCACAAATGCAATAAGTGGAATTATTTCAAAAGGTTTTGTAAATCAAATAAGGGACATGTTTTTATTAAAATAGAACATTCAAAGACACAAGTTGATCAATTAGAAAGCTATGACCCTACGTTTTATGTTGATGGTGTGTCTGTGCTTAATGAAACATTCAATGCTATAGATTTATGGGCAAAGAATGAAGTATTTTGTACTGTTCAGGTAAATGGGAGACCCACCGAGCTCAAAGATGACACAGGTTCAAAGTGCAATATTATGTCAGCAGAAACATTTGCTAGAATATGTGCTGGTGAGAAGCTTGATTTGGCAAAGTCTGCAAAACATGCTGCTTATGGTGGTGAAGGAATTCAAACTGAAGTTTCAGTAGTGCTTTCATATTACTCTGCTGGGAGCAGCTATGACTTGCAATTTTATGTAGTTAAAAGGCACTTACAATCATTATTAGGCCTCAGAGACAGTTTAAAAATGGGACTACTTTCATTCAATAAGGAAGTCCATCATGTAAGCTTGAAAGACCATTGTTCTAATTTTGTCCAGTCTATTTTTTCTGCCTATGCTGATCTTTTCGAGGACAAACTATGCAAACTAACAGCTGTGTACTCCATGAAATTAGATCCTGAAGTCAGTCCAGTTGTCAGACCAGCTCAGAAAGTTCCAGTAGCTATGCAGAACAGAGTCAAAGCCAAGCTAGATAAAATGATGTAGCAAGGTGTGATTTGCCTAATTAATGAACCTACTGAATTGGTATCTTCCATGGCGGTAGCTCATAAAAAAGTTCAGATGATATCAGAATATATACTGATCCATGAGATTTTGAATAAGGCACTGAAAAGACCTCATCATCCAATGCATACAGTCAAAGAAGTCACTGCCAAATGCTACTGTTTTTTTTCTGTTTTGGATGTAAAAAGTTAATTTTGGAAAATTTTGCTAGAATGAAAATCCTCATTGCTAACCACTTTCAGTACTCCTTTTGGCAGGTACAGATTTTTGAGAATGCCATTTGGGATAAATTCTGCCAGTGAAGTCTTCCAGCATGCCATGGAGCAATTTTTTTCTGGTTGTCAGTGTGCTATTATGGTAGATGATATTCTTGTAGGAGGTAATGGTGAAGCTGAGCATGACAGAAACCTCAAGAATGTTCTGGCAAGAGCTCATGAAGTGAATCTTAAGCTGAATCCCCAGAAGTGCAAATTGAAGCTAAGAGAAGTTAGTTATGTTGGTTATTTATTTACTAGTTCAGGCTTGCGACCAGATCCTTCCAAGCAAACAGCAATTCTTGAGATGCCTGCTCCAGACAATGTCCAAGCCCTACAATGTATTCTTGGCATGGTTGACTACCTAGGAAAGTTCATTCAGACTTAAGCCAACTTTCAGAACTGCTTAGAGAGTTGACATGCAAAGATGTATCCTGGTTCTGGTCAGAACAACACCACAGAGCATTTGATGTGCTGAAACAGACAATTGCCATTCCATCAACTCTCACATATTATGATCTTCACAAACCGGTAGCTCTTTCTTGTAAAAGAACTCTTGGCAATTGTGTTTGCATGCACAAAGTTCCATGATTATATTTATGGCCACCCAATTCAAATTGAAACTGATTACCAACCTCTAGTCGCTATTTTGAGAAAGCCTATGCATACAGCTCCTGCCAGATTGCAACGCATAACGTAGAAATTGCAATAGTATAATTTCAGTTTTGTCTACACAAATTCAAACTTCTTTATCTTGCTGATAATGTATCCAAATCGCTCAGAAATACCACTGAACAGCATGCAAATGAGAAACTTGATTTTGAGGTCATGAAGTGAGAAATTTTTCTTCCACAAGTCTTGATGAGTTTAGAAGTCATACAACCTCAGATTCAGTACGTCAGAAGCTCAACAACTTTATCAATCAAAGATGGTCATCAAAGCAGTCTTGTTTATCTCATGACCTGCATCCTTATTTTCCTTATAGAGATAATATTTTGTTTAGCAATGGTATCATCATGAAAGGTACAAAAGTGATTATTCAAAAATACTTGCAACAAGAGTACATTACCATCTTGCATCATGGTTACCCAGGAATGGTTTCTACCAAAAGAAGGGTGAGAGTAGTAGTATTTTGGCCTTCATTGTCAAGGGACATTGAGAGAGTGCTTTCATCTTGTTCTGTATGTAATAATATTAAGCCACTCAACAGAAAGAACTACTTCAGCTAAACCATATTCATGAACTACCTTCGTTGACAGCAGCCACAGACATTTTTGAATGGAATGGTCAACATTACTTGGTGTTAGCAGACTTTTATTCTAATTGGTTCGATATTGACTTACTTCCTAACCTAACATCCAATACTGTCATTACTAAGATGAAGCATTATTTTGCAGTCCATGGTAGTCTGCACAAAGTTATTTCTGACAATGATGCACAGTTTACAAGCCAGCAGTTCAAAAGATTTGCTGAAGAGTGGGACTTTACTCATGTTGCAAGTAGCCCTGAGTACCCACAGTCAAATGGTTTGGCAGAACATGCAGTTCAAAGTGTGAAACAGTTATTGGAGAAGTCAAAATGAGACAACAGTGAAGTTTTCTTGAATCTCTTGAATCTCAGAAATATTCCTCCACTCCTATCGCTCTTCTACTTGGGAGTGCACCTGCTCTCACCCCTCCTAACCTTCACCCAATCACTCCCACTTCCTGCAACCTTTCATCCTCACATTTCTACCTAGCACTAGCCATGCTTTTTCCTCCTTCATCTCTCTATTAAAAATACTTCTCTCTTTATACTCTAGTTAGTGAAGGCATTTGCATTCCACATAAAACAATGCTTATTATCTCATGTTGGTTCAGAATCTATGATTACGGCATACTACATAAATCCTTTTGCTACTACTATCACTGTACCAATATGTTTTCATTCATTTTTAAGTTGTGTAATATTTTTGTATTAACTTCTGCTGATTTTGCTTCTGTAATATTCTGTATTAATTTCTGTCTATTTTTGCACTGTATTTATGCACATGGAGCTTTTCTCCCAGGGCCTCCTTGAAAAAGGGCTCATCTCGGCCCAATGGACTTTCCCAGTTATCAAACTGCAAATAAATAAAAAATAAATAAAATAAACATCTTGGTTCACCTGCACAAGGGCTTCTGTTGAGACAAACCAGAACCATGCTACCATTCAGCAGTCATCTATTAGTTCCATATGTCAAGAACAACAGATCAGGGAAAGCCCACCTGTTGAAGAAGCACTTAACCCAGAAATCCTATTATGATAAGACCAGCAAACCACTAAATCCATATATATATAGTGATGATGCGGATGTCTAAAGGTTTTGATTGTATTGGAGTCATGAAAAATGTATGTGGAGAGCCAAGATCGGACATTGTGGAATCACAAGGAGTAGAGTTTAGGTGGAATGGGAAACATTTGTTCCCAGTGTCCGAGCCTGTATTACAGTATCATACCTGTGTGAAAGACTCAGAGTGAGTTATCCAGCGTTCCAGTTCCAGAGGACATTCAAATAAACATCCCTGTTCCTGAGAAGAATCCTGAAACCCCAGAATCTGTTTGTTCACCAACGACTGTCCCTGTTGCTAAACCAGTTTTGATTGCTATACCACTAGATCAAATCACATTTCCAGACATGTTCCAGATACATGGCAACTTGGACATGAACATTGCATTTATTTCTTAGTGTCTGTATAATTGCATGCCTTATTCAAGTGTCATTCTATTGTGGGCAATTCATTAAAGAGGGAGGATGTAGATCAGTATGTATGTATGTATACCTTTAAGAAGATCTCCATGGGCTTGCATGTGTATAAATACTAAGCATGTGTGAGCCTGACTGTCATTTTGTAGTATGTTGTTGAGATGTAAGCTACATTGTCTATGTGGTGGGAGTTTGATTTTGTAGATAATAATTATGTTATAGATAGTCTAGTTTGTTATAAATGGTTCACTGATGATATATTTATTTTGTGAAGAGGAACTATGGAGAGTTTTAATAGGTTTTTAGTTTATCTACAGAGTACTACTTCCTTTTTGAAGTTTAGCTGTAATTATTCATATTCTAAGATTGATTTTTTAGATATGTCTATAGGTAAAGATGACTTGAATCTGAGATTAAAGCATTCAGGAAGCATTATAAACATAATAATGTTTTATTAAAATCTAGTATGCATCCAAGACACATTACTAGGAATGTTGTCAAAGGACAACTACTTAGAGAAATGCATCTTCATAGTAAGGATATACCAGCAGAACGAGCCCTTGAAGCTACTTCTCAGTGGTTTGTTTCAAGATGTTATTCTGTGTCCGAAGTTAGACATATGAAGGATACTGTGTCTTCCTTAAGAAATACTACAGCTAGACCTTATTTTAGTGATGAGGATAGAAATATTGATCCCATTCCGTTCTCATCACATCAGCATTATTTATGTTTACTATTGACTCATTCCAGTGAAACGGCACAGACATGTAATGTTATTAGGAGATACTTGCCAGTTTTAATGGCTAGTGATGAGGTTAATCAGTTGGTTGGTTTAGACCTAGATTTGCATTTAGGAATAACAAGTTGTTAAAATGACAGTTATGTTATAAAAAATTCTGTGGGTAGAAATACTAATGGACTTAAATCTGATCGGTTAGGCACCTTTTCTTGCAGCAGTTGCTCAGCATGTGCCTATATCTGCTCTCCTAGTTTTATCTTATGTCCTATTACCCAGTGTAGAATTGAGTTCAATTTCTACACAGATTGTAAAACTAAGCATGCCATTTATTATACTCAGTGTGTTTTATGCAAAGCTTATTATATAGGTAAGACCAATCGTAGCTTGAAAGACAGGATTCTAGAACACATTGGTTAAATTAGGAACTTAGATGAATGTAGTGCACTGACTATCTTCTTGACCTACTATACAGAGGCACAGTCAACTAATCTAAAAGGGTGGCAAAAGCCAAACACACTCTGGCTAGGCTTATAAATGCCCTGGGGCAGATAGCCTAGTATCAACCTATGAACCTATGAACTAAACATGTTATGTTAAATGGTTATAGTCATGTATTTAGGCTTACAGTTGTAGAGATTATGAATGAACTACTTAGGGGTGGGGATTTAACAAATAAGACAGAGTGCTGAGTTACGGTGGATAGTATCATTGAGAGCTGACAATTAACCAGGACGGAATGGGAAAGTGTCTATTGAAAGCACGTGGTTTATTTCATTGATACTATCTTACAAGAGTTTTATGTCTTTAAAATTTTCTAATATACACACAGATGAAGGATATACTAATGAAAGATATATTAATGTTTTTATTACAGTTTTCTTTGAAACAGTCGCTTGACTATGTTTGAAAGGGTGTGTTATGAACTTGTGATTTGATTGGCTTTTTCTGAGGGGTTTGTAGCAGTCTTTTTGTGATTCGATAATTTAGTTGTAAAATCAAAGATGTTTTGTTTTTTTATTGTCTGATGAAGCTATGTTTTTGTAGTGAAAACACTTACCACCATGATATTTGTTAATAAAATAGTGTTGTTTGTTATACCCTCCAGTGGTGGTCAGATTGTTTGTTGTTTTTTGATGTCTGTGTAGTCTGTCAGTTAATCAGTTCATGTATGTTTTGTACTGCTGCTGTCCATTCTGATTTGTTCCTGTGTAATAAAGCATATAAACAAACTACCCCACCTGTTCATAATCAGTTGTAAACCAAGAAGAGCGACAGATATATTTTAAAATGTTGGCTAGCCAGCATCTTTTTGTATACTGCCTAACAATATTTGTTTCCTGTTTACTAAGTGAGGCAATGTTAAATTCTAGGTGTGGTGGGGTGTTAACACTGACTCATATGCTTCCTCTGGGTAATAATTTTATATCAAAAAATGTAGTCACTTTTAAAACTGACTCCACCAATCCTGTATGTGGGAAGGAATCGATGACCTCTGTCACTTCAAGACCTTTAAGTTTCTATACAACACTGCTGGCATCAGCTTTATTAAAACCATTAGTAGGAACAGACCTACTCGATACTACTAGCTTCCCAGTTTATAGTAAGACAGTCAGAATTTCCAAATTCACATTCAGAATAATATTGACACCCATAACAATAACCTTTACTGATGTTGACTTTTAAGAATTTCTATCAGAAATTATCTAAGTGAGGTTAATGTTTTTCCAACATGTTTCAGGTGCTTAAATCACCAATTATAATCCAAGTAATTTTATTCAAAACATTTTCTTAATTCATTTACAAAACTGACATTTTCCAAGTTATTCACCTTAGGGGATTTGCAAAAGACTGCTGCATCCCAACTAGACTGAGAGATGTGTAACACTGATATGCTGACTAGTTCTTCTTACACTGATACAAGCGAAATAGTTTAACTGAGAGTGCAGATTTTCAGTTATCTGGCTAAATCCTTTAATTAAAAAATGTAATGTAGTAAACCTGATTAGCTTTTCACTATTACTAACTAAATAAAACTATCTCTCTTACTCCTTGTTACTCTTCTCACTATTTGTCTTTCTCTTCTCCCCCCACTACTTCTCTACCTGTTATCTGCATTACTTGCT
This sequence comes from Protopterus annectens, assembly GCF_019279795.1. NCBI lineage: Eukaryota > Metazoa > Chordata > Ceratodontiformes > Protopteridae > Protopterus > Protopterus annectens. The sequence continues at coordinate 1,658,838,232 of NC_056741.1, read as the reverse complement.
CTTTTTTTCTCCACATTTAATCCCCATCTTTTCCCCTACTTTCTTTTCACTCTACTTTCCTTACCTACATTCCTTTGTTTACTATATCTAATAAGTTTTTTTCAACTTGTAAAATGTGATTTAGACTGTATTGTGTGTCATAGGTTCATAGGTTCATACTAGGCTATCTGCCCTAGGGCATTTATAAGCCTAGCCAGAGTGTGTGTGGCTTTCACCACCCCTTAGGATGAGAATAATATACCCATTAGTTTGCTGTGCCTCTGTCCAGCAGTGATACAGAGATGATTCCCGGGGTAAACCTACGATCTCCCATCCACTCGTCAAGATTTCTCTTGAACAGAGTCAGTGAGGGGCTCTGCCTCACATGGACTGGGATTCTGTTCCATAGTGTAGGGAGTCTCTGGGTGATGAATCTGTCCCTCCAGCATGTCCTATTTATATCCGTGTTGAGGTTTAAGTCTCTTGCTCTCGTGGCTCTGGTGGATTTGGATTTTTGAGGTGGAGCATGTCCATTAATTCCGGGTTGGACATGGCCTTGTATGTCAGGCACAGATCACCTCTGAGCAGATGGTATGCGACTGAATAGAGCTGGAGTTTCTTCAGTCGGGCATCGTATGACATATGATTGAGCCCCTTTATCCTTTTGGTGAGGAACTTTTGGGGTCTTTCCAACTGCTGCAGGTGTCGGGTAAGGTACATTCGAATGGGGCGTTGTACTCAATCATTGGTCTGATAAGTGAAGAGTACAGGGGTACAATGACCTCTCCTGATCTGGATGTGAATCCCTTCATGATCAGGTGGGCAATGTAGAAGGTCTTCCTAACCACTTTGGCAATGTGAGTGTCAAAAGAGAGGTTACTGTCAACTTGGGTCCCCAGGTCCCTGATAACTTCTTCCGTGTTTAATGGATTACCACTTATGTGGTAATTAGGGGTTACCTTGTTTTTCCCAAAGGATATGACTATACATTTTTTGGCATTTAGCTTAAGGCCATGGCTCTGGCACCAGTTATCCATTTCTATGAGACCTTTCTGGAGGATGTCTGTGTCTGATGGAGTGTCAATTATGGTGCCCAGTTTGCAGTCATCTGCAAATTTTGTCAGCCACAATCCCCCTATGTTTGCCTTCAGAAAAATAAATGCCGAACAAGAGGGGGCCCAGGACTGAGCCCTGTGGGACACCACTCGTGACCGGCTTAGAGTCTGATATGGCACCAGCAACTCTAACCCTGTGTGTTCTGTCCTTGAACCAGTTTGCAACCCATCTTGTGACATATGGGTTTACATCTAAGCTGGTGAGCTTTTCTATGATGCCCGAGTGGGGTATTGTGTCGAACGCTTTTGCTAGGTCAAGGTAGGCTGTGTGAACTGCCTTACCCTCATCAATGGCCTTAGTGACTGTTTCGAAAAAGTCGACCAAGTTCAAGAGGCAGGATCTGCCCTTGACAAAGCCAAATTGGGTAGGATCCAGTGTCTGTAGGTCCCCAATGTCTTTATTTATGAGTTCCATTATGATCCTCTCCATAGCTTTGCAGACAAGGCTCGTCAAGCTTATGGGCGGTAATTTCAGGGTCCGTAGAAGCACCGCCTTTGTGGAGTGGGACCACAGTTGCCGTCGCCATTCTTTGGGTGCGTATCCTGTAGTAAGGCTAAGATTAAACAGCAGCCTTATGTGTGGGTTTAGTTCCTCATTGAGTTAGGTAGCAAACAGCCGGGGACACCGTCCGGTCCCATTGATGCTGTGTTTTTGCTTTAGAGAGAGCAGCTCTCACCTGGGCATCTGAGATGTTTGGGAGGCTAGACTCTGGTGGGATAGATATTTCTCCTTTTGGGGGAGGGAGGGAGAAATTTGCACTGAACCTGTCTGCCAGTATGTTGGCAATGTCTGTGGGTTCAGTGATTTTTTATCATTTTGGACTAATTCTGAGCATATCTGGGAGTTTCCACCCAGGTTTCTAACATAGCTAAAGAAGGCTTTATGATTGTCTTTTGTGTCATTAGCGATTTTTCTCTCAAAGTTGGCCTTGGATGATTTTATGAGTGATCGTAGTTTTTGCTAGTATTGATCAGAGATGCCTTCCCATTTAGGGATTTTGCTCTGTCATGTAGTAGCTTTCTCCTCTTGTTGTAGAGTTTGTTTATGGCTGGAGTCCACCAGACCGGCGCCTGCCTTTGGTGGAAAGGGTCTTGATTTTATTAGGGATTGCTTGATCCATACATTCCTGGAGGTGCTCGTAGAAGGCATTTGTAAGGGTTTCAGCAGCGTGGGTTGTGGTTTCCACTGGCTCGGGGCCTTGAAGGATACCACTCCAGTCTTAAGAAGTGTGAAGTTTGCTTTTGAGAAGTTCTTCACTGTGGTCTTTTGCTGGGGTGGGGCGGGATGTGGATCTCCAGTGAGATTAATTTATGGTCTGATCTCACCAATGAGGGATATACTTCGGTGTGGAGCATTTTGTCCCCATGTTTGTGATGATCAGGTCTAGTATATGTTCTCCTCTTGTGGGAATGGTGACTAGTTGTTCCATAGCATTTGAGTTTATGAACTCAAGGAACCTTTGGGCTAGGGTGCTGGGGCTTGAGTAATGTTCCCAGTCTATGTTTGGGTAGTTGAAGTCACCCAATATGATGGTGTTTGGAGAGACATTCATACTCTCCAGTGTCTTCAGGAAGGCTGTGTGGGTTTCCTGAGTTTGAGAAGGTGGTCTGTAGCATGTTACAAACTGTAGGGCAGTTTTACCTATGGTTAATTGCACCTGGATGGTCTCCGATGCTTCGTGCATTGCCACTAACCTGGAGGTGTGGGTATCCTTTATGAATATGGATACTCCCCCTCCTTTTGTGGTTCGGTCCGGATTTTGGGGCCGGAACGCATGATATGATGTATAACCTGATAGTGCTGGGGTGCTCTCAGGAGCCTTGAACCAGGTTTCAGTCACAGCACAGACATCGATGTTCTCCATACTGAGGAGGGCTTGAGGCGTGCATCTTGAGATTTAGACTTCTGGCATTGAGCAGTATTACCCTTAGTTTTTCTCCATTTTTGTTTTCTAGGCAGTAGGTTTATCATTTGAGCCTTGCCTAAAAAAGGCACTATGGGGGTGGCAAGAGCCTTTGCCAATATCCGGAAGCCCAGGGTGACAGGTGCAAGCCGTCCCTTGCGAAGCAGCGTGGCTTGTCAAGCATGTCATCCCAGGCAGACAGACATTGGATCCCCTTAGAATGACACCAGTAATTAAGCCAATTATTAAAGCTGATCATTTTGTCTCTGTATTGTGGCATCATTCTTGGTGAGGGTAGGATACTGCTCAGGGTCAGGGTCATACCGGCCTGGGCTACATAATCTGAGAGCTCCTCTATGTCTCTTTTCATGTAGTCCAGGGAGGTGCGTCTCAGGTCGTTCACACCGGCATGGACAATGACTGAGTCATACTTGTACTTGCTGTGGAGTGACCTGAGTGCTTGTGTTATGTGGCGGATTCTAGCGCCTGACAGGCAGCTTACTGTGATCTTTTCCTTGTTCAGTCTGGTGAGTGGGACGTCAGTGTGTCTGACTATGGAGTCACCTATAACAAGTGTGTCTGGCATTGTGTTTGGCCTTAAGGGCTGTGACTGTTTAGCACACTGACTTTGAGAACTATGTGTTGCATGTCTTATGTCTTGAGGTGGCAGTTGCTTGGGTGTCTGCTTTGGAGGTCTCTGTAGTTTTGGTAGATTTTTGATCAGTGCCTCCGAGTATGTCTTTGTGTGTTTATGTGTTTGTTTTGCAGTTGTGATAGCTCTATGTGAAACTGGGTTTGTGGTGTGCGTGGTTTCCTTCTCCTCCTGTCTGGTCTTGCCAGTCCTGAGTTGAGAGAGCTCAGCCTCCAGTTTGGCTATATAGTTGCATCTCTCACATGTATTTGTGTTTTGTGGGAGAAGGATTGGGTTGTCTGTGTACATGAGGCAATTGTAACATTGCCTCAAGATGCCCAGATTCACCAGCTGAACAGAAGAGGACGCTAGCAACTGACCCTTCGACATGCTAGAAAAAGTGAAAAAGTTTGCTGTGTAACTGAGTCAGAAGGGACCTATAGGGAAATTGGTACTCAAGGGGATTCTAGGCTAATGTAGTACTTTGTTTAGTATACAAGTACTTTACCTATATAAAAATGTTTTAGGAGCAAGTGATGAGCTTTACCTATATAAAAATGCTTTCGGAGCAAGTGCTGAGCTTTTGAGATAGAGAATAGACTGTTTAGATTGCAAGTAGAGAAGTTCTAAGGGAAAAATTGAAAAGCAGACTTTATGGAGCCAGAAATAGTTTAACCTTGTTTAACCGGCGCTGCCCGATGGTGCTCTATGGGCAACTCTGCGCTAAATCATGCGAAAGCGCGCTAAAGCGGGCTTTATAGCAGGGGGTTGAAAAGAGCTAGGAATTGACCCAAAATGGCCAATAGACTACAAGTTTCTGGCTGGAACCACTGCTCTAGGGACAAATAGGCTGCTCAGTGCTCCCCACTCCCACTGGTGAACAAAGAAGATTCCCTTTATCCAAATAAGGATATGGAATAGCACAGGAACCAAGCCAAAGCCCAGAGATCAGCAAACTCTGAAGACTGGACTATTCTAGTTCAGTAAGGCGGGAAAACAAGATTTTTTTTTTTTTTTTGCAGAAAACAGAGGAAAAACAGACAGTAAATGCTTTTAAATGGCTAGCGCACTTGAGTGTGTTAGCCTACAGGTAAAATTAAACAACAAATAACTTTTTTAAAAGTGCAAAACAGTTAATCAACACAAAAACAGTTTAAATAGAATGCAGAGCTGTATAAACAGGCGAAAATGCAGTCGCTAAGCAGTAAATAATCAAAAAGCCAGAAAAAAATACTTAAATCAGAAAAAAGTCACTCTTTTGCTCTCTGCTGCTTGTAGAACTCTGCAGGACACCACGAGGAGCTGTGCTGAGTTGAATACAAGCAAAAAAGCGCGCTAAAGCAGGCTTTATTACAAGGGGCTGAAAAGAGCTAGGAATTGACCCAAAATGGCCAATAGACTACCAGTTTCTGTCTGGAACCACTCCTCTAGGGACAAACAGGCCGCTCAGTGCTCCCCACTCCCACTGGTGAACAAAGATGCTTCCTTTTATCCAAATAAGGATATGGAATAGCACAGGAACCAAGACAAAGCCCAGAGGTCAGCAAACTCTGAAGACTGGACTATTCTAGTTCAGTAAGGCAGGAAAACAAGATTTTTTTTTTTTTCTTTTTTGCAAAAAACAGAAGAAAAACAGACAGTAAATGCTATAAATGCTTTTAAGCGGCTAGCGCACTTGAGTGTGTTAGCCTACAGGTAAAATTAAGCAACAACTAACTTTTTAAAAGTGCAAAACAGTTAATCAACACAAAAACAGTTTAAATAGAATGCAGAGCTGTATAAACAGGCTAAAATGCAGTCGCTAAGCAGTAAATAATCAAAAAGCCAGAAAAAATACTTAAATCAGTTATAGCAAATGCAGTTATAACAAATGCTCTGAAATATACTGTATATTTAAATCCAAAATGTTTGAGAAGGACAGTCAGAACACAAGAAGGTTCAGGCGAAAGAGAAAAAAAAAAGTTTTGTTTTACTTTTTGAAAGGGAAAAAGGAGGAACAGAAGGCCTTATTAAATGTTCTCTCTGTATTAAGCAGAATGAGCTAATGACACTAGACTGGGAGGTGTGTCACAGTAGGGGTGGGCAACTGCAAAGCCACCAAGTATACAAGACAGCAAGCACTAACAGAGACAAATGAAAGTTTTTAAACATATAAGGATTTGTGAAGATACTGAATAGACAAAGTGCTTTATATATATTAAATTGTAAAAACAGTAATCTGTAAAAATATTCAAAAAAATCAAGATACTTATATTTTGTAGCTCAGATGCAGTCAACAACCTCTCTAGTCTGCACTGTGTGCAAAAGACAGAAACTTTTTTTTACAAGAACACAAAAGAACCAGCCCCCACTAGCCAAGAGATAATTACACAGAGAAGATGTTTCAGTTTACACAATAGTCTACAAGACAGCAAGCACTAACAGAGACAAATGAAAGTTTTTAAACAGATAAGGATTTGTGAAGATACTGAATAGACAAAGTGCTTTATATATATTAAATTGTAAAAACAGTAATCTGTAAAAATATTCAAAAAAATCAAGATAGATCACAGTAATTAACTCCTAAATATTCAAAAAATCAAGATAGATCATAGTAATTAACTCCTGTAGTAATACTTTACATTGAAGGGTTTACTAGTTTTTGTTTTTTGCAAACCCTATTACTAACTCCATTATTATTATTATTATTATTATTATATTTTTTGTATGATAGTTTTTCTGTATGTATCTTACTCTGTGGAGCTTTTCTCCCCGGGCCGCTACTGAAAATGGAAATTTCTCCAGCTAGACTAGCCCGGTCAACAAATGTAAAATAAATAAATAAAATAAATAATTTATACTTAACTGTTTCTCTCCTTGATTCTTTCGGTTAGCAGCTATCCATTTGCTAGTCTGCTCTGTGAAAATTTAATTTCCATTTCCTGTCAGCAGTCATCATCCAGTTACGTGACTAGTAGCCAAGGTTAGAGATTCAGTATGACACCTGAAGCAAGTGCTTCAACCACCATCAATATGTGAATAAAACCCGTCCCATCTTCAGAACAAGTTGCTTCTGCATGTTAGGCATGATGATGTAGCTGTCTCCTTGACAACTGGATGGGTACCTGTGGGATCATCCTCAGCCTAATATGTTTATCCCTCCTGGAAGTAGGGGGGGTAAGTCTTCAGAGTAGTATTTTTAGGGCAAACATGGTCTTTAAACTCACTTTTCCTGTAGTTCCTATGATCCTATGATACTATTATCCCATTCCTCAAGAGATGTCTAGTTAGCTGATGAAAACTATCAATACGTTTTAGAGCAGAACATTTATGATTTATTTTATTTTGCTTTGTTGACCAAGTTAGTTCCATTACATCAACTGTTTAGTTTTAGAAGAGATCCAAGGAAGTATTTGTACTGGTACGACATAATATGGCCTGCACACTAGAAAATAGCATTACTTTTTCTTACAATGTTGTAGGGATCATTTATCTCTAGCAGTGGCTCAGGCAGAGGATACTCTGAATTAACATGTTAACCAAGGTATTGCACCTCAGAAATGCAGGTGTTGGTTCCATGCCTTATCATGCTTTATGAGTTACCATATGAATTCTTCTATCATCCAGTTTTGTATGTTGAGCTTCAGTCATCCCTGTTTCAGTGATGGACTTCAGGCATACTTCCTTAAGAGGAGGAATTCTGTCTGGGATACTTACAAATGTCCAGCCAGAGCATATTTATGTATTTCTTTTGTTGACTGGATTAGTTCATCTAGGCATGGTAATATTCATCCCAATTTGGAGATGACATGCCAGGGTACTGGGAAAAACCCAGAGATAAGTGCCATGCAATTTTTTCATATCGTCTTGAGCTATCACAGACATAAGCAACAGGGAGCTCACTGTAACATCTTACATGAAAGATGACATTTCACGAGTGCACCACTCCCTTTCATTTCAGTAAAATATTAGTACTGAAACTTGAATCCATACACCTAAGTTTGGGATAGAACACACAGACTTTTCCAGAGTTAGCAGCCTTTTGAAGGGTTATCAGCCAGTTTTGCTGAAGAAACCTTCTGGCTGTGCCTTAATACTGCTGCCTGTTTTCTTTGAGGTTCCTTTTGGATTGCTGCATTTTTCTATGTCCCAGGCTGTAAAGATGAGGTACTGGTTATTGATTCTTTACATTGTGGTTCCTGCAGACAGCATTTTGATCAAGAACCAGTTAATGGTTTGGGTAATCGACTTTTTTTCTTTTTTCATGTCTACCAGTAGTAGGTAACTAAAAACATATGTGAAGCTTTAGAGGTTTAATCTCATGTCAAAAGCAGTGGAGGGGTTGGATATTTTCTTTTGTTTAAATCTATAACTACAGTGGTTACTCTACTGTTCCGTACCTGACTAAATACACGTAGCAGCTCTCTGCATATCCTAGAGGGATACACAGGTAAGCAAAGTATACAGTTTGAGATTCCTGTAACCACAATGAAAATAACTGACTTCCTGCCTTAGCTATTTTAGAGCTGTTGAGACTGTACATTGTCAATGATTATAGAAAAGTTACTATTTACTAGCTATGCCATGCAATCTGTCACACTTAGAGGTGACACATCAGGCACATGGCTGCATTTGTTTCAGCAATGTATGATATTAGCCATGTCTCAATGACTGCCAAGGTGACAGGTTTGTAAAGGGGTGCATATTTTGTTGGCAGGTGTTTCTGTCTACTTTTAGGTCTATATTGCTGTATCAATAACTGTACTATTATCATTAGGTGTGTGTGTGTGTGTGTGTGTGTGTGTGTGTGTGTGTGTGTGTGCGTGTGCGTGTGTGTGTGTGTGTGTGTGTGTGTGTGTGTGTGTGTGTGTGTGTGTGTGTGTGTGTGTGTGTGTGTGTGTGCATGTGTTTGTGTATGAATGAATATCATATGCATATATATATATGTCTGGCAACAGACTCCTTTACAACGTGGCTAGAACCAACCTAAAGAAAACCCTCAAAGAGTCTAAAGTGGTCTATAAAAGGAAGATAGAGGACCACTTCACAAGGACTCATGACGACTATGGCAAGGTATTCAGCACATCACCAATCATAAAATCAATGGCAGAGGAACTTCATTATTTCTTTGCCCATTTTGAGGAGGAAACAGCAGAGACAGTTATGCCTAGGCACCAGCAGTCTCACATCATCAATACCAGCCTCCTACAACCTCACCTTCACAGTACAACAACATGATGTAAGACATGTGCTCAAAGTGATTAATCCAAGAAAGGCTGCTGGCCCCTGATGGAGTGATTGGATGGGTGCTGAAAGAATATGCGGACCAGCTCTGTGAGGTCTTCACAAAGATCTTCATCCTGCCTCTGTCTAAGGATACTATTCCATCTTGTCTGAAGTCAGCTACGATCATTCCACTGCCAAAGAAGCCTGTCATTAGTAGTCTCAACAACTACCATCCAGTGGCACTTACTCCAGTCATCATGAAGTGTTTTGAACAACTGGTGGACAGTCTGCAAATTATCATGGTACATACCAGCACGTTTACAGAACAAATATTTCTAAGGAGGATGCCATGTGATGATACTCTTTGTAGACTTTAGTTCAGCTTTTAACACAGTTATCCTGGATAGACTGTTCATTAATCATTAAACTTGCTAGCATAGGAATTTTAGAACTTACCTGACATTGCTTTAAAGACTTTTTGACTAACCATCCTCAGATGGTTAGACTAGGTCTATACCTCTTCTCCATTCTCAGGCTAAACACTGGTGTCCCACAATACTGTGTGCTGAGCAGCCTTCTATATGCTCTTTATACCCATGACTGTGTCCCCTCTTATTCTACTAATACCAGCAATAAGTTTGTGGACAACACCACAGGGGTTGTGCTTATTTCAGGAGGAGACAAGACAGCATATAGAGATGAAGTTCAAAGATTGGCTGCATGGTGTACTGTGAGCAACTTTGCCATGAACTCTGCCAAAACAAAATAACTCAATAGATTTCTGGAGGCACAATGCAGATCACAACCCAATATACATCAATGGAGACTGTGTGGAGTGGGTTCCTGCCTTCAAGTTTCTAGGTGTATATGTGGCAGAAGATTTCTCTTGTTCCATAAACACCACACAGGCAGTCAAGAAGTCACAGCAGAGACTCCATTTCCTAAGGATCCTCAGGAAAAATAATCTGCAGTAGAAGCTACTGGTGTCTTTTTATTGCTGTTTTATTGAAAGTGTGCTGACATACTGCATTTCCACTTGCTATGCCAACAGCTTGGTGGCACACAGGAAGGCCCATCAAAGGATCATTAACTCTGCCAGAAAATCATTGGCTGCTAACTTCCCTCTTTGGGGAACTCTTCAGCTCTCACTATCTCAGCAGGGCAACCAACATCTTGAAAGACCCTTCTCACCTTGGACTTTACCTGTTTGAGCTGCTGCCCTCTGGCAGACAGTTCAGGTCCATTCCAATTGGAAAAACAGACTAAAGAGCTGTTTCTATCCCAAGGCCATATGTGAACTGAAGAATGTAAAATATTCACATTAAGTACAGATAATAGCCATTTACAATATAAGGTACATGCTTACATTCCTGTGCACCTTACTTTATTCCTTTCATGTACAATATACCCAAGTGCCATAACTTAGTTGTTTACTACTGCATTGCATTACAATATATTGTATTGTTTAGTATCGCAATGTTTTGTATTATTTTATTTATTCATGTTCATTATATGTGAATGCATCTTAGAGGATTGCAACAAATTTTGTTGTACTTGTGCAAAGACAATAAAGTAATCTCATCTTATAAGTGTGTGTGTATATATATATATATATATATATATATATATATATATATATATATATATATATATATATATATATATATATATATATATATATATATATATATATATATATATATATAAGCTCTACCCCACAACAGACCAGGGAACCTGGGTTTTGCCAACAAGTTTTATTAAAACCCAGGGTCTGCTCCAAATGACCTAAGCCTGAAGAGTGGGTCAGGCGTTAGAAGGTGACAGTGAGTGGCTGATGTCGGCTGTCTAATACTGGTGGGAAAGGAGATGTACTTTTGGTTGGCTTATCAAAGCCATGCAAGCTGAGGCTTACATTACATCTAAGCAGCCAGGTTTAGGGAAGTGGCCTTATAGGTCCATAGGCAAGTACTTTGAAATCAGTCTGCAGACCATTTCAAGCCTAGCCAAAAAAACTAATTTACCTCTAGTCTCAAGGAAGACAAGACAAGATAGACCAGAGAATTTGAGGCTCCTCATCCAATTATCTAGGTTTACCTTGAAGGTGGCAAGGGTACCACTCTGATTTCCATGTAGTGGAAGTTTGTTCCTGAGGTGAGGTATATGTTGAGATACAAATCTTTCATCCCATCATGTCTTGGTGATCCCAAATTGCTGGTGGTAGCCTTCATTAGTATGTGTCTCTGCAGAAACATGCATAAACATGGGGAAGCATTCTCAGTAAGTGGGAGTTTTGCTACAGTAATGCCATCAGTGCCAGGATGTCATTGAGAGCACAACCCTCCTTCATGGCTGCCTGGATGATGGCCTTGCTCTGCACTAACTTCTCCACTGGAGATACCTAGTACAAGGAAATAAATGTGGTCCAAATGAATAGGATTAGGCTCAGTGGCATTCAGGCCTGGGTGTAAATGGCACAAAAAATATTCTATTGTAAGGACAAAAAATTAATAAAACAGATCTGTGTTTAAGAAACAGCATGTAGGTGAAGGAAAGGAAAGTGAAATACTTTCATAGAGCCTTCATCTCCAAATACATTACATGCACAACAGGCTATGCAGGAAGTGACAGTCAGTAAGAAGTGGCTTACATCAAAATACTATCAGGACAAATCATATGAAAGATTGTCTGGTAAGACCACCAAGGAAAGCATTTCTTTTTTAAAATGGAGTAGTGGAGCTCTTCATTTAAGTACGTGTATCATTCAGAGCTGCAGTAAGGCTGAGGACAAAAAAACAAACACTGCTAACTGAATTGCCATCTAACAAACGGCAATTCATGGAAGACTAAGCTTGAATTTTATTTTAAATAGCACAGCCACTGCAGCATGAAATGAGAATGCTTCAGCACTAAGAAGCACAGTCAACAAACAGCTGGGTGGTATTAGTCATTTCAGTACTAATGCAGAGGAGTGCAGTGGACGAACCTTACTTAAACTAGGAAGTGGTGCATGCCAGTAGGGAGGAATGCCACTACACAAGGATATCAATGACTCAGAATTTCTTCAGTTAAGTAGAGGAATGTTTAGTCAGTATATTTAGCACAGAGGACTATAAGTAAGTCTTTGCTTATAACCAAGTTGCTAATGTGTTCTTAATTAAAGAAATCCACACTGACAGCAGAGCTCAATTGTTAAAAATTTTGAACCTGTTTTGAGAATAAATTAATAAATGGCTATGATTTAATACCCAATGATAATGCTTTGTGATTCATGACAGGGCCAGATTCAACATAAGGTGACCTAGGCAGCTGCCGAGAGCCCATTGCTGGCTGGGGGTACCTGGCCATGCAAAATTAGTTTCAAAAGGGATCTTCATTTTTTTTTTTTTTTTATGCTTTAAAAAAAGCCTGATTTCAAAATTTCAAATGTATTTTTGTTGTTGTTGCTTTGCTCTTAAAAAGATTTCCAGCTCAGCATGTACATGCAATGCAGACTTCCTGCCTACTGTACAATGAGACTCGAATGCAGAGATTTGAAAGGACCAGAATTTGCACACAACATTTGAAAAGCAGGCTTATTTCATTACACCAAGTGAAATGGAGTCGCTCAGGTTAGTGATTTGTCTTTTTTTATACACAGACATAATCCCCAGGAAAGTGTCCTACCTATTTGAGAGCAACAATATTTTTTACAGCAGTTAAGTTAGTGCAGCACTACCAACAAATGTGTGTGTGTGTGTGTGTGTGTGTGTGTGTGTGTGTGTGTGTGTGTGTGTGTGTGTGTGTGCATGTGTCAGTGCATTTGTGTGTGTGCGTGTGTGTGTGTGTGTGTGTGTGTGTGTGTGTGTGTGTGTGTGTGTGTGTGTGTGTGTGTGTGTGTGTGTGTGTGTGTGACTAGAATGCCTCAGTTAGGGGGCACAGTCTGGTTAAGTGACTTGCTCAGAGTCAGTCCCTGTACCTTGGCTGTGGGAGGCATTTTTTTTTCTTTTTTTTTGTAGAGTATTGAGGATCACAGTCTGTCAATGTCTGTTCATAGGTTCATAGGTTGTAGAGTTATACAGTTGCATACTTTTATGGTTCATAAAATACATGTTGATGTAAATTCTTTTGTTCTGTTACTTTTTAACTAAATTTAGAGAGGTATGTTCTTTTGTCTCCAGTTTTGCGGAATATCTCTGATTTTGTTCATATTTAAACTCTACCTTTTCCTTGAGCAAGTCACTTAACAAGACAGTTCTTTGGGGGTTGTAAGAATTTTTGGCTAGTCTTCTCAATGGTTCACTGGCCGGCAAACCTAGTAACCACCCAAGAACCAAATTAATTATGGTATAAAAGGAGGAAATCAATTGACATAAACAAGAGCATCATCATATGAGCCATGTTATTTGGATGTGATCCTTTATTTCCTTGTTATGTTGAATGTTGATAGTATGTTTATTATTTAGCTATGAATAAATTGGACCGCATGAAGTCTTTGACTTTAATGTTAATATTTTAACTATGAATACATTTTAATGTAGTTTGTTTTTTGCAGGTACACAGGTATGAAATGCACTGTTTTTGTGCTAAGTTTGTCTAGCACATAGTGCACATGAGTAAGGCTATGGGCTATTAAACATTGCTTCCTGTAGGACATGGTTTGATTCACTCAGTCTTCATTTGCCCTTTAAATGCCATTGCTTTTTCACTAGACCATGCTCCTCGGCTGCTCCTGAAAAGGAGCACTTGAGTCCAGTGGGCTGTCCCAGACAATGCATTACACATTCGTTTTCTGAACTCATGCATGATTTACACAGATGATAATTAGGACTTTACCATATGCTATTTGAGTATGAATCTCAGCATGTCTTTTACAGTTTAATGGGTTGCCAGATGCATTTTCACTAAATGTGAGTTTCAAGGGAAGAAAAGTTTACTGTTCCTTATGTTAAATCTGTTTCAGTGAGAGAGTGTTTGTAAAAGGGCTCACTCTGTTTTTTTTCCTGTAAAATTTGAAAATAAGAGTTTTAAATGAAATCCAAATCTGTGTGATAATTGTAAAAGTAAAGACAAAAAAAGTATGTACAATGATGGGTTGCCAACTGGCTTACTGACAGAACCCACACTGTAAAAGTAGCCGACTCCAAATCCATCTCCAGACAGGTGACAAGTGGAGTACCTCAGGGTTCAGTCCTGGGACCACTCTTGTTTGGCATCTACTTCTCTGAAGTACAGGCCAACATTAAGGGACTATGGCTAACAAAGTTTGCAGATGACTGCAAACTGGGAGCCATTATTGAATCCCCAAATGATGTGGATATTCTACAAAAGGGCCTTACAGAAACAAATGCTTGGTGCCAGAGCCATGGGCTCAAGCTCAAT
>NC_056741.1:1658764040-1658816540 GCF_019279795.1 Protopterus annectens | reverse complement strand
TACAGTGGTGCTCCAGTTTTAATTTAAACAAAATCAAAAAAAAAGGAAATGCTTTCAACTATAGCAAACTGTTTGCTATAGTTTAGACCACACAAGGATCTTTACAACTCTCAGGTTTGATCACAAATGCAATACCAATTTTAAAAAGCCTGCATTTTAAAGAGTGATCAGGATAAGCTGATGACGCTCTCCCAAAACTTTGTGCTTGGGGCAGTTGCCCTTCTCACCCACCACAACTATGCTACTGCTTGTGGAAAACCCTAAATTCAATCAAAGCTAACTCTGCAGCTGGTCAAGATGGTTTAAATGGTTTCTGTCTGTCTGACATTGCTAATGATATCACATCCATTGTACAGCACTTTTTTCAAGAGTCTGCTACTGCTGAGTTTATTCCTGAACTCCGGAAAGCGGCTGTAGTTATCCCCATCTAAACAGGAGATATCAGTAAAAGTATAGACAACTATATGCGTATCTGTCTATCTTGTACTGTGTGAAAATGTATTGAAAGAGCCCTTTGTAACTTGATATAAAATGACTTCAAATCAGGTGCTCTTATCTACCAAAACGACTTTACTAAAGACTGGTCATGTTTAACAAATCTGATAAACTTTTTTTGGAAGATATGGGAATCACTGGAGAAGGTCATATCAGTAGCTATTATCTGCATGGACCTAGTAAAGGCCTTCATCTCAGTACCACTAGTTGATATAGTCAAGGGACTGGAGAGACATGGGGCAGAATGACATATAACAATGTCAGTACAAGGGACTGCAGAGACATGGGGCAGAACGATATATAACAATGTCTATACAAGGGACTAGAGAGATATGGGGCAGAACGATATATAACCATGTCAGTACAAGGGACGGGGGAGACATGGGGCAGAATGATATATAACAATGTCAATACAAGGGACTGCGGATACATGGGGTAGAACGATATATAACAATGTCAATACAACAGACTGGAGAGACATGGGTTAGAATGATATATAACAATGTCAGTACAAGGGACTGGAGAGACATGGGGCAGAACGTCATATAACAATGTCAGTACAAGGGACTGGAGAGACATGGGGCAGAACGATATATAATAATGTCAGTACAAGGGACTGGAGAGACATGGGGCAGAATGATATATAACAATGTCAATACAAGGGACTGGAGAGACATGGGGCAGAACAATATATAACAATGTCAATACAAGGGACTGGAGAGACATGGGGCAGAACGACATATAACAATGTCACTACAAGGGACTGCAGAGACATAGAGCAGAAGGATATATAACAATGTCAATACAAGGGACTGCAGAGACATGGGGCAGAATGATATATAACAATGTCAATACAAGGGACTGGAGAGACATGGGGCAGAATGATATATAACAATGTCAATACAAGGGACTGGAGAGACATGGTGCAGAACGACATATTACAATGTCAATACAAGGGACTGGAGAGACATGGGGCAGAACGATATATAACAATGTCAGTACAAGGGACAAGAGAGACATTGGGCAGAATGATATATAACAATGTCAATACACGGGACTGGAGAGACATGGGGCAGAACGATATATAACAATGTTAGTACAAGGGACTGGAGAGACATGGGGCAGAACAATATATAACAATGTCAGTACTAGGGACTGTAGAGACATGGGGCAAAATGACATATAACAATGTCAGTACAAGGGAATGGAGAGCCATGGGGCAGAACGATATATAACAATGTCAGTACAAGGGACTGGAGAGACATGGGGCAGAACGATATACAACAATGTCGGTACAAGCGACTGGAGAGACATGGGGCAGAATGATATATAACAATGTCAATACAATTGACTGGAGAGACATGGGACAGAATGATATATAACAATGTCAGTACAAGGGATTGCAGAGACATGGGGCAAAATGGCATATAACAATGTCAGTACAAGGGGACTGGAGAGACATGGGGCAGAACGATATATAACAATGTCAATACAAGGGACTGGAGAGACATGGGGCAGAACGACATATAACAATGTCAGTACAAGGGACTGGAGATATATGGGGCAGAATGACATATAACAATGTCAGTACAAGGGAATGGAGAGACATGGGGCAGAACGATATATAACAATGTCAGTACAAGGGACTGGAGAGACATTGGGCAGAATGATATATAACAATACCAGTACAGGGGACAGGAGAGACATGGGGCAGAACGATATATAACAATGTCAGTACAAGCGACTGGAGAGACATGGGGCAGAACGACATATAACAATGTCAATACAAGGGACTGCAGAGACATGGGGCAGAATGACATATAACAATGTCAGTACAAGGGACTGGAGAGACATGGGGCAGAACGATGCATAACAATGTCAATACAAGGGACTGGAGCAACATGGGGCAGAATGATATAGAACAATGTCAGTACAAGGGATTGGAGAGATATGGGGCAGAACGATATATAACAATGTCAGTACAAGGGACTGGAGAGACATAGGGCAGAATGACATTTAATAATGTCAGTACACGGGACTGGAGAGACAAGGGGCAGAACGATATATAACGATGTCAATACAAGGGATTGGAGAGACATGGGGCAGAATGACATATAACAATGTCAATACAAGGGACTGGAGAGACATGGGGCAGAACGACATATAACAATGTCAGTACAAGAGACTGGAGAGACATGGGGCAGAACAATATATAACAATGTCAGTACAAGGGACTGAAGAGACATGGGGCAGAACGATATATAACAATGTCAATACAAGAGACTGGAGAGACATGGGGCAGAACGACATATAACAATGTCAGTACAAGAGACTGTAGAGACATGGGGCAGAACGACATATAACAATGTCAATACAAGGGACTGGAGAGACATGGGGCAGAACGATATATAACAATGTCAGTACAAGGGACTGGAGAGACATGGGGCAGAATGATATATAACAATGTCAATACAAGGGACTGGAGAGACATGGGGCAGAACGACATATACCAATGTCAATACAAGAGACTGGAGAGACATGGGGCAGAACGATATATAACAATGTCAGTACAAGGGACTGGAGAGATATAGGGCAGAATGATATATAACAATGTCAATACAAGGGACTGGAGAGATATGGGGCAGAACGACATTAAGCAATGTCAGTACAAGGGACTGGAGAGACATGGGGCAGAACTATATATAACAATGTCAATACAAGAGACTGTAGAGACATGGGGCAGAACGACATATAGCAATGTCAATACAAGGGACTGGAGAGACATGGGGCAGAACGATATATAACAACGTCAATACAAGTGACTGGAGAGACATGAGGCAGAATGACATATAACAATGGGCCAGATTCATGAAGGCTCGCACGGAGTCTTAGAGTAGAGTAAGACTCCATGCAGCCGACATGTCTGCTGAGCGATCCAGGAACAGCCGGTAGGGGCGTGCAACTGAGATCTCAAAACTAGTCCTACACGGACAGGGCTGGGATATGCAAATTACCTCAAATTGCAGGTGAAAGCTATGCAAATTAGGTAAATTTGCGATCCAGGAAACCCAAACTTGTCCGAGTAGGAGTAGTGTTACTTGCAGAAACGTACTCAGTTGATAACTGAGTACGGTTCTGCAAATAGCGAAACGGAGCCATGTCAGCTGGAAATAAAGCATGCTTGTACAGGAGGAAGCATGCCAATGGCCAAAAATATGGGAAGGGATGCAAATTAAAAATAAAATAACTTTTTTTTTTATCCCGATCTCTGGGGTTTAACCGTAGTGCAGCGTCGCACAAACGCACTGCGCCCTAAAAAGCAGAAAATTAATAATTAAGATCCACAAATGTGGATTTTATAGCTAAAAAGAATTTACAATGCAAGGGAATGGCAGGCTGAAGACAACATGGCCACCAAGTAAGGTTGCTAAGGGGGGAAGCTCAGTCTAAGAGATGTAACTAAGCATTAGTAGGCAATCCTATCCAAATGAGAGTTAGGATAGTAAATCGCAAGTTTACATAGCAAATGAGCACAGTCAGTGGAGTGTAGGAATAGGATAAGGGGAGTAACAGAGTAGAAGATAGGTGACATCACGAGGGAGGTATGTATGAAAGGAGTGAAGCTCATTGGAGCAGAGTGTCATGTGTCAGCTTACATTTACATAATAGTGAAAGAGGTGTGTCAACAGGTAGGCCAGGTAAAGTCAAGAAATCAAAAGTGTATGCCGTGGATAACACCAAAGTTTCTTGCTGAGCGTGCATGCACGTGTGTGCGCAGCAGTAAACCCGAGTAAGACAGTGTGCGCACATGTAAGCGTGTGTGCGCACGTGTAGGCTTGAGTAAGCATATGTAAGGCTGTGTAAACAGTTGTAAGTGCGTTTGTGCTGGAGTGCACGTGTTTTAACAAGGATAAGCAGGTTTTAGTCTGTGTAACAGAGTGAGAAGAAGGAGAGCTAGCAAGTACGGCTGATGCAAGGCAACCAAGCTAGTCTGAGCAAAAACAAAATGCCAGCACCAATAATGAGCTAAGAAAACTGCAAGAGCTTTATTAAGCTGAACACTAGACCAGTTTCAGCACATGGCTTTCATCAGTAGAATAACACAAAGTAGAGTAAAGCCCCACAATAAATACCTCAACCAATGAGGTAATGTGACATCATTTCCTATCTTGGAATAAAATATCATCAATACATATATAAGTATATAAATGTATAAACACAAAAAGCATGTATATTAATAACCAAAAATCTAGAACATTAAAGTAATACATATATGAATACAAAAAGCATGTGTATGGATAACAATGACTCTGGCATGTAAACATAATGTAATGAAGAAAATGTTACAATTTGCCATTAAGTCCAGGGGAAAACAAACCCCAAGTTTAACTATCCATTTTCTTTCCTTGTTATTAAGAATTCCATGCCATCCAGTTTTAAAAACCCGATTACCTGTAATGTTATCTATAATGGAAAATTAAAATTTGGCAGTGGGATGATTCAATGTATGTCTGTATAGGGCATTAGTAACCCTAGCATTTCTAATGTCACTCAAGTGTTCAGATATTCTAATTCTGAACTGTCTAGATGTCTGACCAATATAAAAAGCTTGACAGGTACATGTTGCAAGATAGACAATCCAATCTGTACTGCAATTGCCAAAACAACGGATATTGTATAGCTGTCCAGTATTCCTACTAGTGAATGTTTTAGTTTTGAATACATAATTGCAAAAACTGCAGTGTCCACAAGGGTATGATCCAACTAGTTGTTCACCTGTTAAAGTCCTCTGATTAGGGGTATCATCCCTTGATGTTATTCTCTTATAGTGAGAGAAATGAGATCCCAGTGTCTTACCCTTTCTGTATGAAAAAGAGCACCTATCCCCCAAGTGGTCCTGTAAAAAAGTATGAGATTTGAGTATGTTCCAATGTTTATTCACAATGTCTATAAGATGCATGGTATTTCTGCCGTATGTAGTAACAAATCTCAAGATCTCCTGATTGGTCTGCCTATGGTATTTACGATATTCCAGTAATGTATCCCTGGTCTGATTTTTGCTCCATTGCATAGCTGAACAAACCACATGTCTGGAATAGCCCCTAGTAAGAAACCTATTGGCAAGTTCCTCATGATGTTGTCTGAAATCCTGTTCAGTTGAACATATCCTTTTAACCCGTAAGAACTGGGATTTTGGAATACTGTTTATAGTATGCTTAGGATGTAAACTGTTGGCATGTAGCAAGGTGTTGTACTCCGGAAATTTACGGTATACAGAAGTTTTGAGAGTATTATCTGATTGACGTTGTAAAAAAACGTCAAGAAAATGTATTTCATTATGATGGTAATCTACCATAAATTCCACACCCCATATATTTCCATTAAGATGTTCAACAAACACCTGTAGATAATCACTTCCCCCTTTCCAAACAAGCCAACAATCATCCAAGTACCTTCTCCAGATGTCAATTTCAGGTATATATATATATATTGTGAAGCTCATCATAATAATATGTTCCTCCACATACCCCATGTAGAGGTCAGCATAAATAGGTGCAAATGAAGCACCCATAGCTGTACCCTGTAACTGCCAATAGCAATCCTGTTTAAAATAAAAAACATTCTTAGTGAGAATGTGTTCAGCCATACAGATCAATAATGTATTAAAGCCAGGGGTATAAATACCGGCTTTATTCAGCCAAATGTCCAATGCAGCTAATCCCGCCCAGTGTGGGATACTGGTGTAAAGAGATTTAACATCAAGAGTACACATTAACCAATTTGGCTCTAATTGTGAGTCTGAAACAATTTGCAAAAATTCTGTTGTATCCTGGAGTCTAGCTCTGATCAGTGGCAAGAGAGGTTTAAGTTTATCCATAAGGAAAACAGACAGGGGTTCAGTAAGTGATCCAATCCCTGAGACAATGGGTCTACCCGGCGGTTGATGAAAAGATTTATGATTTATCTGTGTAAGCATGTGTGCGTGCGTGTTAGCTGGTGTGCGCGTATTTGCACTAGTGTGTGCGGTGCTCCCCCCCCTGAGGAAACAGAAAGGAAAAAGGACGCACACCAAATAGTGGAAGTTACCAGGGAGTACTAGCAGAGCTAGCAGGTGAAAATAATCAGAATCAGGCAATTACCCAGGCAGAACACTAGCCCAGCCTAGTCCAGTACTTAACACTCTGTAAACAACAGTCCATTATGTTTCTCTCAAGAGACACTGCAACACTGCAGTAAGCTAATAGAAGTGAAAACTGAAAAAGCTTCACTGAGACAAAAAATGTTAGAGGCTACCATTGCTGTTATAAGGCGACATATGCAACATGCTGAGGGTGGTGATAATGCAAATGCTGCTGGACAACCCACAGTGAGGAGACGGAGAAGAGTGTACAGGCCCAGGGTTACCTAGCAGGGGCTATATGAGCTGGAGATAGTGGAGCACTATAGAGTGGACAGAGACCTCATGCAGCAAATTGTTGAGCTGTGCAGGCCACGCCTCACACACAGAACCAACAGAGGGGAACCCATCCCAGTGGAAACTAAGGTATGTGTTGGCCTAAGAATATTAGCAACAGGTACCTTCCAGAGACCAACTGGTGATATGATGGGGATATCACAGGCATCAGCATCCAAAGTACTGCACCAGTTCCTGGATGCCATGTCAGCACATGTTGGTGATCATGTATATTTCCCCAGTTCCCATGAGGTATTGGCTAGCATTATGCATCTCTTCCAGCAAATAGCAGAATACCCTGAGGTAGTGGGTGCAATAGACTGCACGCACATATGCATCAAAGCACCAGCAGGTGAGCGGGGTAGGGTTTACTTCAACCGCAAGGGCTTCCCCTCCATCAACTGCCAGGTCGTGTGTGATGCCCAGGGCATAATACTGAATGTGTGTGCTGGCTGCCCTGGAAGCTACCATGATTCTTATATCTGGCATCTGACGCAGCTGTACCAAACATTTGCCAATGGGGACATACAACATGGTCACCTAGTGGGGGATGCTGGCTATGCACTGGAGCCGTGGCTGATGACACCCATCAGAAATGCACACACACCTGAACAGGGATGCCATAATGAGGCACACGCACAAACACGAAATGTAATCGAGCGTGTGTTTGGGCTGCTCAAGTCATGGTTCCGGTGCCTGGACACATTTGGTGGAGCCTTGCAGTACTCACCAACTACATGTACCCAAATTGTCATGGTATTTGCTATGCTACATAATATGATCCTGTGAAAACAGCTGCAGTAGGACCCGCATAGGCCTGGGCCAAACAGCCCCCCACCATTGCCAAGGCTATCACAGGCAGAGCATGACTCAGAGGAGGAACAACCTGAGCCTGCCCCAGTAGGCAGAAGGAGGTGTGCCCAGTATGCTTTGGCCTTGGCAAAGAGGCAACACACAGCACATACACTGGCTCAGTAGGAACTCTGGAAATGATACCTCTCTTTGACCCGCACATATAGTAAAAGGGATGCCTACGTTGACACTACCTGCTTTCAAACATGTATAGGGAGTGTAGTATGTGCATCCGACATAGGCAGCCCTGCATCAACACCTGAGGCATGATTGCCATGTGTTAAGCAATATAAAGCAATGCTAAACAGCATTTACCATCATGAAGTATATCTAAACAAAATCGCACACACCAACTACTACAAATGTGGTCAATGTAGAGTAATATTGGCCAATGTCCAGCAATGATGGTTAATATTGAGCAATGTTGGACAAGCTGGGTCTAGGTAGGGCATAGCTGAACAAAAGCCAACATGCTCATATTTGCTCTGCTGGCCCTAAGCAGTCTGGTCTGCTCAGTATGAAAATATAAGCGGCGATGGGCCTTGAACCCAGGATACTGTGCACTATAGTCATAGTACTGAATCACTAAACCATGACAGTATTGCAGTGGTTAGCCTGTATGAAGAAATGTCGATAAGTCTATGCAAAGTATTTCATGGAAACCCTGCAGGCACAGCATAATCCCTGTCGAGTTATGACACAAAGGTGAGTCCTGCAGTAAGAATAGAACCTGACTTTCAACACACACAGTACAAATGTTAATATTGGACATGCAGACATACATCACCAAATGTAGTGGACCTCAGACAGCAACATACTGAAAGGTCACACTGGGCATGCTCACACACTTGAATACATGAGACAAATGTCAGGCAACAGAACACTGACAGTCTGAACTGGGCATGCTCACACACTTAGGCCATGTTGGAGTACAGCACTGGGCCACACATAGCAGGCAGTTGCATGTGTTAACCCAGGAACCTCTCACTACCCAGCAATCTGCCCTGTGCACACACTGATATGACAACAGACATGTATATAATATAGTGGAACCCTGCCATAAGCAAATATGTTCTGCAGATACCTAAGCGGTTCATAGAAAGTGTGAAAGCAAAGATGATAAAAACCTGCAAACAGTATCAACAATAAACATTGCGCATCATGAAAATTATCATAGGTCCAGAGGTTGATACTAGGCTATCTGCCCAAGGGCATGTACAAGCATAGCCAGAGTGTGTTTGGCTTCTGCAACCCAGTCAAATCAGAACACTGTGCCTCTGAATAGTAGGTCACACAAGATAGCCCATTCATGTTGAGTGTATTGTGCCTCTGTCTAGCAGGGACCCAGAAGATATCCCATGGGTAAACATGTGATCACCCATCCACATGTCAAGATGTCACCTGTAGGTGGTCAGTGGGTGGCTCTGCCTATGCAAAACCGGGACTACACTCCGGAGTGAGTGGAGGCTTTCTAATAATAATCTGTCCCCCAGCATGTCCTTTTAACATCAGTGATGAGGTATATGTCCCTGGAGTGTGTAGCTCCAATGGAGTCAGATATCCTGAGGTGGAGCATGTCCAGTAAGTCTAGGTCAGATATTGTGTGCAACTACAGGCACACAACACATCTGTGTATGTGGTAAGTGACTGAGTATAGCTGGAGTTACTGTATCAGAGCAGTGCAGGGCATCTATGTGAGTCCCTACATCTGCTCGATGAGTAACATTTGTGGCCATTACAGTTGCTGCAGGTGTCAGGTAAGGTACATCCCAAATGTGGCATAGTAACCAAGCATGGTATTGAAGAGTATAGGGGCACAATGACCACACGTGATCAACATGTGAAACCATGTGGGATATGGTGGGCTATGTAGACGTACTGTCTAACCACTATGGCGATAGGATTGTCAAAGGCAAGAGTACGAACAGGTCATGTCCCCAAAACCATAACAACCACTACTGTATGTAATGGATTACAACCTATGTGGTAATGTGTGGGCATCTTGTCATCCTCAAAGGGGATGACTATGCAACTAATGGCATGTAGCTGTGGGCCATGGCTCAGGCACCATTCAACCTATCTCTGTGCGACCCTGTATAAGTATGCATGTGCCAGCAGGAGAGCTGATTATGGCACCCAGTTTGCAGTCATCGGCGAACATGGGCAGCCATATCCCTCCTGTGATAGCCTGTACATCACACAAATATATACACTGAACAAGAGAGGTCCCAGGACTGAGCCTTGTGGGATGCCATGTGTAATTGGTGTATAGTCAGACATGGCACCTGCAACACTGTGCATGTGGGTGCTGTCCCTGATCCAGGTAGCAATCCATCATGTCAGATATGTGTCGATATTGATGCTGGTGAGCCTATGCATAATGGCTGAGCTGGGTATTGTATTGAAGGGTTGTGCAAGGTCCAGGCAGGCTGTGTGGACAATCGTCCCAACACTGATGGACCTGGTAACTGTTGAAAGAATATGAACAGGTCCAACAGGCAAGATCTGCCCACAACAATTCTGTAATGTGTAGGACCCAGTGTCTGTAGGTTTCCCATGTCTATGTGCATGAGTCCCATTACAATACACCCCATAGCTTTGCAGAACAGGCTAATTAGCCTATTAGGCTGATATTGCCTGTGGTCTGTTGTGGCAGTATTCAGTGGAGTGGGACCACTATCGCTGTACGCCATTCCGTGGGTACATATCCTGCAGTAACTCTTATGTTGAACAGTGATGCAATGTGAGTGTTATGTCTGTCATGAAGGCTGTGTACGACACAGGCCGGGACACCGTCTGGTCCCATTGATGCTGTGTTGTCCGCTGTTGGGAGGGCAGCACTCACCTTACTCGTGATGTCTGGGAGGTTACATTCTGTTGGTATGGACAGTACCACCTCAGGGGGGATGTTGGGAACACATCTGCACTGAACCTGTTTGCCAGGATGATGGCAATGTCAGTGGGTTCAGGGTATGTTTAGTCAGTATGCAGTAACACACAGCATATCAGTGAGTGTCCTGCCAGGTATCTGAATCAACTGAAGAAGGCCTTGTGATTTCCAACATGTCTGGTGCAATTGTCCATTAGAAGCATGCCTGACATAATTACCCAAGTGATTGTAGCTGTCTGCTAGCACAGATCACAGATGCCTTCCCTGTCTGGGATTGTTCTCTGTCATGCAGCAGCTTCCTCCATTTGTTGTAAAGCATATGAATGGCTGGGGTCTACCACACAGGTCCACTGCCATTGCAGAAATGAGTCCAGTTGTTATTTTGGATATAACGATCCATGCGGTCTACTAGGTGTCCATAGAATGTGTATGTAAACGATACAGCAGTCTGAGCCATATTTACCACTGACCCAGGGTCTCTGAAGAATACCACCGTGGTTTGGTGGAGTGTGACGTTTTCCTTTGGAAAGTTCACCAACATTACCCAGGATGGGTGTGGGGACAGGATATGGATGTCCAGTGAGATAAAGTATGTTCTGCCCTTAGCAATGAGGGGTATATCACAGGTGTGGAACATAGAGTCCCCATGTCGGTGATGATCATGTCCAATATGTTGTCCCCTCTTGTGGGTGTGGTGACTGGTTGTGCCATAGCATATGAGTGTAGAAATAGTAGCAACTGTTGGTCGAGGGTGTTGTGGCCTGAGTACTATCCACAGTCAATGTGTGGGTATTTGACGTCACCCAATATAATGGTGTTTGGGGAGACCTTCATATTGTCCAATGTTCCCAGGAAAGCTGAGTGGGGTTGCTGAGTTGGGGAGTGTGGTCTGTAGCAGGCAACAAACCAAAAGGCTGATTTGCACAATGTTAGGTGCATATGTATGGTCTGTGATGCTTTGTGCAGTGCTACCAACCCTGAGGATTGTGTATCTGTGATGTATATGGATACACCCCCTATTTGTGTTGGCCATTCTGAGTTATGTGGTCAGAAAGCATGGTACGAAATACAACCTAGTAGTGCTGGTACGCATGTGGGAGCCTGAACCATGTGTCTGTTAGTGCACAGATATTGCTATCCTTCATACTGAGGAGATTCCTGAGTGGGTGCAAGTTGAGGGTAATACATCTGGTATTGAGCAGTATTACCCTCAGTGTCGTGTACTCTGTAATGTCTATGGAGGTGGTTCTGTCCTTTGAGCCTCGCTTAAATAAGGCAGTATGGTGGCAGCAAGTGCCCTAGCCAGTATTCAAAAGTCCAAGGGTGACAGGTGCAAGCTATCCATAGGGAAGCTACGTGGCATGTCGAGCATGTCACCCCAGGGTGACAGACACTGTATCCCCTTTGAATAACACCAATATGTTAGCCAACTGTTAAATGTGATCAGTGTGTTGGTATACTGTGACATCATACTTGGTGAGTGTAAGATGCTAGACAAGGTCTGGGTAATACTGGGCTGGGCTACGTGATCACAGAGTTCCTCTATGTTTCATGTCATGTGGTCCAGGGAGGAACGTCTGAGGTTGTACGCACCAGCATGGACAATGATGGAGCCAGTCCTGGACTTGGTTTGGAGTGACCTGAGTGCATGTGTGATGTGGCGGATCCTGGCACCTGAGAGACAGCTCAAAGTGACTATTCCCTCATTTGGCCTGGTGAGTGGGATGACAGTGTGTTTGGCATTAAGTGTCACCTATGATAAGTGTATCAGGTGTGTTGTTTAGCCCAAAGGGCAGTGACTGTGTGGCACACTGACATTGTGAACTGTGTGAAATGTGGGCATTGTAGTGAGGTAGCAGTTGTATGTGCATCTGCTTTGGAGGTCTCTGCTGCTTAGGTAAAGTGTATGTAGAGCATCCGAATATGTGTATGTGTGATAATGTGGTTTGTGTGCTGTCACTATCGGTGTATGTGAGACTGATATGTGGTGTGTGTGGTCACCCTCACCACCTGATAGACTATGCCAGTCATGGGTCGAGAGAGCTCAGCATCCTGTATGTCAATATTGTTACATCTCCCACATATATGTGAGTGTGATGTGAGGAGGAGAGGGTTGTCTGTGTACATGAGGCAGATGTGACATTTTGTCATAACCACAATATTCACTAGCTGGACTGGAGAGTACACATGAAACCGACCCCTGGACATGCCAGTGTATTATGATGACATACTCTGTAGCCTGAGCACAAAGGATCAGTAGGATGTTAAGTGTGTAAAAGAGTATAACTGGGATTAGTGCTCAGGTTTGTTGGTGTTTTGTAAAGAGTAGCTGAGAAGGAGTCCAGACTAAGAATCATGACATGTCCTTCAGCTATGTAATAAATAGTAATGTACACGCATATATGTGCTGAGTGAGATGATAGTCCCTGACATCATACCAGGAGATATCACGTGTAGAATGGCTGAACAGCTCCCCCCCCAAGCCAAAAGCATGGCAGCAATTGGATTACATTGTTTCCCAATATGTGTTATGCATGCACTACAGAACAAACAGACCCTGCACCTGAACAGTCACACAGGACCTGGAACCGTCGAATGTGTTACAGCAACATATGGCACTCCCCACATGTGTGGGTGCACAACACACCATGGGAAGTATAGTCCAGTAAGCCTATAAAGTCTGATCTGCAAGGCCATGTAGTACATCATGGCAGACGTGATAAACAGAGATATTGGAAACCGACAAACACACAACCCTACCAACTGTGGTATGTTCATGTGCAGATCATGGTTCCCAAGCATGCTACACTGTCTGCAAGGCAGCCACCCAGGACATACATCATGGAACAGAGCTATGTCCCACATAGACTTTGAACAGCTCTTCATCAACATCACAGACACATGTCGTATCCACAGAACCAACAATCTGTGCATAGATATGTGTGGACATATGAAGGGATGTCAATGTGTCCACAGATAGATCACACAAGGTGAGACTCACGGGGTCCTGTACAAGCTGTTGATACCTGCCGACCTACATGGATCATTCCTGGGATTGCAAAACAATGTGTACACACATTACCATGTCCAGTCTGAAAATGTCATCATCCTACAAATATACCAGGAGAACAGAAATCACCCAGTAAAGCATATAGCGCCCCGTGTTAATGCATATCTCCCTAGTATCATAACATAGTTAGGTAGGGGTTTGAGTCCTGCAAATGTCAAGTGTGTGTGTATGTGTGTGGATTCCTTTAAGAGGAGTAGCCTTTTTGGAGACTGGGAAAATACATTAAAAGAGGTGCATCCCTCTTTGGAAAGTCTGATGATGTCAGCATCCTACAAATATTCAAGGAGAACATAAACCACCCAGTGATGCAAATAGCACGGCGTGTTAATGCATATCTCTCTAGCATCATAACATAGTTAGGTAGGGGTTTGAGTCCTGCAAACGCTGTGTGTGCCACAGGTGGTTAATGCAGTGTGGGCTTTGCTTTTACTGCAGTATGACATATGTTTCAAACAGTATGTGCATTGCACTCATCGGGTATCTGCGTGTCAAATAAATATGTGTACATGTGACCTCAATCAGTACATAGGTGTGAAGCCTGCATACGACATAAATACATTTGTAACCTTCAACAGATTGTGCCGTTGCTTCACAAATCATAGGTCACATATGTATGTCTGTGTCAAGCCCGGCCAATGTACTGATCCGTGGCCAAGGACATCTCTGCCACACACACCCATGACATGTACTATAGAGTACCGTGAGTGAAGGTAATTGCCGGGGTATATGTCAGACATGTTCATACACAACAACGACTGGCAGTAATGGACAGTCATTATAGGTGTACACCAGCCCTGTGGATATGCATGCAGGCCCCTAATGTGTTATGTGAAACACAGAGGGACCCCACAATACCTATGGATATGTGGATACCAAGGGACAGATGACATAACACGTGTCTGTCTGTACACATTGGTACCCAACATACATGTTGAGGGCTACCACCTATGTGGTACTGTTGGGATAGTATGTATAGTAAATGTGGATGAATATGCCATAGACAGCTTACTGCTATACAGCATGTATTGGACAACAGGTATCTGTCTGTATGATACCCTTGTGTAGGATATGCGTCCTGTCCAGGGAATGCAGTGTAGGCCAATGCATGCATTTCCAAATGTGGATGGACATATCCCTAGTGTGTTTGCATGTACCTAAGAGGGCTATATGCCACACAGGTGTGGCCCCAGGAATGTGTGGTGGTCAATACCACTGGTTACTGTTATTGTATAGTACTGGAAGGATCCAACTGTTACTGAATTCCCTACAACTGTGAGTCATTTGTCAGGACATCATCTAATGATTGGTTATAGTCATGCTGTTGAGATGGTGTATACTACCAGACTGCAGATCATTGACAGATATCAACAGTATCACCCACAGCATAGTGCCAACCCATGCCATACACACATGTGTACCCATGTTAGTACATATTTGTAGTAGAATGCATACTGGCCATCAAAAGATACCATGAAGTGATAACAATGTGTAGAACAGGGTATGTCACACATCCCATGTGTCCACTATGCACGTACATGTAGATAGTGTGCACACACCATGTTCACAGATGTACACCCGCTAATTTGTAATGCACACATCACACATGTACTCTCCACTCACTAACACATGCTGGCAACACTGTACACTTCAGCCAAGTGGCACATATGTGGACATTACATACTCAGGCCTAACACTGGTGTAAACAATGCTACAATTACTATTACAGCTGTGATGCATACTGCCTGCTCAGGTATACCTACAAGGATATCATTACACTTTCCTGTTGTCAACTTGCTACTATTGCTACACTGCTATAATGTCACCCTGTGCATCAGAACCATGTTAGCCTGTTCCTGCATCAATGTTACAGATGACAGGAGGTGGCACAGGTGTCATCATATGCACAGGGTGTGTTGTAGGTTTGCCAGAGCCCAACATTGACCCATCCAATTGGCATGTCTGTGTGTGTGTGTGTGTGTGTGTGTGTGTGTGTGTGTGTGTGTGTGTGTGTGTGTGTGTATGTGTGTGTGTGAGGGACAACAGTACTGCATGGGCCAATGTTAATGTAATGTGTCTGTGTATGTGTGAGCCCTAGTTGTATGGTAAATGTGTGTGTGTCTACATGCACACAACTCCACCATGTGGCTGCCATATATGGGTGGGTGTGGGACAGCCACAGACTGTACCTGCTAGGCCATGCAGATCACTGTCTCTGGCCATGGGCATGGTACTTGTGCCTAGCAGGGGTGCTACAGGCAGTATTGGGTACCAACTCTGACTGGGTGCTGTCATCAGAGGCAGAGGTATGATGACTGGACCCATGTCCCTGCTGGGACTGGCCAGTGCCACATGCACGTGGTCTAGTAGGATGGTCAATGGACAGGCCGTACTGCCACTACGGGAGCGGCTGTGATCCATGGTCCGTCCGCAATGACTGCCAGCTGATGCTGTTGCTGGTATGTGTCCGCGTCGGCTTCTCATCCATCCCAAATGGTCCTGGCTCAAAGCTAACACATCGTGGTGGACATCTAATGTCTTCCTCCAATGGCTATCAATGACCTCGGTGTAATTCCGGATGGCACCGGCAAGGTCACGGATGCTGTCATTGATAGCAGTGTAATGGGCCCTCTGCGCCCTTAGTCCCTGTCAGGTGTACCATTCCATATGTGCCTGTGCCTGCATTACAGCTCAGAACATACTGGAGGTTGTAATACCTCTGGGGGCATGTCTGCCGGCGGCAATACGACCAGTGGTGCTCCCCTGAGAACCCCTGGACATCCACCTATGTGGTACCGTTCCAGTAATCCAGCTATGGCTGCTGTGAGGGGATGCACATGCCATAGGTACCACACTCTCCTGGTCAATGCCAACTGTATGCTGTCCCTCAGCTAAGGCCATTGGTGACGAGGGATGTATTGGCAGTATGAGTGTGCGCATAGATGGGGTTGACCGCTGTGTACTGTCGATTGGTGGACCAACGACAGACCATGTCAGACCTTCCTGTGCCACAATACATGTCTCATCATCTCCACTATTAGTGGCGGTGACATCAGGTTCCCTGCTGCATTCAGCCACCCCTAACTCAGCACATGTGGAAGGAAGACAGGAAACACATTTTACAATCTGTACGTGATGTTAGCACACATGCACACATGAACACATGCACACATGAACACATGCACACATGCGCATATGAACACATGCACACATGAACACATGAATACATGCACACATGCACACATGCACACATGAACACATGCACACATGCACACATGCACATAAATACACTGCTCACCACAGCACACACACACACACACACACACACACACACACACACACCAGCAATCCAACACATACACAGTAGTGGGTGATGGTGGGTGACAGTATCACATGGCAAACAGCCACCACACATGTGTCAGCATGCAGAATATGTGTTGCTCAAGACCATGCAGTGCAAGTGTAGACAGCCCTATATAACAACATTATACATGGCGTTGATACATGTGTGTAGTTGTTCGGAGATTGGGTACACCTTGGAACAGAGTGTGTACATGGACACAACATTGCTGTGCAAGTATCATCTGCTCTGTAATGTCATGTGCACCATCACTTAATAGTATACATACCATGGCTGCATGTGTTATCTGTGTGACACATATTTTTCCATGTCTGATGACAGTGTCTGTGTCCATAGCACATAATAGTGGGCACAGGTGTAGCAAATGCATGCAGTGTACAGACATGGGATGAGTGGTGCATGTAGATGTGAAGGAATCCCAGTGCTTGACATAGACATTGTACAGTGGTTATGGTGAGTGTGGGACATATTGCAGATATGTCAGTGCAAGCCATAACATGGCATGCTACACGATTGCAACATTAAATACCGCACATACCCAATGTGTGTCATATGACCTATACACCCAATAGCATTCCAGGACATATATGTGACTCTTTGTACAGATGGCGACTGATGTGCAGAATGTGTATACTAGCATATTTAAGCACACACACAACATGCTATGCATGGTGTGTATAGGTGATTATGTTTGCACACACAGAACAATGAGATGCACAGCAAAGACTGCTATGTGTAGTACTGTGGTCACTGTAACCAGATGGGGGTGTAGTACCATGTGCCATCATCATCATCATGCATCTTGTGGTCACTCATGGCTACTACTGTGTGACATACCACTGCCTAGCATGCTGTACCTGAAATGCAGTGCCGTGGATAGGTTCACTATTACACAGCCACTTTGTACATGGGTGTATGGGGTGCCCAGTAGGAAGCATTGCCTAACATGACTGTGTTATGTGTTGAAGAGTGTTGCACAGCCCCATGATAGGCCTCTACCCCCGAGGTACATCATGTGTGTGTGTGGATGACATGTGGGATAATGAAGTATGACCTTACAGTGGGTGTGTGGTTATGCCATATGTAGCATGACTTTGTGTACTGCATGTGATAAATGTGTTATGTTGTGTACAGGTGTTGCA
This sequence comes from Protopterus annectens, assembly GCF_019279795.1. Classification (NCBI taxonomy): domain Eukaryota; kingdom Metazoa; phylum Chordata; order Ceratodontiformes; family Protopteridae; genus Protopterus; species Protopterus annectens. The sequence continues at coordinate 1,658,798,279 of NC_056741.1, read as the reverse complement.
ACTATGCCTATCCAATGTGCAGTATGGGGTTGCCACAAATGTATGTCATGCTCTGTGTATTGCATGTCATTGAGGCAGCTACTGACATTACTGAGCTGTGCAACGTCTCACAGCAAACATGCACGGCATGCATTATGCGTAAGTGTGTTACGTGTACATGGCCTACACCTCACCTATGACATGCATATTTCATTACCAGCATTGCAGGTATAACACACTCACCAGCATGGATCGGCTGCCCTGCCGTCACACTAGAGGGACCTACGAGAATATGAGATTGTTCGTCAGTGGCCACAACTGTGGCATTGCTATAGTGGGCATGCTAAACTGCAGTACAACAACAGTCAACAGTCACAGGTGTAGGGATATTATTCAAACTATCTGTATTGCACAACATTAGGCAGCGGAACTGCTAAACACACAGTACACATCTCACGTACACATAATCTAACAATACAGTTAACTGTAGTCTACAGATTGGGCATGTTACCTGCTTGCTCCAGGTGGATGAGCTGGGTTGCTCCGGCCTCCATTACAACACATGTCAGTGGTTGATGTAGCTGTTGTCCAGGAGCCACCATGCTTAGGAGCAGCTCCTCCGCTCTGGTGAGGGGGGGATGAATGGCCACCCCTCCACCTGTGGCAAGCTGGTGTCTTTGGATATCAGACACACACTGTCGGACTTGTCTAATTAAATCACTGCAGTGATGGCGTACCTGCTCATATGTCTGGTTATGTATGCCTATGTCATTTACCCAATGAACAATTTCCTGCCACAGTGCAGTCCGCTCCTGCTGGTGCTGGCTGCTTCTGGAGAAGAGCATTGTGTACCACTGCAATAGGCTGTCAAGTATCACCTCTTCCTCATCCGCTGTATACAGTGGGTTGTGTTGGTGGGCCATTTGGATGAAAAAGATATGAACAATATGTGTGAGAGTGTCCTGTGTCACACTTAACACCTTTACCCACAGATATCACTTTACTGCCATATATACCATCCTATTGTCTGTCAGAGGTTGCACACGTTCAATACCACTTATTGGTTCTCAGGCCACAACTAATTAACACTGCCTGGCAGACTCTATATATCACACCACTATACAACAGTACCCGACACACTGTTTGTGACACATTGCACAACCACAAGACAGGGTTGTATATCACACCGATGCACAAACAGAGATGTCATCCATTGCAATGGATGTATAGTACAGGTACAGTAGTACCAATCAACCACCCTAGTCATTGATACCATAGCCCTGCCTAACAGATATGTCCAGTTGTTACAATAGGTGGCATACTGCTGTAACAGACTATATATGTTGCTGGATACACACGTTTACCCTGTAACACACATATGATTGCAGACATTGTACAGACATAATCACACACACACATCAGGCAAACATACAATGCACCACTGTATGCCAACACAGATGAGCATTACCTGTGTACCATACTGTACTGTGTGCCACTACTTACACACCCTTATGCCTGCATTCTGTCCTCTGTGGAGACTACAGGAAACACACATGACAGTGTTTCCAAGCAATGTGAACTCACACCATGCTGTGCTGTTTAGGCCTACAGCTTCAGGTAGTACTACAATTCATATTGGTGATGGATTCACCAGCAGTACCACTCACTAAGCATACATGTATTGCTTTAGCCTACAATGAGACACCACATTTGTCAAAGGAGAACTACGTCACATCATCTGCTGTACTACTATGTCTGCCTAACTGTACATTACACATCAGTTGCTGTCCTCACAGCTAGGATAGGCACTACCATGTCAGATACAACATCACAGTAAGCTATCACACCTTTACAGACCTTGCACACATTCAGCGTTACACTTATTCAACTTCACATAGCAGCTATTGCATTAAGTACATGTGTGAGTGCATAGTGTCATAGGTAGGTAATATGCTATTAGCTCTTGGGCCTATGGCAGCCTAGCCATATGCTACCCTGGCTTTTGACACACATGTACTTTGATTTCACTTGCCCCTACCAACCTGAACCACAGATGTGTTTCCTGGGGTGTATTACCAATCTCCCACACAATCATCAGGGGTATTTATAACAACTGCTAAGGAGGAGCCTTGTTTGCTATTGCTATGTGGTCTAGTCCGCTGTATGGCATATCTCTGAGATGGGAACCTATCCCTCCAGCATGGGCCGTTTAGTGAGCTGACAAGGTTTAGGGCCCTAGAGCGTGTATCCCGGAGGGATTGTGATATGTTGCCATGGTGGTTGTCACCCAGCTATGGGTGTAACATACCTCTGTATGTCCGGCAGAGGTCACCTCTGTGTGGCCAGTATGCAATACAGTGTAGTTGTGGTTTTGTGAGTCAGTCTGCATAGGGCATCTGTTTGCGGCCAGTATTACCCTCTGGGGGGGTCTGTCTGTGGCCTGTTCACCTGGTGTAGTTTTCATGTGAAGTACATACCACACAGGGCATTGTGATGAGTAGAGGGGAACTCTACCCTATACTTCCATAGCTGACACACCTGTTGTCATGACACATACCACACAGACAGATTACAGGTGTAGTGTGGCACTGTCTTCATCAAAGCGGAGGCTACTGTCCACCTGTGTCCCATGTTCCCTTATCACATCTTCACTGTTAGGTAGATCTCTACCTATGTGGTAGTTAATGGGTACACTGTTTTGGGAAGGTGGAATGGCACTGCAGTATCAACACTTGTCTACAGTCCATGCCTTGGTCACCACACAACTGTTGTGGTATGTATGACCCCGTGTCTCTCTGTCTCTCTCTCTCACTCTATATGTGTGTGTATATATATATATATATATATATATATATATATATATATATATATATATATATATATATATATATATATATATATATATATATATATATATATATATATATATATATATATATATTATATACATGCATATCTATACACATACATGTACACATCCATTGCTGTACACATGGATGTACATATAGGCACATGTACAGTCCACCTTTCATGGTGGGGATATCACTTATGCGACAGTTGTGGGATGTACAGGTATGTGATTAATTTGCACAGTGTTGTGTAGAATGCATGTGGGTGTCCTCAGCCCTTGTAGCATTAGCAGGCCTTACTGACTGTAACACAGCAGATCTGACAAATCTGTCCCACAGCATTTAACCACCACATGACATATATCAACACTACCATAGCTGGCCTTAGGCATAGGCCAACTGGGTGGCCGCCTAGGGCGCCGCTCTAGCAGGGGTGCTTTTCCACTATTTATGTGGTGTAGTAAGACAAAGATGGGGGCACTAGGAAGTGTGGTAGGGGGTGCCGTGGAGGCCTTTTGCCTAGGGCACCAGTTGACCTAAGGCCGCTCCTGCGCACTGCATGCTGTTTTCTAAGCCACACACTACGACCTACATGGATATATGCACATATCAACCTTCACTGACAGATATCTGTCCACCCTTCACTAACAGTTGCAGTATGTTCCTTGCCCTATGCACATGTGCAGATACAGATAGATACATACTGCTGCCACACATGGATAATTTGCAGTGTGTAGAGTACTCTTCAGGAACATCTACAACATGCCAACACATACATGTGAGTTACATACCTTACCTTAGTATTTCCCTGCTCCATGTGTTACGGTTTTGTAGTTTTTTTTTTTATTGGTGTTTTTTTGGGGGTTTCCGCCCTCTATTCAACTTTTTGTCTCTGTTTCTCACTCTGCTCTGTCTCTGTTTCAGTCTGTGCCTGTGTCTGTGTCTCTCTCTCTCTCTCTCTCTCTCACTCTCTATCTCACAGCACCTGCAACGATAAAATTGCATGTGTGGACTGCAGGTACAGCCTGCTTTTCTAGGTATCTGTACTTGTGCATGTGACAGCCTCTGCACCAATTGCTGCCAACCATTCAGTAATTGCATGCAGCCTGCTGTTTGGTGATTGCATTACTCACTTTGATTGCAGCCCACTGCTATAAAATGCTAGGTTAGGTAGGCGTAGCCCTTTCAGATTTCCAAGACGGGGCCCATGCTTGTTTGCTCTGGACACCGTTGTGTCAGTCTGAAGGTTGGTATATGTCTCTTATCTGATGCTAGGGTTGTAGCCAGTTATATGCACATTGTACTAAAACCTTAATGCTGCTGCTTCCTGTATGCACATCTCAGTGTAAACATGTACGCACCCCTCCAAGTGCTAACACAGGATACATGGGAGTATGTACTTTTTTCTGACTTACACAATTAACTGCCATACAAATGTGGTTATTGTACTGTATTCCTGTGGCCGGTATTAATCCTGGTCTGATACTGTGTGGTGTTTGTAAGGTGCTACTGTAACATTATTCCCTGCTAGGATGGCTGGTTCTCCTTTCACAGTCATGTCATGCAATTCCACAACCACTGCTGGTAAAGGCCCACAGAAAAAGATTTGTGTTATACCATTCCTAATTTCCATTTACATTCCCTCATTGTAATGCATGATATATTTATTTCAGAACCAAATTATTTGCATATCTGCTGTGGCTTAGTGGTAATTCATGCAGTCTATTGTGTCAATGGTCTGGGGTTCGAGACTGGCAGAGGTTTTTTCTTTTGCTGCTCAGCAGAACAAGGGCCCTGGCATAGAGTGACTAAGGAACTCTTAAGCAGTTGTAAGCGGGTTTGCACAGGTTAGTGCAATGCTTAGCTAAGTGCACATATGCACACACTCACTTAAACCTGCTTACTACCACTTAAAAGTGCTTACTCCCACTAACCCCCATGCTAATTTCTTTTAAAGAACAGAAAATGGGGAGATAGGAAAGTGGTGAAAAAGGGGGCACAAAGAGGGACAGACAGTAGGTAAACAAGCTCAAGATGTGCAGGATGGGTGTAGGGAAGGTCCATAGCTGCCCATTTCTTTAACAGCAACAGCTGTGCATATGCAATGAATTTGGAGTGATATTTGAAACCTTCCACCACTGGGAGAGGGATGAGGACAACAAAGTATGTTGTACTGCCAATTCTAATTATCAGCTTACATGTTTGTCAGCTAGACTTGTGTGCAAAATGGGCAGCTATGTATGGGGCGTAATTTTTTTGTGGGTACAGATTGCCCTTTTTTTTTTATTCAGGTGAGAGTGGGAAGTGAGGTAGAGGAAGTAGGTATGTCCGGGGAGGTAGGTTGGGAAGGTAAACAGACAAGACAGACAAGATGCATACAGGGGCGGTGTATGACACATGGGGTGGGTGAACACAATTGACGGGGTTGGATGTTTGGAAATCGCAAGCCCATGAGCCCACAGATGGTAACAATGGAACTGAGATCCCCACCCATGGGCAGTCACCACTGAACCTTCACAGCCCCGAGGGTGGCTGTGCTGGGGGCTGCGTAAGACAGGCAGGCTCACCCGTGAGACGCGCCACTCTCGCCTCGAGCTGGTATAGGGGATCAGCGACTGAACGCTGGATCTCCCTACACACCATAGCCCGGACCCTTCGAAGGGTGACAAGTGGTGGCCCTTCTCCACCAATGCTTGCACGGGGGGACGAGCCACATCCCCTCCAGCGCTTCCACCCGAAGGTGGCACAAGACCAATGGAGGAGGGGAGCCCGGGCTGGGCACCAGACCTGCTGGTGCCAGGTGTACTCGCCAGCTGAGGAGGGACAAGTGGGTCCGCTGGGACCGGCCTTCTCATACGTTCTGTGATTAGGTGTGTTTAATTACAACATAAGCAAAACAGCATTCCAGATTAGTTGCAACAGCATGCAGTAACATTCCCATTAACCCAACACACCAAGGTTACAACAGTTGAACAGCAAGCACAACACATGCATATATTGAACCACAGTGGATATTCCAACAGCATGCAGGGATGTTTGGTAGCAACAGGACACCATGATTGTGGTGTTTAAACAGGGCACATGCATCAACGTGAATGCAAATATTTATAGAACAATAGAACATATGTCCCAACAAATATTTAAGATTACACATACAAATTGAGGTGTGGAATTGCATGGTTTATGCACATACAGTAGGGTGTAGAAAGAAACTCAGTTAACATCTTATAATGACCTTTTAGTCTACACTACATTCCTAGTGACTGCAAGTGTATATCCCCTACATGTATTATTACACTTGCCACCATACATTAGGTTGTGTAATGGGTTTGGCTAGTTCAATATATGCCTGACCTATATCTGACATACTAACTGTCCGGGATGCAGATGTTGCTGCTACATATTTCTTGATTGCATTTATATTTCTTTATCTACATATCTGGGATGTTTTCACATGACATTTTCACTTCAATTTGTACAGAACCCTGCATTTCTTCACACACACTTACATTTCTGGGGAAAACATAACATGCTACATGTGTGCCAGATTTACTTATTCATGCCAGCCAGTAAATGACTTTTGTGGACTGTATATATGTTTCACAGCTACTAGCACTTCCATCACCCACTTTATATGGGACTGCACAACTCTGGGTTGCCAGCACCTTTTCAAACAGTACTGTTTGTATAATGCAAGGGTACAACAACATTTCAGACTCTGTGACACAGACACACTCTGGGTTTTAGACCTTTATTAATGACATTCTACACTTTTCCACAGGCTCACTCCTTTATTTGTTTTAACGGTGTATATGGCAGACATGTTCAAGACATATTATACCTTTATTAATAGGTTAGAACACTCTTTTTTCAGCCTCACTCACTTATTTTGTATGACAGTGCCTGCAGAGATATTATTCCAGACATATGTTACCTTTCTTAATGGGTTACTACACTCTTTTTCTGCCCCACTGATGTTTTTATCTGACAGTACATGCAGAGGACTTATTCAGACAATTTTATGGCTGCATTATTGGACTACAACACTTTCTTTCATGCTCTCCCCCATATTTTACATAACAATACATGCAGAATAATCACTAACCTGCCTGGTGGTGCAGCCTTAGCAGCCTATCAGCATAGGCTTGCTGATTCATAGCACAGTCACCTGCAGTGTGAAGTAAATGAAGGGAAATTGAGACATACCTATCCGTTATACATACTCCATTATCAATTCTTACTTACTGCATTCCATGGCTACATACTCAGTTGTGGGGCATCCCGCATCCCACGGGCCTCCTGTATCCATTGGTTCAGGCGGTCCTGCTTTCATCTCTTCAGGTCTGCATGGTGGTGGCGGACCTGATCACCAGTCCGAGGAATGCCTGTGGCACTGGTGAGGTCATGAGCTAACCGGTTCCAAGCCTCTGCCTTGTGCTCCATCCCTTGGAACTGTCCCTGCAGGAGTCTTGATTCGTGATGGTGGACAAGGAGCCAAACCATGTATTTGGACTCCTCGATGCCCCAACGTTGCACTTGGAAGCGTGTTCCCTCTCCGACACCAGACATTCTAACTGCAGATGTGAGATACAATCAGTTATGGTGTGTATTCCCGCCTGTGGGGCTTAAATATGCCGCTTTTCCCACGCTTTTTTGTGATTGGCCATTTTGTAAAATTCTCGGCTGACTGCAGACCTGCTTAGTAATGGTTAAACTACCATTCGTAAGTATATGAATGTTAACAGTGGATGCTTCCCCTATGTTGTCACGGTTTAGTGGTTCTGTACTTTGCTTCTGATGCACAGAGTCCTGGAGTCGAACCTTGTCATTCATTTTATTTTCATGCTGTCCAGACAGGCTAGGGGGTGTGGCTGCATTTAAGCAACTTTGCTCTACGTTGCTTCTCAGTGCACTACAGTGCCCTGGTTGGTGCGGCTCGCACGTCCGTGCAAACACATTGCTCTGGGTAAAGCGCTCTTAAACTATTGGCAACTCTATTGCACTGGGTAAAGCACTATTAAACTATGGGCAACTCTATTGCACTGGGTAAAGCACTGCTTAACTGCAGGCAATTTTATATCAGGATCCTTTAAAATATTTATTTTGTTCACTGATACATTGGCCATTTCACTGCTTTTCAGTAATGTTTAAACATATTTGTCAGGTATTATTTCATATACTGATTTAAAAAATAAATACGAAGGGGAGTGGTGGGACTCGAACCATGAATGCCTCTTCTTTGTGCTAACGTTCTACCATTACACTAGTGCTATTTGGTGTGATTTGCATAAACATTTCTTTCATATGCTCTTCCATGTCAGAATTGCTAACTCTAGCTAAGCAATGGGCACACCCGCGCACACACGCAGAAATACGGGCAGCTATTTTGGGAATTTAAAAAAATAAATTTAATGTTTTGCGTTTTAGAAATGTGATGGGGGTTTACAATATAAGGGAGTGTGGTGTTGGGTGCAGGGACATTTGAGCGGACTCGCTCTTGTGTATTTGCTTTTACTTTTAAAACACTTGCAGGGGTGTGGGCATTTAGACTGCTCGGCAGTCGGACACGCCCCCTGCTTTCTTACATGGTCCGTGAAAGACTTACGGTTGAGTCAGCGTGCCCTCATGCATATTCATGGCATGCTGACGTCATACCGTTCAACTGCAGACTCCAAGTAAGACTTATTAAGTCTTACACGGAGAATTAGTGAATCCAGGGGAATGTCAATACAAGGGAATGGAGAGACATGGGGCAGAACAACATATAACAATGTCAATACAAGGGACTGGAGAGACATGGGGCAGAACGATATATAACAATGCCAGTACAAGGGACTGGAGAGACATGGGGCAGAACAATATATAACAATGTCAATACAAGGGACTGGAGAGTCATGGGGCAGAATGATACATAACAATGTCAATACAAGGGATTAGAGAGACATGGGGCAGAACGACATATAACAATGTCAATAAAAGGGACAGGAGAGACATGGGGCAGAATGATATATAACAATGTCAATACAAGGGATTGGAGAGACATGGGGCAGAACGACATATAGCAGTGTCAGTACAAGGGACTGGAGAGACATGGAGCAGAATGACACATAACAATTTCAGTACAAGGGACTGGAGGGACATGGGGCAGAACGACATATAATAATGTCAATACAAGTGACTGCAGAGACATAGGGCAGAATGATATATAACAATGTCAATACAATAGACTGCAGAGACATGGGGCAGAACAACATATAACAATGTCAGTACAAGGGAATGGAGAGACATGGGGCAGAATGACATATAACAATGTCAGTACTAGGGACTGGAGAGACATGTGGCAGAACAATATATAACAATGTCAATACAAGGGACTGCCAAGACATGGGACAGAATGACATATAACATTGTCAATACAAGGGACTGGAGAGACATGGGGTAGAACGACATATAACAATGTGAGTACAAGGGACTGGAGAGACATGGGGCAGAACAACATATAACAATGTCAATACAAGGGACTGCAGAGACATGGGGCAGAACAACATATAACAATGTCAGTACTAGGGACTGGAGAGACATGGGGCAGGTACGAGCTGTACCGAGGACTGGAATGGACTATTTCATCAAAAAGATAACCCTCTCTTGAATTTTGACATCAAAGGTAACACTCTGCATACTACTATATCTAGTACAGAAAATCTGCAAGATTTTTATGGAGCGCTTAGGACATTGGAGAATGACCTTTACAAACTACACCGGCTTATTTGGCAGAGGAAGCACCTGGAGGCATGCTTGCATTTTAAAGTCATTCCACGAGGCATGCGTGTCCTATGTATGCCGAGTTATGGGGATGCTCACCCTGAACTCCTGCGGAGATGGCAACAGCTGAATATAGATCTCAGCAACAAATATATCCAGTTGCTCATTGACTACTTTTTACCTGTTGAAGCTGAACTCATCGTCAAGGTGGAAGGTGAACATAAGAGTATTACCCAATTGTTTAAAAGTGACTTTTGTGTCTCCAAATTAAATAATATGTTGAGACAGCTCATGATATATAGTAATAAGCTTGAACAAGTTAAGCTTAAAAAACTTAAACGTGACTGCAATGATTTTCAAATGGGCCGCATTTTTGTGTGGCCGAGATTTAATGAAGCAGCTGTTATAGACGATAACAATGATCAAGCTGAGTATGCTCAACCAAGCACACCAAGTACGACTAGTGTACCTCATTCATTGAGCAATTCTTCTGGCAATCTTACTTCTACTAATATGAGTATGGATGGGGACATTATACTATCCGGCTCTTCACTTCCCTGTAACCAACAATGCCTTAAAAAGTCTGAAATAGCAGGAGCTAGACCAAAAACGAGTGTTCATGGTTCAAACACTACATCTGATGTAGCGGCTTCTTTAAACTTCCCTCTACCTTACAAGAATCGAGCGCTGGCACGCTCAACGAGCAGAGGAAGAGGCAAACGGAAGTTATCAGGAGAAACCCGAGAACCCAGGAGAAAAAAGAACTGAATAATTTATTTTTTAACTTGACTTCTAGGGAATTTACTGAAATTGAAGGTTCTATTTTGAATAAGGGGCTCTCCTTTATTCCGGCTAGAGGAAGTGAATTGTCGGACACTCTTATCATGCTTCGTAAATTCACAAGAAAGGTAGCACTCAAATTACTATATAAGGACTCTGATAACAGTGATGTTGCTTTTAACTCTATGGTACTAAAAAGGAAGAGCACTTTTATGCCACCTATGTCAGGCTTAGTTGAATGTTTTCAATGTGCTTGTGAGCATGATTTCTACCTTTATTATAAGGAAAGAAAGCACAAATGTCTTTTTACCAATTTAAATGCACTACAGAAATGTAGCCTTGAATCTCTATGTAATGATGACAGCATAGTATTTAAACCTGCAGATAAAGGGGGGGGTGGTCGCAATGGATGCAGCAATGTACAATGATTTAATGAACGAGATGCTTAATGATGATGTAGCCTACTCTCAAATAAGTAAAACTGAAGTAGGACCCATTATTAGAAATGTACATGATACGATCTATGACCTATTGATGACCAGATGTGTGGACAAGTGTCTTTACGATTTTCTAATGATTGAGACCCCATTGATTCCCCTTATCAAGGGGCTTCCCAAGATACATAAGGGGATACACCCACCACCCTTACGCCCCATAGTGTCTGGGAAGCTCAGGGTCACGGAAAATGCCTCCTTGTTTGTGCAATCGAAATTAGGCCCTTTGGTTGGCAGTATACCCACCATCCTGAAAAATTCTTTCAACTTGTTGGCAGATTTGAAGGATGCTTCGTTACTCAAAAACCTAAGACAGGATACATTGATGGTTACATTGGATATAAAAAGCCTATTCACTAGTATACCCAATGAATTTGGGATAGATGCTGTTAGGAGCTGTATGACTGAGCTTAGTAATCTAGAAAATGTTGATCAAATGACAGTTTGTACTCTCTTGGACATAACACTGAATAACAATATTTTTTTGTTTCAAGATAGAATATATAGGCAGACATGGGGGGTGGCTATGGGAACCCCCTGTGCCAATGCCTATGCTAACCTGGCAGTGTATCAATGGGAAAAGATGTTTATTTTTAATGATGAAAGATTTAAAGATAACGTCATCCTCTACAGACGTTTCGTAGACGACATCCTTCTTTTTTGGAATGGTGATGCCAAATCATTAGATGAGTTTGTAGACTTTATGGGCTCTACTACTACTTTCCTAGAATTTACATATGAATGCTCTATCAATAAAGTCAATTTCCTTGATGTTACTATTAGTAAGGATGACCTGAGGGAAATTACAACGTCACTATTCAGGAAACCCTGTTGGAGGAATGGCATCCTCCACTATGAGAGTATGCATCCTAGGCATATTTTTCCGAATGTGGCTAAAAATCAAATGTCTAGGATAATTAGATTGTGTAGTAGCCCAGATGACGTTAGTCATCAAATGGACTTTCAGGAAAATTGTCTCATTGACAGGGGATATCCATTCAAATTGGTTTCCAACCAAAGAAGTAATGCCATAGGTGCAACTAGGATAATACATAAGAAATGGCATTATAGTAGCCCACCAGGTAATAACAAAGGCAAAGTTCAATATGACATTAGGTACACAAGTGATGTAGGCTATATAAAGAGTATTATCACAAACAATTGGAAGCTACTAAACATGGACAAGGACCTATCTAGAATAGTAGGGGTTAAACCAAGTTTTAGATATAGCAATTGCCTAAATCTAAAGAGGCTATTGTGTAGGGAGAAGGTGAAGATTGAACCTGTGGATATTAGGGTAAACTATAGACAAGGCACATTTCCATGTAGGAAATGCTGTGTATGCAAATATATTTCCACTGATCAAAGGCTTGAACTTACAGATATAGGCATAGTTTTTGAGCCTAATTTCTATGCGACATGTGACATGACTAATGTTATTTACTTAGCCACTTGTGAACCCTGTGGGGCTTACTATGTGGGCATGACTACGCGTAGGTTTAAGGACCGCATTTATAACCATGTGTATGATATCAGAAAAGGAAATACAACCAATGTATTAGCTAGACACTGCCAACAGTTTCCGTCACATAGCTTTAAATTTAGGGTTCTGCAGTTGCTATATCCCAACAGAAGAGAAGGAGACATGGTAGGTGCTCTTGAACTGAATGAGTTAAAATGGATCCTTAACCTTAGGGCACACATAGAACCAGGCTTGAACTCAGCGCTAAGCATCAGACCTGCCCTATTGGGTAATATATGAAATTGTTTTAATATTAATATTGTTGCTTTATGGTTTTTAAAGATATACTTGATGTAGTCATCCATCACATCATGGTGGGTCATATGACTTTTTGTCTTTGTTTTCTTTTCTCCCTTTATCTATTTTTATCTTTCTTGTTTCGTTTTTCTTTTTCTTAACTTGTTTCATCCCTTCTTTCATCTCCCCCCCCTTCCCCTCCCCCCCTCTCATCTTTCACATCTTTCTTTATTTTGCTCTGCCTTACTTCCACTTCCTTTTCCTTGTTTTCTTTATTCTCATCTTTTTCTTTTCTTTTACTTGTTTCCCGTCTTATACCATCTACTTATATTTTTGTGCAATATTTTATGCCAGTTTTGGTTCATTTACCACGTAGTCTATGACCAATTGTTATTCTGCATTTTCGTATATTGCGCATGAATTGTTGTTATTTATTTATATATGCGTAACTTCTTACAAATGGTTTTGTATGCAATTAGGCTGTTGTCTCAACACATATGGCCTTATGAATTTTTAATAATATGCACTAATCAAATGATATAGAGACTGTAAGGTTTGTTTTTAAAGTACTATATGTGTATATCTAACATTAAATGTTATTCGTTTAAGCACTACTAAGAACAACACTGATGGTTTTAAAAAAACCTGGCTACCCTTTTAAATACTGACAAATATATTTAATTGCTTGATTTAATTGTTTAATTAGGGCGGATAGCTTGGATATAAAGTCAAGGCTTAGCCTTCTGTAATGTAACCTGAGGAAGCGCACTAGGTCAGTGCATGAAAGCGCTTGTTCTCTTTTCCAATAAATCGTTTTTTGTTCGTGGTGGTTCCTTGCAAGTCTACTACGCAGAATGATATATAACAATGTCAATACAAGGGACTGGAGAGACATGGGGCAGAATGACATATAACAATGTCTGTACAAGGGACTGGAGAGACATGGGCAGAACGATATATAACAATGTCAGTCAAAGGGACTGGAGAGACATGGGGCAGAACAACATATAACAATATCAATAAAAGGAACTGGAGAGACATGGGGTAAAACGATATATAACAATGTCAGTACAAGGGACTGGAAAGACATGGGGCAGTACGATATATAACAATGACAATACAAGTGATTGGAGAGACATGGGGCAGAATGACCTATAACAATGTCAGTACAAGGAACTGGAGAGACATGGGGCAGAATGATATATAAAAATGTAAATACAAGGGATTGGAGAGACATGGGGCAGAAAGATATATAACAATGTCACTTCAAGGGACTGGAGAGACATGGGGCAGAACGACATATTTATTTATTTTTATTTATTTTATTTTACATTTGTTGACCGGGAGAATCCGACTGGATATATGTCCATTTTCAGCGGAGGCCCGGGGAGAAAAGCTCCACATTTACAGTAAATTACATACAAGTTACATAGATACATATTAATACATTATTGTAGTAACAAACAAAGTTAGAGAAAAAGGGCATATCATATATGTAATTAATAAAAAACTTTATCTGTTGGATAGCATTCATAGACAAGACATCATTGTGAAACAGATAGACACGGACAACAGCGTAATTATACTTATACTAGGTAGTTATCATGTCAAGGGTGTGAGAAGAGTGTTAGGTAGAATAGAGAAGAAAGAAAAAAACTTAAGGGGGTGAGAGAGGAGGTCACAGAGAGTACAAAAGAAGGAGATTGCTTGATAGAGGAGAAAAAGAAGTAAGCTTATAGCTTATAGGAAGAAGTTAATCTGGATATGAGCATTGGCAAAGCCAGTGAGACTGGAAATGGTGGGTTAGACTTTTTTTGAAGTGGGGTAGGGAGGTAATGGTAGTAATACTGGGAGGGAGGGAGTTCCATATCTTACCAATGGAATTGGCAAATAGAGCATCACCTCCAGAGTTACAGGATTTGACTGTTTGAATAAGTGTCCTGCACGAGGACCGAAGGCTATTTAGATTGATGTATGGCATGATTAAATTCTCCAGTGCTGGAGACTTTTCAGGGTGTTTGAGTATTTTGAATGCCTCAATGACGTATAAAATGTCAATACAAGGGACTGGAGAGACATGGGGCAGAACGATATATAACAATGTCAATACAAGGGACTGGAGAGTCATGGGGCAGAATGATACATAACAATGTCAGTACAAGGGACTGGAGAGACATGGGGCAGGACGATATATAACAATGTCAATACAAAGGACTGGAGAGACATGGGGCAGAATGATATATAACAATGTCAGTACAAGGGACTGGAGAGACATGAGGCAGAACGACATATAACTATGTTAATACAAGGGACTGGAGAGACATGGGGCAGAACAATTTAAAACAATGTTAATACAAGGTACTGGAGTGACATGGGCAGAATGACATATAAAAATGTCAATACAAGGGACTGGAGAGACATAGGGCAGAATGATATATAACAATGTCAGTACAAGGGACTGGAGAGACATGGGGCAGAACGATATATAACAATGTCAGTACAAGGGACTGGAGAGACATGGGGCAGAACGATATATAACAATGTCAGTACAAGGGAATGTAGAGATATGGGGCAGAACGACATATAACAATGTCAGTACAAGGGACTGGAGAGACATATGGCAGAACGATATATAACAATGTCAGTACAAGGGAATGGAGAGACATGGGGCAGAATGACATATAACAATGTCAGTACTAGGGACTGGAGAGACATGGGGCAGAACAATATATAACAATGTCAATACAAGGGACTGCCAAGACATGGGACAGAATGACATATAACATTGTCAATACAAGGGACTGGAGAGACATGGGGAAGAACGATATATAACAATGTCAATACAAGGGACTGGAGAGACATGGGGCAGAACGACATATAACAATGTGAGTACAAGGGACTGGAGAGACATGGGGCAGAACAACATATAACAATGTCAATACAAGGGACTGCAGAGACATGGGGCAGAACAACATATAACAATGTCAGTACTAGGGACTGGAGAGACATGGGGCAGAATGATGTATAACAATGTCAATACAAGGGACTGGAGAGACACGGGGCAGAATGATATATAACAATGTCAATACAAGGGACTGGAGAGACATGGGGGAAAACGACATATAACAATGTCAATGCAAGGGACTCCAGAGACATGGGGCAGAATGACATATAACAATGTCAGTACAAGGGACTGGAGAGACATGGGCAGAACGATATACAACAATGTCAGTCAAAGGGACTGGAGAGACATGGGGCAGAACAACATATAACAATGTCAATAAAAGGAACTGGAGAGACATGGGGCAGTACGATATATAACAATAACAATACAAGTGATTGGAGAGACATGGGGCAGAATGACCTATAACAATGTCAGTACAAGGGACTGGAGAGACATGGGGCAGAATGATATATAAAAATGTAAATACAAGGGATTGGAGAGACATGGGGCAGAAAGATATATAACAATGTCACTTCAAGGGACTGGAGAGACATGGGGCAGAACGACATATAAAATGTCAATACAAGGGACTGGAGAGATGGGGCAGATCGACATATAGCAATGTCAGTACAAGGGACTGGAGAGACATGGGGCAGAACAATATATAACAATGTCAATACAAGAGTCTGGAAAGACATGGGGCAGAACGATATAACAATGTCAGTACAAGGGACTGGAGAGATATGGGGCAGAATGATATATAACAATGTCAATGCAAGGGACTGGAGAGACATGGGGCAGAAAGACATATAACAATGTCAGTACAAGGGACTGGAGAGACATGGGGCAGAATGATATATAACAGTGTCGATACAAGGGACTGGAGAGACATGGGGTATAATGATATATAACTATTTCAATACAAGGGACTGAAGAGACATGGGGCAGAATGACGTATAACAATGTAAGTACAAGAGACTGGAGAGACATGGGGCAGAATGATGTATAACAATGTCACTACAAGGGACTGGAGAGACATGGGGCAGCACGACATATAACAATGTCAGTACAAGAGAATAGAGAGACATGGGGCAGAATGATATATAACAATGTCAGTACAAGGGACTGGAGAGACATAGGACAGAACGACATATAACAATGTCAGTACAAGGGCTGGAGAGACATGTGCAGAATGACATATAACAATGTCAATACAAGGGACTGGAGAGATATGGGGCAGAACGACATATAACAATGTCAGTACAAGAGACTGGAGAGAAATGTGCAGAATGACATATAACAATGTCAATACAAGGGACTGGAGAGATATGGAGCAGAACGACATATAACAATGTCAGTACAAGGGACTGGAGAGACATGGGGCAGAACGACATATAACAATGTCAATACAAAAGACTGCAGAGACATGGGGCAGAATGAAATATAACAATGTCAGTACAAGGGACTGGAGAGACATGGGGCAGAATGATATATAACAATGTCAATACAAGGGACTGGAGAGACATGGGGCAGAATGACATATAACAATGTCAATACAAAAGATTGGAGAGACATGGGGCAGAACGACATATAACAATGTCAATACAAGGGACTGAAGAGACATGGGGCAGAATGATATATAACAATGTCAGTACAAGGGACTGGAGAGACATGGGGCAGAATGATATATAACTATTTCAATACAAGGGACTGAAGAGACATGGGGCAGAATGACATATAACAATGTCAATACAAAGGACTGGAGAAACATGGAGCAAAACGACATATAACAATGCCATTACAAGGGACTGGAAAGACATGGGGCAGAACGATATGTAACAATGTCAGTACAAGGGACTGGAGAGACATGGGGCAGAACGATATATAACAATGTCAATACAAGGGACTGCAGAGACATGGGGCAGAACAACACATAACAATGTAAGTACAAGGGACTGGAGAGACATGGGGCAGAATGATATATAACAATGGCAGTACAAGGGACTATAGAGACAGGGGGCAGAAAGACATATAACAATGTCAATACAAGAGACTGGAGAGACATGGGGCAGAATGATATATAACAATGTCAGTACAAGGGACTGGAGAAACATGGGGCAGAATGACATATAACAATGTCAGTACAAGAGACTGGAGAGACATGGGGCAGAAAGACATATAACAATGTCAATACAAGGGACTGGAGAGACATGGGGCAGAACGACATATAACAATGTCAGTACAAGGGATTGGAGAGACATGGGGCAGAACGACATATAACAATGTCAATAGAAAAGACTGGAGAGACATGGGGCAGAATGATATATAACAATGTCAGTACAAGGGACTGGAGAGATATGGTGCAGAATGATATATAACAATGTCAATACAAGGGACTGGAGAGACATGGGGCAGAAGGACATATAACAATGTCAGTACAAGGGACTGGAGAGACATGGGGCAGAAGGACATATAACAATGTCAGTACAAGGGACTGGAGAGACATGGGGCAGAATGATATATAACAATGTCAATACAAGGGACTGGAGAGACATGGGGCAGAATGATATATAACAATGTCAGTACAAGGGACTGGAGAGACATGCGGCAGAACGATATATAACAATGTCAATACAAGGGACTGGAGATACATGGGGCAAAATTATATATAACAATGTCAGTACAAGGGACTGGAGAGACATGGGGAAGAATGACATATAACAATGTCAGTACAAGAGACTGGACAGACATGAGGCAGAATTATATATAACAATGTCAATGCAAGGGACTGGGGAGACATGGAGCAGAACGACATATAACAATGTCATTTCAAGGGCTGGAGAGACATGGGGCAGAATGACATATAACAATGTCAATACAAGGGACTGGAGAGACATGGGGCAGAACGATATATAATAATGTCAGTACAAGGGACTGGAGAGACATGGGGCAGAATGATATATAACAATGTCAATACAAGGGACTGGAGAGACATGGGGGAGAACGACATATAACAATGTCAGTGCAAGGGACTGGAGAGACATGGGGCAGAATGATATATAACAATGTCAATACAAGGGACTGGAGAGACATGGGGGAGAACAACATATAACAATATCAATACAAGGGACTGCAGAGACATGGGGCAAAATGATATATAACAAAGTCAGTACAAGGGACTGGAAAGACATGGGGCAGAACAATATATAACAATGACAATACAAGTGATTGGAGAGACATGGGGCAGAATGACATATAACAATGTCAGTACAAGGGACTGGAGAGACATGGGGCAGAATGATATATTAAAATGTCAATACAAGGGATTGGAGAGACATGGGGCAGAAAGATTTATAACAATGTCAGTGCAAGGGACTGGAGAGACAAGGGGCAGAACGACATATAGCAATGTCAGTACAAGGGACTGGAGAGACATGGGGCAGAACAATATATAACAATCTCAGTACAAGGGACTGGAGAGAAATGGGGTAAAACGATATATAACAATGTCAATACATGGGACTGGAGAGACATGGGGCAGAACGATATAACAATGTCAGTACAAGGGACTGGAGAGACACGGGGAAGAATGACATATAACAATGTCAATACATAGGACTTGAGAGACATGGGACAGAACGACATATAACAATGTCAATACAAGGAACTGGAGAGACATGGGGCAGAATGATATATAACAATGTCAATACAAGGAACTGCAGAGACATGGGGCAGAACAAAATATAACAATGTAAGTACAAGGGACTGGAGAGACATGGGGCAGAATGATATATAACAATGACAGTACAAGGGACTGGAGAGACATGGGGCAGAAAGACATATAATAATGTCAATA
Organism: Protopterus annectens; assembly: GCF_019279795.1. Taxonomy (NCBI): domain Eukaryota; kingdom Metazoa; phylum Chordata; order Ceratodontiformes; family Protopteridae; genus Protopterus; species Protopterus annectens. The sequence goes on along the minus strand of NC_056741.1, from coordinate 1,658,778,856 downwards.
CAAGAGACTGGAGAGACATGGGGCAGAACGATATATAACAACATCAGTACAATGGACTGGAGAGACATGGGGCAGAACAGTAGATAACAATGTCTGTACAAGGGACTGGAGAGACATTGGACAGAACGACATATAACAATGTCAGTACAAGAGACTGGAGAGACATGGGGCAGAGCGACATATAACAATTTCAATACAAGGGACTGGAGAGACATGGGGCAGAATGATATATAACAATATCAATACAAGGGACTGAAGAGACATGGGGCAGAATGACATATAACAATGTCAGTACAAGGGACTGGAGAGACATGGGGCAGAACGACATATAACAATGTCAATACAAAAGACTGGAGAGACATGGGGCAGAACGATATATAACAATGTCAGTTGAAGGGACTGGAGAGATATGGTGCAGAATGATATATAACAATGTCAATACAAGGGACTGGAGAGACATGGGGCAGAATGACATATAACAATGTCAGTACAAGGGACTGGAGAGACATGGGGCAGAACGACATATAACAATGTCAGTACTAGGGACTGGAGAGACATGGGGCAGAACAAAATATAACAATGTCAGTACTAGGGACTGTAGAGACATGGGGCAGAACAATATATAACAATGTCAATACAAGGGACTGCAAAGACATGTGACAGAACGACATATAACATTGTCAATACAAGGGACTGGAGAGACATGGGGCTGAACAATATAAAACAATGTCAATACAAGGGACTGAAGAGACATGGGGCAGAATGACATATAACAATGTCAATACAAGGGACTTGGGAGACACTGGGCAGAACGACATATAACAATGTCAATACAAGGGACTGCAGAGACATCAGTCAGAATGACATATAACAATGTCAGTACAAGGGACTGGAGAGACATGGGGCAGAACGACATATAACAATGTCAGTACTAGGGACTGGAGAGACATGGGGCAGAACAAAATATAACAATGTCAGTACTAGGGACTGTAGAGACATGGGGCAGAACAATATATAACAATGTCAATACAAGGGACTGCAAAGACATGTGACAGAACGACATATAACATTGTCAATACAAGGGACTGGAGAGACATGGGGCAGAACAATATAAAACAATGTCAATACAAGGGACTGGAGAGACATGGGGCAGAATGACATATAACAATGTCAATAGAAGGGACTGGAGAGACACTGGGCAGAACGACATATAACAATGTCAATACAAGGGACTGCAGAGACATCGCGCAGAATGACATATAACAATGTCAGTACTAGGGAATGGAGAGACATGGGACAGAAAGACATATAACAATGTCAGTACTAGGGACTGGAGAGACATGAGGCAGAACAATATATAACAATGTCAATACAAGGGACTGCAAAGACATGGGACAGAACGACATATAACATTGTCAATACAAGGGACTGCAGAGACATGGGGCAGAATGATATATAACAATGTCAATACAAGGGACTGGAGAGACATGGGCAGAACGACATATAACAATGTCAGTACAAGGGACTGGAGAGACTTGGGGCAAAACGACATATAACAATGTCAGTACAAGGGACTGCAGAGACATGGGGCAGAATGACATATAACAATGTCAGTACAAGGGACTGGAGAGACATGGGGCAGAATGATATATAACAATGTCAATACAAGGGACTGGAGAGACATGGGGGAGAACGACATATAACAGAGCCAATACAAGGGACTGCAGAGACATGGGGCAGAATGACATATAACAATGTCAGTACAAGGAACTGGAGAGACATGGGGTAGAACGATATATAAAAATGTCAGTAAAAGGGACTGGAGAGACATGGGGCAGAACGGCATATAAAAATGTCAGTACAGGGGACTGGAGAGATGGGGCAGATCGACATATAGCAATGTACGTACAAGGGACTGGAGAGATATGGGGCAGAACAATATATAACACTCTCAGTACAAGGGACTGGAGAGACATGGGGCAGAATGATATATAACAATGTCAGTACAAGGGACTGGAGAGACATGGGGCAGAACGAAATATAACAATGTCAGTACAAGAGTCTGGAGAGACATAGGGCAGAACGACATATAACGATGTCAGTACAAAGGACTGGAGAGACATGGTGCAGAATGACATATAACAATGTCAATACAAGGGACTGGAGAGACATGGGGCAGAACGCAATATAACAATGTCAATACAAGGGACTGGAGAGACATGGGGCGGAACGATATATAACAATGTCAATACAAGGGACTGCAGAGACATGGGGCAGAACAACATATAACAATGTAAGTACAAGGGACTGGAGAGACATGGGGCAGAACGATATATAACAATGGCAGTACAAGGGACTGGTGAGGAGACAGGGGGCAGAAAGACATATAACAATGTCAATACAAGAGACTGGAGAGACATGGGGCAGAATGATATATAACAATGTCAGTACAAGGGAATGGCGAGACATGGGGCAGAACAGTATATAACAATGTCAATACAAGAGACCAGAGAGACATGAGGCAGAACGACATATAACAATGTCAGTACAAGAGACTGGAGAGACATGGGGAACAACAACATATAACAATGTCAGTACAAGAGACTGCAGAGACATGGGGCAGAAAGACATATAACAATGTCAGTACAAGGGACTGGACAGACATGGGGCAGAATGATTATATAACAATGTCAATGCAAGGGACTGGAGAGACATGGGGCAGAACGACATATAACAATGTCAGTACAAGGGACTGGAGAGACATGGGCAGAACAACATATAACAATGTCAGTACAAGGGACTGGAGAGACATGGGGCAGAATGATATATAACAATGTCGATACAAGGGACTGAAGAGACATGGGGCAGAATGATATATAACAATGTCAATGCAAGGGATTGGAGAGACATGGGGTAGAATGATATATAACTGTTTCAAAACAAGGGACTGAAGAGACATGGGGCAGAACGACATATAACAATGTCAGTTCAAGACACTGGAGAGACATGGGGCAGAATGATGTATAACAATGTCAATACAATGGACTGGAGAGACATGGGGCATCACGACATATAACAATGTCAATACAAGGAACTGGAGAGACATGGGGCAGAACAACATATAACAATGTCAGTACAAGGGACTGGAGAGACATGGGGCAGAACGACATATAACAATGTCAGTACAAGAGACTGGAGAGACATGGGGCAGAACGACATATAACAATGTCAGCACAAGGGACTGGAGAGACATGGGGCAGAATGATATATAATCATGTCAGTACAAGGGACTGGAGAGACATGGGGCAGAACGATATATAACAATGTCAATACAAAGGACTGGAGAGACATGGGGCAGAACGACATATAACAATGTGAATACAAGGACCTGGAGAGACATGGGGCAAAATGATATATAACAATGTCAGTACAAGGGACTGGAAAGACATGGGGTAGAACGATATATAACAATGACAATACAAGTGAATGGAGAGACATGTGGCAGAATGACATATAACAATGTCAGTACAAGGGACTGGAGAGACATGGGGAAGAACGATATATAAAAATGTCAATACAAGGGATTGGAGAGACATGGGGCAGAAAGATATATAACAATGTCAGTACAAGGGACTGGAGAGACATGGGGCAGAACAATTAATAACAATCTCAGTACAAGGGACTGGAGAGACATGGGGCAGAATGATATATAGCAATGTCAGTAGATGGGACTGGAGAGACATGGGGCAGAATGATATATAACAATGTCAAAACAAGGGACTGGAAAGACAAGGGGCAGAACGATATAATAATGTCAGTACAAGATACTGGAGAGACATGGGTCAGAACGAAATATAACAATGTCAGTACAAAGGAGTGGAGAGACATGGGACAGAACGACATATAACAATGTCAATACAAGGGACTGGAGAGACATGGGACAGAATGATATACAACAATGTTAGTACAAGGGACTGGAGAGACATGGGGCAGAATGATATATAACTATGTCAGTACAAGGGACTGCAAAGACATAGGGCAGAACAACCTATAACAATGTAAGTACAGGGGACTGGAGAAACATGGGGCAGAACGATATATAAAAATCTCAGTACAAGGGACTGGAGAGACATGGGGCAGAAAGACATATAACAATGTCAATACAAGAGACTGGAGAGACATGGGGTAGAACGATATATAACAAAGTCAGTACAAGGGACTGGAGAGACATGGGGCAGAACGGCATATAAAAATGTCAGTACAGGGGACTGGAGAGATGGGGCAGATCGACATATAGCAATGTACGTACAAGGGACTGGAGAGATATGGGGCAGAACAATATATAACACTCTCAGTACAAGGGACTGGAGAGACATGGGGCAGAATGATATATAACAATGTCAGTACAAGGGACTGGAGAGACATGGGGCAGAACGAAATATAACAATGTCAGTACAAGAGACTGGAGAGACATAGGGCAGAACGACATATAACGATGTCAGTACAAAGGACTGGAGAGACATGGTGCAGAATGACATATAACAATGTCAATACAAGGGACTGGAGAGACATGGGGCAGAACGCAATATAACAATGTCAATACAAGGGACTGGAGAGACATGGGGCGGAACGATATATAACAATGTCAATACAAGGGACTGCAGAGACATGGGGCAGAACAACATATAACAATGTAAGTACAAGGGACTGGAGAGACATGGGGCAGAACGATATATAACAATGGCAGTACAAGGGACTGGTGAGGAGACAGGGGGCAGAAAGACATATAACAATGTCAATACAAGAGACTGGAGAGACATGGGGCAGAATGATATATAACAATGTCAGTACAAGGGAATGGCGAGACATGGGGCAGAACAGTATATAACAATGTCAATACAAGAGACCAGAGAGACATGAGGCAGAACGACATATAACAATGTCAGTACAAGAGACTGGAGAGACATGGGGAACAACAACATATAACAATGTCAGTACAAGAGACTGCAGAGACATGGGGCAGAAAGACATATAACAATGTCAGTACAAGGGAATGGACAGACATGGGGAAGAATGATATATAACAATGTCAATGCAAGGGACTGGAGAGACATGGGGCAGAACGACATATAACAATGTCAGTACAAGGGACTGGAGAGACATGGGCAGAACAACATATAACAATGTCAGTACAAGGGACTGGAGAGACATGGTGCAGAATGATATATAACAATGTCGATACAAGGGACTGAAGAGACATGGGGCAGAATGATATATAACAATGTCAATGCAAGGGATTGGAGAGACATGGGGTAGAATGATATATAACTGTTTCAAAACAAGGGACTGAAGAGACATGGGGCAGAACGACATATAACAATGTCAGTTCAAGACACTGGAGAGACATGGGGCAGAATGATGTATAACAATGTCAATACAAGGGACTGGAGAGACATGGGGCATCACGACATATAACAATGTCAATACAAGGGACTGGAGAGACATGGGGCAGAACAACATATAACAATGTCAGTACAAGGGACTGGAAAGACATGGGGCAGAACGACATATAACAATGTCAGTACAAGAGACTGGAGAGACATGGGGCAGAACGACATATAACAATGTCAGCACAAGGGACTGGAGAGACATGGGGCAGAATGATATATAATCATGTCAGTACAAGGGACTGGAGAGACATGGGGCAGAATGATATATAACAATGTCAGTACAAGGGATTGTAGAGACATGGAGCACAACGATATATAACAATGTCAATACAAGGGACTGGAGAGACATGGGGGAGAACGACATATAACAATGTCAATACAAGGGACTGCAGAGACATGGGGCAGAATGACATATAACAATGTCAGTGCAAGGGACTGGAGAGACATGGGGCAGAACGATATATAACAATGTCAATACAAAGGACTGGAGAGACATGGGGCAGAACGACATATAACAATGTCAATACAAGGACCTGGAGAGACATGGGGCAAAATGATATATAACAATGTCAGTACAAGGGACTGGAAAGACATGGGGTAGAACGATATATAACAATGACAATACAAGTGAGTGGAGAGACATGTGGCAGAATGACATATAACAATGTCAGTACAAGGGACTGGAGAGACATGGGGAAGAACGATATATAAAAATGTCAATACAAGGGATTGGAGAGACATGGGGCAGAAAGATATATAACAATGTCAGTACAAGGGACTGGAGAGACATGGGGCAGAACAATTAATAACAATCTCAGTACGAGGGACTGGAGAGACATGGGGCAGAATGATATATAACAATGTCAGTAGAAGGGACTGGAGAGACATGGGGCAGAATGATATATAACAATGTCAAAACAAGGGACTGGAAAGACAAGGGGCAGAACGATATAATAATGTCAGTACAAGATACTGGAGAGACATGGGTCAGAACGAAATATAACAATGTCAGTACAAAGGAGTGGAGAGACATGGGACAGAACGACATATAACAATGTCAATACAAGGGACTGGAGAGACATGGGGCAGAACGACATATAACAATGTCAATACAAGGGACTGGAGAGACATGGGGCAGAATGATATGCAACAATGTTAGTACAAGGGACTGGAGAGACATAGGGCAGAACGACATATAACAATGTCAGTACAAGGGACTGGAGAGACATGGGGCAGAACGATATATAACAATGTCAGTACAAGGGACTGGAGAGATATGGTGCAGAACGACATATAACAATGTCAGTACAAGGGACTGAAGAGACATGGGGCAGAATGATATATAACAATGTCGATACAAGGGACTGGAGATACATGGGGCAGAATGATATATAACAATGTCAGTACAAGGGACTGGAGAGACATGGGGAAGAACGACATATAACAATGTCAATACAAGGGACTGCAGAGACATGGGGCAGAATGATATATAACAATGTCAGTACAAGGGACTGGAGAGACATGGGGCAGAATGATATATAACAATGTCAATGCAAGGGACTGGAGAGACATGGGGCAGAAAGACATATAACAATGTCAGTACAAGGGACTGGAGAGACATGGGGCAGAACGACATATAACAATGTCAGTACAAGGGACTGGAGAGACATGGGGCAGAATGATATATAACAATGTCGATAAAAGGGACTGGAGAGACATGGGGCAGAATGATATATAACAATGTCAATGCAAGGGACTGGAGAGACATGGGGTATAATGATATATAACTATTTCAATACAAGGGACTGAAGAGACATGGGGCAGAACGATGTATAACAATGTCAGTACAAGAGACTGGAGAGACATGGGGCAGAATGATATATAACAATGTCAGTACAAGGGACTGGAGAGACAAGGGGCAGAATGACATATAACAATTTCAATACAATGGACTGGAGAGACATGGGGAAGAACGATATATAACAATGTCAGTACAAGGGACTGGAGAGATGGCGCAGAATGATATATAGCAATGTCAGTACAAGAGACTGGAGATACATGGGGCAGAACAATATATAACAATGTGAATAAAAGGGACTGGAGAGACATGGGGCAGAAAGATATATAACAATGTGAATAAAAGGGACTGGAGAGACATGGGGCAGAACGATATATAACAATGTCAGTACAAGGGACTGGAGAGACACGGGGCAGAATGACATATAACAATGTCAATACAAAGGACTTGAGAGACATGGGACTGAACGACATATAACAATGTCAATACAAGGGACTGGAGAGACATGGGGCAGAACGATATATAACAATGTCAATACAAGGGACTGCAGAGACATGGGGCAGAACAATATATAACAATGTAAGTACAAGGGACTATACATGGGGCAGAACGATATATAACAATGACAGTACAAGGGACTGGAGGGACATGGGGCAGAAAGACATACAACAATGTCAAAACAAGAGACTGGAGAGACATGGGGCAGAACGTTATGTAACAATGTCAGTACAATGGACTGGAGAGACATGGGGCAGTACAGTATATAACAATGTCAGTACAAGGGACTGGAGAGACATGGGGCAGAATGACATATAACAATGTCATTACAAGAGACTGGAGAGACATGGGGCAGAACGACATATAACAATGTCAATACAAGGGACTGGAGAGACATGGGGCAGAATGATATACAACAATGTTAGTACAAGGGACTGGAGAGACATGGGGCAGAATGATATATAACAATGTCAATACAAGGGACTGGAGAGACATTGGGCAGAACGACATATAACAATGTCAGTACAAGGGACTGGAGAGACATGGAGCAGAATGATATATAACAATATCAATACAAAGGACTGGAGATACATGGGGCACAATGATATATTACAATGTCAGTATAAGGGACTTGAGAGACATGGGGAAGAATGACATATAACAATGTCAATACAAGGGACTGCAGAGACATGTGGCAGAATGATATATAACAATGTCAGTACAAGGGACTGGAGAGACATGGGGTAGAATGATATATAACAATGTCAATGCAAGGGATTTGAGAGACATGGGGCAGAACTACATATAACAATGTCAGTACAAGGGACTGGAGAGACATGGGGCAGAACGACATATAACAATGTCCGTACAAGGGACTAGAGAGACATGGGGTAGAATGATATATAACAATGTCAATGCAAGGGACTGGAGAGACATGGGGTAAAATGATATATAACTATTTCAATATAAGGGACTGAAGAGACATGGGGCAGAACGACATATAACAATGTGAGTATAAGAGACTGGAGAGACATGGGGCAGAATGATGTAGAACAATATCAATACAAGGGACTGGAGAGACATGGGGCAGCACGACATATAACAATGTCAATACAAGGAACTGGAGAGACATGGGGCAGAACGACATATAACAATGTCAGTACAAGGGACTGGAGAGACATGGGGCAGAACGACATATAACAATGTCAGTACAAGGGTCTGGAGAGATATAGAGCAGAATGACATATAACAATGTCAGTACAAGAGAATGGAGAGACATGGGGCAGAATGATATATAACATTGTCAGTACAAATGACAGGAGAGACATGGGGCAGAACTACATATAACAATGTCAATGCAAGGGACTGGAGAGATATGGGGCAGAATGATATATAACAATGTCAGTACAAGGGCTGGAGTGACATGGGGCAGAACGACATATAACAATGTCAGTACAAGGGACTGGAGAGACATGGGGCAGAATGATATATAACAATGTCAATACAAGGGTCTGGAGATACATGGGGTAGAATGATATATCACAATGTCAGTACAAGGGACTGGAGAGACATGGGGCAGAACGATATATACCAATGTCAATTCAAGGGACTGCAGAGACATGGGGCAGAACAACATATAACAAAGTCAGTACAAGGGACTGGAGAGACATGGGGCAGAATGACATATAACTATGTCAATACAAGGGACTGGAGAGACATGGGGCAGAATGACATATAACAATGTCAGTACAAGGGACTGGAGAGACATGGGGAAGAATGATATATAACAATGTCAATACAAGGGACTGGAGAGACATGGGGCAGAACAACATATAACAATGTCAGTACAAGAGACTGGAGAGACATGGGGCAGAACGACATACAACAATGTCAATACAAGGGACTGGAGAGACATGTGGCAGAATGATATATAACAATGTCAATAAATGGGACTGGAGAGACATGGGGCAGAACAACATGTAACAATGTCAGTACAAGAGACTGGAGAGACATGGGGCAGAACAATATATAACAATGTTGATACAAGGGACTGGAGAGATATGGAGCAGAATGATATATTACAATGTCAATGCAAGGGACTGGAGAGGCATGGGGCAGAATGACAGATAACAATGTCAATACAAGGGACTGGAGAGACATGGGGCAGAACGACATATAACAATGTCAGTACAAGGGACTGGAGAGACATGGGGCAGAACGATGTATAACAATGTCAGTACAAGGGACTGGAGAGAAATGGGGCAGAACGACATATAACAATGTCAGTACAGGAGAATGGAGAGACATGGGGCAGAATGATATATAACAATGTCATTACAAGGGACTGGAGAGACATGGGGGAAAACAACATATAACAATGTCAATACAAGGGACTGGAGAGACATGGGGCAGAACGACATATAACAATGTCAGTACAAGGGACTGGAGAGACATGGGGCGGAACGATATATAACAATGTCAGTACAAGGGACTGGAGAGACATGGGGCAGAATGATATATAACAATGTCAATACAAGGGATTGGAGAGACATTTGGCAGAACAAAATATAACAATGTCAGTACAAAGGAGTGGAGAGACATGAGGCAGAATGACATATAACAATGTCAGTACAAGGGACTGGAGAGACATGGGACAGAATGATATATAACAATGTCAATGCAAGGGACTGGAGAGACATGGGGCAGAACAATATATACCAATATCAATACAAGGGACTGCAGAGACATGGGGCAGAACAACATGTAACAAAGTCAGTACAAGGGACTGGAGAGACATGGGGCAGAATGACATATAGCTATGTCAATACAAGGGACTGGAGAGACATGGGGCAGAACGACATATTACAATGTCAGTACAAGGGACTGGAGAGACATGGGGCAGAACGATTTATAACAATGTCAATACAAGGGACTGTAGAGACATGGGCAGAATGACATATAACAATGTCAATACAAGGGACTGGAAACACATGGGGCAGAACAACATATAACAATGTCAGTACAAGGGACTGGAGAGATATGGGGCAGAACGACATATAACAATATCAATACAAGGGACTGCAAAGACATGGGCAGAATCACATATAACAATGTCAGTTCAATGGACTGGAGAGGCATGGGGCAGAATGATATATAACAATGTCAATACAAGGGACTGGAAAGACATGGGGCAGAACGATATATAACAATGTCAGTACAAGGGACTGGAGAGACATGGGGCAGAACGACATATAACAATGTCAATACAAGGGTCTGGAGAGACATGTGGCAGAATGATATATAACAATGTCAGTACAAGAGACTGGAGAGACATGGGGCAGAACGACATACAACAATGTCAGTACAAGGGACTGGAGAGACATGGGGCAGAATTATATATAACAATGTCAATACAAGGGACTGGAGAGACATGGGTCAGAATGACATATAACAATGTCAGTACAAGGGACTCGAGAGAGATGGGGCAGAACAATATATAACAATGTCGATACAAGGGACTGGAGATACTTGGGGCAGAATGATATATAACTATTTCAATGCATGTGACTGGAGAGACATGGGGCAGAACAACATATAACAATATCAGTACAAGGGACTGGAGAGACATGGGGCAGAACAATATATAACAATGTCAATACAAGGGACTGGAGAGATGTGGGGCAAAATGATATATAACAATGTCAATGCAAGGGACTGGAGAGAGATGGGGCAGAACAATATATATATCTATGTCAATACAAGGGACTGGAGAGACGTGGGGCAGAAAGACATATAACAATATCAGTACAAGAGACTGGAGAGGCTTGGGGCAGAATGATGTATAACAATGTCAATACAAGGAACTGGAGAGACATGGGGCAGCATGACATATAACAATGTCAATACAAGGGACTGGAGAGACATGGGGCAGTACGACATATAACAATGTCAGTACAAGAGACTGGAGAGACATGGGGCAGTATGATATATAACAATGTCAGTACAAGGGACTGGAGAGACATGGGGCAGAACGACATATAGCAATGTCAATACAAGGGACTGGAGAGACATGGGGCAGAATGATATATAACAATGTCAGTACATGGGACTGGAGAGACATGGGGCAGAATGACATATAATAATGTCTGTACAAGTGACTGCAGAGACATGTGGCAGAATGATATATAACAATGTCAATACAAGGGACTGGAGAGGCATGGGGCAGAATGACATATAACAATGTCAGTACAAGGTACTGGAGAGACATGTGGCAGAATGATATATAACAATGTCAGTACAAGGGACTGGAGAGACATGGGGCAGAACGACATATAACAATGTCTATACAAGGGACTGGAGAGACATGGGGCAGAATGATATATAACAATGTCAGTACAAGGGACTGGAGAGACATGGGGCAGAACGACATATAACAATGTCAATACAAGGGACTGGAGAGACATGGGGCAGAATGATATATAACAATGTCAGTACATGGGACTGGAGAGACATGGGGCAGAATGACATATAATAATGTCAGTACAAGTGACTGCAGAGACATGTGGCAGAATGATATATAACAATGTCAATACAAGGGACTGGAGAGGCATGGGGCAGAATGACATATAACAATGTCAGTACAAGGTACTGGAGAGACATGTGGCAGAATGATATATAACAATGTCAGTACAAGGGACTGGAGAGACATGGGGCAGAACGACATATAACAATGTCTATACAAGGGACTGGAGAGACATGGGGCAGAATGATATATAACAATGTCAGTACATGGGACTGGAGAGACATGGGGCAGAATGACATATAATAATGTCAGTACAAGTGACTGCAGAGACATGTGGCAGAATAATATATAACAATGTCAATACAAGGGACTGGAGAGGCATGGGGCAGAATGACATATAACAATGTCAGTACAAGGTACTGGAGAGACATGTGGCAGAATGATATATAACAATGTCAGTACAAGGGACTGGAGAGACATGGGGCAGAACGACATATAACAATGTCTATACACGGGACTGGAGAGACATGTGGCAGAATGATATATAACAATGTCAGTACAAGGGACTGGAGAGACATGGGGCAGAACGACATATAACAATGTCTATACAAGGGACTGGAGAGACATGGGGCAGAATGATGTATAACAATGTCAATGCAAGGGACTGGAGAGACATGGGGCAGAACGATATATAACAATGTCAGTACAAGGGACTGGAGAGACATGGGGCAGAACAACATATAACAATGTTAGTACAAGAGACTGGAGAGACTTGGGGCAGAACAATATATAACAATGTCTATACAAGGGACTGGAGAGACATGGGGCAGAATGATATATATTACAATGTCAATGCAAGGGACTGGAGAGATATGGGGCAGAACAACATATAACAATGTCAGTACAAGAGACTGGAGAGACATGGGGCAGAATGATATATAACAATGTCAGTACAAGGGACTGGAGAGAAATGGGGCAGAACGATATATAACAATATCAATACAAGGGATTGGAGAGACATGGGGCAGAACGACATATAACAATGTCAGTACAAGGGACTGGAGAGATATGGGACAGAATGATATATAACAATGTCAATACAAGGGGTTGGAGAGACATGGGGCAGAACGACATATAACAATGTCAGTACAAGGGACTGGAGAGACATGGGACAGAATGATATATAACAATGTCAGTACTAGGGACTGGAGAGACATGGGGCAGAACAATATATACCAATGTCAATACAAGGGACTGCAGAGACATGGGGCAGAACAACATATAACAAAGTCAGTACAAGCGACTGGAGATACATGGGGCAGAATGACATATAACAATGTCAATAATGAACTGGCAATACAGGAGATCGTTAGGGATTAAAATATGTGAAGTTATCCCCACGGTTGATATATGACTTATTTAAGGGGAGAGATGTATTTAGTGTTTTGTGATTCACTCTTTCTAGTCATTCATTGTTTTGTTATTCTTTTTTTGTTCTATAGTGCGTGCTTCTCTCTTGAGTTTTCAACATTTTATGACTGAACTATTTTATATGTGCATGTGTGTGTTTTTGTATGCGTATATGTGTGTGTGTGCGTGTGCGTGCGTGAGTGTGTGTGTGTGTGTGTGTGTGTGTGTGTGTGTGTGTGTGTGTGTGTGTGTGTGTGTGTGTGTGTGTGTGTGTGTGTGTGTGAGTGTACTTAATGCATGGTGCACAGTCATCATGTTTAATAAATAATTGGAAAAAATAACCTTGCTATAGTGAGCATCTCATGTATGAATCGACCCATAACAAGTTTGGTGATATATGCACCTTTTTCAGTAGTGAGACTTATGCTGCTACAGTAAGAGTAGCTACCATTAAAACTTCCTAAAATTTTGAAAGCTGTAACACAAAGAACAAAAGAGAAAGTTGTTAAAGACCTTTTAAAGCTGTATGTTGAGAAGAGACTGAACTGTGTTCAGGCCACTTTTTATGCGGCAGCACAAGAGTCACACATTTTATTCAATATGTAGCACATTAGAGCAGCTAAAACAACCTATGTATAACAGAGGATTATAAACGGGTCGCCTATCATAACTTCTAATTATGTGTTCTTGACATGGATGCCAAGAAATTCACCTTGAGAGGTGAATCTTGGCATCTGTGTCAAAAACACATGATTAAAGGTTATAATCGAAGACCCGATCATAATTCTTTGGAATGCATAGAGATTTATCTGCTCCATGTTCTGTTAGTTACAGGAAAAAAAGCGCTATGTTTTGTCGGCTTTCTAAGCCATAAAAACACTTAGCACGTGCTGTCAGAAAAACAGCATAATTCAGTCTCCCATATTTACTCACCTTCCATGCCTGTCAACTGTCCAGATTTTCAGAGACTGTCCAGATTTTTGTTTCATATATTTAGTCAAAATCAAGTCAAAGTAAACTTTATTGTTGAGCAGATATACACATCAGTGCAAGCTGAATTAAATTATTTTGCTTTGGTCCCCGTGCAAGACATTACAATGTAACACATAGTTTGAATGACAGTACGACAAATGCACAT